>NC_052152.1:35404030-35729667 GCF_902713615.1 Scyliorhinus canicula | reverse complement strand
ACATACCTATAGAAAGCTTTTGGGTTTTCCTTGATCCTACCTGCCAAAGACTTCTCATGTCCCCTCCTTGCTCGTCTCAGCTCTCTCTTTAGATCCTTCCTTGCTTCCTTGTAACTATCAAGCGCCCCAACTGAAACTTCATGCCTCATCTTCACATAGGCCTCCTTCTTCCTCTTAACAAGAGATTCCACTTCTTTGGTAAACCACGGTTCCCTCGCTCGACCCCTTCCTCCCTGCCTGACTGGTATGTACTTATCAAGAACATGCAATAGCTGTTCCTTGAACAAGCTCCACATATCCAGTATGCCCAACCCTTTCAGCCTACTTCTCCAACCAACACATCCTAAGTCATGTCTAATGGCATCATAATTGCCCTTCCCCCAGCTGTAACTCTTGCCCTGCGGGGTATACTTATCCCTTTCCATCACTAACGTAAAGGTCACCGAATTGTGGTCACTGTTTCCAAAGTGCTCACCTACCTCCAGATCTAACACCTGGCCTGGTTCATTACCCAAAACCAAATCCAATGTGGCCTCGCCTCTTGTTGGCCTGTCAACATATTGTGTCAGGAAACCCTCCTGTACAAAGAACGACCCATCTAATGTACTCGAACTATATCTTTTCCAGTCAATATTTGGAAAGTTAAAGTCTCCCATAACAACTACCCTGTTACTTTCGCTCTTTTCCAGAATCATCTTCGCCATCCTTTCCTCTACATCCCTAGAACTATTAGGTGGCCTATAGAAAACTCCCAACAGGGTGACCTCTCCTTTCCTGTTTCTAACCTCAGCCCATACTACCTCAGAAGAAGAGTCCCCATCTAGCATCCTTTCCGCCACCGTAATACTGTCCTTGACTAGCAGCGCCACACCTCCCTCTCTTTTGCCCCCTTCTCTGAGCTTACTAAAACACCTAAACCCCAGAACCTGCAACAACCATTCCTGTCCCTGCTCTATCCATGTCTCTGAAATGGCCACAACGTCGAAGTCCCAGGTACCAACCCATGCTGCCAGTTCCCCTACCTTATTTTGTATACTCCTGGCATTGAAGTAGACACACTTCAAACCACCTACCTGAACACTGGCACCCTCTTGCGAAGTCAAATCTGTGCTCCTGACCTCTATACTCTCAATCTCCCGTACCCCAAAACTACAATCCAGGTTCCCATGCCCCTGCTGAATTAGTTTAAACCCCCCCAAAGAGCACTAACAAATCTCCCCCCCAGGATATTGGTGCCCCTCAGGTTCAGATGTAGACCATCCTGTCTATAGAGGTCCCACCTTCCCCAGAAAGAGCCCCAGTTATCCAGAAATCTGAATCCCTCCCGCCTGCACCATCCCTGTAGCCACGTGTTTAATTGCTCTCTCTCCCTATTCCTCATCTCACTATCACGTGGCACGGGCAACAACCCAGAGATAACAACTCTGTTTGTTCTCGCTCTGAGCTTCCATCCTAGCTCCCTAAAGGCCTGCCTGACATCCTTGTCCCCTTTCCTACCTATGTCGTTAGTGCCAATGTGGACTACGACTTGGGGCTGCTCCCCCTCCCCCTTAAGGACCCGGAAAACACGATCCGAGACATCACGTACCCTTGCACCTGGGAGGCAACATACCAAACGTGAGTCTCTCTCGCTCCCACAAAATCTCCTCTCTGTGCCCCTGACTATTGAGTCCCCAATTACTAATGTTCTACTCCTTTCCCCCCCTTCCCTTCTGAGCAACAGGGACAGACTCCGTGCCAGAGGCCCGTACCCCATGGCAATGGTTTAATGAGTTTGTCAGGGAATAATGTTGTGATTTGATGACATGCACCTTTAAGGGAGCCTAGCTTACATAGTTAGCAATCAGTACTCTCTCGAGTCAGGATGTGATGTATTGGTCTCATGCAGCCATTCTGCAAGCAGCAGGGCCGAGATCAGACGTACCGTACGATTAACCTCCCACCTTATCTTCAAATGCAGAACGTGCATCATTGACTCAGCAACTCTGGTGTATGATTGGTATATTTACATCGAAGACAAGAAGAATGTAACATGGTGGCATGTAGTGGCAGCATGGTTTTTGAAGTTTTGGCCAAGCCTCAATCCTTCACATAGAGCTGAAGGGAAAAAAGTGAAAATGAAACAACCATCAAGATGCCTCATGTGTAAGATTTCTGCAGTTTTGTAGGGATTCTATACACCGTCTCCATTCAGAGATTGCAACTCACTCCAGCCAGCAGGCATTGGGACCCTGTAAGATAATTTGAATTTGGGAACTTAGTTAGTTAGAGTCTTACTGCTGCAAAGTTTAAGAAGGGACAGAAATTAAATAGCTGACTGAAGGAGGTCTCACTTTACCACAGGAGAATTCATCACTGCGTAAGCTAAATGCTGTGGACTGGGCTCGGAAGAGAAATCTCGCCAGCAACAGCTCCGAACAGCCAGAAGAAGCCCGTTACAAAGCTTTTTTCACTGTTTGCTTTGACTTTTTAAGTCTGCAGCCATTTTCTCATCTAAATTATTGCTGCTTGGGCAAAGTTTCGAGATAAAACCAGAAAAAAATTCAAAGAACTGAGCTATGCACCATTGCAGTCCAACAGCAGCCTGTGATTGGCCCACGAGGGCAGTCGCCACTTAGGATACTTCAACTCATGCCAAACTAAGTCTAAAAGAAATGGAGGAAACCTGTGTAGCAGTCATGAGTTCCAGATAGCACTAAAAATTCTGCAAAATTCTCAAAGATAATTTCTAACTCTCAATTGGAAGGTGGATCTCCTAACTGAGTTTACTTTGTTCCGACAATGCGTCCAGTTATGTTTTCCAGACCTCAATATTTCTGAGGCAGATAAACAAGCCATTATAATTCATATTCCCAGCGGCAGGAAAGACCTCCACAGATTGAAGACATCAGGGCCGGGATTCTCCCCTACCCGGCGGGGCGTGGGGTCCCGGCGTGTCGGAGTGGCATGAACCACTCCGGTGTCGGGCTGCCCCAAAGGTGCGGAAGTCTCCGCACCTTTAGGGGCCAAGCCCTCATATTGAGGGGCTAGGCCCACGACGGAGTGGTTACCGCTCCACCGGCTGGCGTGAATGGCCTTTGGTGCCACGCCAGCCGGGGCCGAAAGGACTTTGCCGGCCGGCTTAATTCCGCGCAGTCGCCAGAGCGTCAGCGGCTGCTGACGTCATACTGGCGCATGCGCAGGGGAGGGGGTCTCTTCCACCTCCGCCAGACCTTAAACCTATGCCCCCTATGACCCCTGGTGACTGACCCCTCCACCCTGGGGAAGAGTGCCTGCCCAACCACACTATCCCCTCATAATCTTTTAGACCTCCATCAGGTCACCCCTCAACCTCCGTCTTTCTTATGAAAACAGTCCGAGTCTATTCAGCCTCTCCGCATAGCTAACACCCTCCAGACCAGGCAACATCTTGGTAAACCTCCTCTGCACCCTCTCCAAAGTCTCCACATCCTTCTGGTAGTGTGGTGACCAGAATTGTACGCAATAATCCAAATGTGGCCTTACCAAAGTCCATACAACTGTAGCATGACTTGCCAGTTTTTATACACGATGCCCCATCCAATTAAGGCAAGCATTCCATAAGCTTTCTTGACTACCTTGTCCACTTGTGTTGCCACTTTCAAAGATCCGTGGGCCTACACGCCCAGATCTCTCTTACTTTCTATATTCCTAAGTGTTTGTCCATTTACGGTATATTTTCCCTCCATGTTTTACCAAAATGCATTACCTCACAATTGTCTGGATTAAACTCCATTTGCCATTTCTCTGCCCAAGTCTCCAACCTATGTATGTCCTGCTGTATCTTCTGACAATCCGCAACCCTATCTGCCACTCAACCAACTTTGGTGTCATCCACAAACTTACTAATCAGACCATCCACATTTTCCTCCAAAACATTTATATACACTACAAACAACAGAGGCCCCAGCACAGATCCATGTGGAACACACTAGTCACAACCTTTGTTTCCAAATGGGTATAAATCCTTGAGAATTCTCTCTAATAATTTACCCACTACCAATGTGAGCCTCACCAGCCTATAGTTTCCAGGATTATCCCTGCTACCTTTGTTAAACAGCGGTACCACATCACCTATTTTCCAGTCTTCTGTGATCTCATCTGTAGCCAATGAGGATACAAAGTTGTCAATTAAGGCCTCAGCAATTTCCTCCCTAGCTTCCCTCAGTATTCTGAGGTAAATCCCATCCGACCCAAGAGACTCATCTAACGTAATGTCTTTTAAAAGATCCAATACGTCCTCGTTTTTGATGTCAACATGACCCAAACTGTCCACACACCCTACCCAAGAAGCATCTTCCACAAAGTCCCTTTCTTTCGTGAGCTTGGATGCAAAGTACTCTCTTAGTACCTCGCCCATTTGCTCTGGCTCAACACATAGATTCCCCCCACTGTCCTTAAGTGGTCCAATCCTTTCCCTGGCCACCCTCTTACTTTATACATATAAATTAAGGCTAGACAGTTGAGAGGGCAAAGTTGCACTCAGTGGGATGGGTTAAAGTGTGTCTGTTTCAATGCAAGGGGTGTCAGGAATAAGGGAGATGAACTTAGAGCATGGTTCAGTACTTGGAACTGTGATGTTGTGGCCAATTCGGAGACATGGATTTCACAGGGGCAGGAATGGTTGTTAGATGTTCCGGGTTTTAGATGTTTTAAGAAGAATAGGGAGGAAGGTAAAAGAGGAGGGGGAGTGGCACTGTTAATTAGAGAGTGCATCAGAGCTGCAGACAAGGAGGGAGTCCAGGAGGGTTTGTCTACTAAGTCAGTATGGGTGGAAGTCAGAAACAAGAAAGGAGCAGTCACTTTATTGGGAGTTTTCTATCGACCCCCAATAGCAGCAGAGAGATGGAGGAACAGATTGGGAGGCAGATCTTGGAAAAGTGAAGAAGTAACAGAGTTGTTGTCATGGGTGACTTCAACGTCCCTGATATTGACTGGAACCTCCTTGGTGCAAATGGTTTGGATGGAGCAGATCTTGTCAGGTGTGTCCAGGAAGGATTCCTGACTCAATATGTAGCTCGGCCAACTAGGGGGAGGCCATATTGGATTTGGTGCTTGGCAACGAACCAGGCCAGGTGTCAACGCATTTGGTGGGGGAGCATTTTAGTGACAGTGACCACAACCCCTTGAGCTTTACCATAATCATGGAGAGGGATAGGAACAGACAGTATGGGAAGGTATTTCATTGGGAGAGGGGAAATTATACTGCTATTAGACAGGAGCTGAGGAGCATAAATTGGGAACAGTTGTTCTCAGGGAAATGCACAACAGTAATGTGGGGGTTGTTTAAGGAACACTTGCTGTGAGTGCTGGATAGTTTTGTCCCACTGAGACGAGGAAGGAATGGTAAGGTGAAGGAGTCTTGGATGACAAGAGAAGTGGAGATTCTAGTCAAGAGGAAATGAAAATGAAAATGAAAATCGCTTATTGTCACGAGTAGGCTTCAATGAAGTTACTGTGAAAAGCCCCTAGTCGCCACATTCCGGCGCCTGTCCGGGGAGGCTGGTACGGGAATCGAACCGTGCTGCTGGCCTGCTTGGTCTGCTTTAAAAGCCAGCGATTTAGCCGAGTGAGCTAAACCAGCCCCTAGTGAAGGTTATGTAAAGTTGAGGAAGCAAGGACCTGGCTCGGCTCTAGAGGGTTAGAAGGTAGCCAGGAAGGAACTCAAAAATGGATTTAGGAGAGCTAGAAGGAGGCATGAAAAAGCCCTGGTGGGAAGGATTAGGGAAAACACCAAGGCGTTCTGCACTTATGTGAGAAATAAGAGGATGATCAGAGTGAGAGTAGGGTTGATCAGGGATCGTGGAAGGAACTTGTGCCGAGAGTCTGAGGAGGGAGGACAGGCCCTAAATGAATATTTGTTTCAGTACTCACTAGAAAGAGGGACCTTGTTGCTGTGAGAACAGCGTGAACCAGGTTAATAGGCTCAAATAGGTTGATATTAAGAAGGAGGATGTGCTGGAAATTTTGAAAATCATCAAGATAGATAAGTCCCCTGGGCCAGATGGGATATACCCAAGGTTACTACGGGAAGCAAGGGAGGAGATTGCTGTGCCATTGGCGATGATCTTTGCGTCTTCACTCTCCACTGGAATAGTACCGGATGATTGAAGGGAGGCAAATGTTGTTGCCCTGTTCAAGAAAGGGAATAGGGAAATCCCTGGGTATTAAAAACCAGTCAGTCTTACATCTGTGGTGAGCAAAATACTGGAAAGGATTCTGAGAGATGATTTATGATTATTAAGAAAAACATAGTTTGATTAAAGATAGTCAGCATGGCTTTGTGAGGGGCAGGTCATGCCTCACAAGCCTCATTGAATTCTTTGAGGATGTGATGAGACACATTGATGAAGGTCGGGCAGTGGATGTGGTGTATATGGATTTCATTAAGACATTTGATAAGGTTCCCCGTGGTAGGCTCATTCAGAAAGTTGGGGGGCATGGGATACAGGGAAATTTGGCTGTCTGGATACAGAATTGGCTGGCCGAAAGAAGACAGCGAGTGGTAGTGGATGGACAATATTCCGCCTGGAGGTCGGTGACCAGTGGTGTCCCACAAGGATCTGTTCTGGGACCTCTGCTCTTTGTGGTTTTTATAAATGACTTGGATGAGGAAGTGGAAGAGTGCGTTAGTAAGCTTGCCGATGATGCGAAGGTTGGTGGAGTTGTAGACAGTGTCGAGGGTTGTTGCAGGTTACAACAGGACATTGACAGGATGCAGATGTGGACTGAGTAGTAGCAGATGGAGTTCAACCTAGATAAATGTGGTGATTCATTTTGGAAGGTCGAATTTGAATGCTGAATACAGGGTTAAAGGCAAGATTCTTGGAAGTGTGGAGGAACAGAGGGATCTTGGGGTCCACGTACATAGATCCCTCAAAGTTGCCACCCAGGTTGATAGGTTTGTTAAGAAGGCGTCTGGTGTATTACTTTCATTAACAGGGGGATTGAGTTTAAGAGCCGTGAGGTTTTGCTGCAGCTTTATAAAACCCTGGTAAGACCACACTTGGAATATTGTATCCAGTTCTGGTCGCCTCATTACAGGAAGGATGTGGATGCTTTGGAGAGGGTGCAGAGGAGAATTACCAGGATGCTGCCTGGACTGGAGGGCATGTCTTATGAAGAAAGGTTGAGGGAGCTGGGGCTTTTCTCACTGGAGTGAAGAAGGAAGAGAAGTGACTTGATAGAGGTGTACAAGGTGATGAGAGGCATGGATACCCAGAGTGGAGAGCCAGAGACTTTTCCCCAGGGTGGAAATGGCTGTCACAAGGGGACATAATTTTAAGGTGATTGGAGGAAGGTATAGGGGAGATGTCAGAGGTGGGTTCTTTACACAGAGAGTGGTGAGTGCATGGAATGCACTGCAAGGTAAGTGGTGGAGTCAGAGTCAGTAGGGGCATTTAAGCGTCTCTTGGACAGGCACATGGACAGCAGTAAATTGAAGGGGTGTAGGTTAAGCTGATCTAAGATTAGGATAAATGGTCGGCACAGCATCGTGTGCCGAGGGGCCTGTACTGTGCTGTACTGTTCTATGTTCTAATAAAAAGCTTTGGGATTCACCTTAATCCTACTTGTCAAAGATTTTTCATGCCCCCCCCCCCCCCCCCCCCCTCGAATGGCCTCCTTCTGCACCATAGGGGTTCTATGAATCAAATTAATTATTCCTCCGGGCTTGCATAATAAAATCCTTGATCAACAATATGAGGGACATCCTGGTGTGGTGAGGATGAAGGAACTGGCAGACAGTTATTTTGATGGCCAGGATTAGATGCTCAAATTGAAGAGGAGCAATGTCAGTCCTGTAAAAACCTAAGGAACACTCCAGCACTGCAATCCTTACATCCATGGGAATGGCCGACAAAGCCAGAACAGAAAATAAACATAGACCACCCTGGTCCAGTTGAGGGACACAGGTGATTGTGAATGCATATTCTAAATGGCCAGAAGTAGTGATTCCAAAATTCGCAATGATAGAACAAACTATTGAGAAGTTGGATGAAATATTTGCAAGATTTGCGAGATCAGACCCGAGCAGGTGGCAAGTAACAATGGAACTCAATTCACTCCTAACGAGTTTGAAGACTTAAAAGGAAATAGTATACAGCACACAAGTCAGCTCAGTAGCATCCTGCAACAAATGGATTGGCTGAGCGATTTGTAAAGTCATTTAAACATTCAACTAAGGCAGCAAGGCACAATGGCCCATTGTCAAGATGAGAGAATAACATCTTGATGTCACACCAAAACACCGCTGCTTTTTAAAAGGAAACTAAGAACAATATTTGACCTTTTGATACCACTTGACACTTCAGCAATTGCCAAACGACAACATGAAGCACAGATTGCTAGCAGGGAACAAAACTCTAAAGAGCGAATATTCACTCAAGGAGAGCGAGTGCTCGCCTGGAGCTACGCTACAAATGAGAAATGGTTGTCTGCAGTTATAAACACGGGGTGGCACAGTGGTTAGCACTGCTGCCTCACAGCTCCAGGGGCCCGGTTCAATTCCAGCCTCGGGTGACTGTGTGGAGTTTGTACTTTCTCCTCGTGCCTGCGTGGGTTTCCTCCGGGCGCTCCAGTTTCCTCCCACAGTCCAAAGGTGTGTAGGTTAGGTGGATTGGCCAAGTGGAATTGCCCCATAGTATCCAAAAGGTTAAGTGGGGTTACTGGGTTACAGAGATAGGGTGGAAGCATAGGCATAAGCAAGGTGCTCTTTCTAAGGGCTAGTGCATACTCGATGGGCCGAATGCCTCCTTCTGCACTGTAAATTCTATGACTCTATAAAAACAGGAACAATATCACATACCATACAGACAGATGATGAAAGAGTTTGGCAATGTCATGCTGACCAACTATTAGCTTCACAAAGTGTAAACGCTGAAACTTCCACCAGAAAATCTAAGCAGTGATACTTCTGAACATGGAGCAAACACAGAGATAAATTGCACAGAATTTACACCAGCAGAGCGCTGGCCCATTCGCATGTCCTGAGTTGCTCCTCATATAGCGCTCCCAACGGGAACGGGAACTGCACGCAATTCAGTCCCAGTGTCAATACTTAGGTTTGATTCTCTGATTTTGAGACTATTTCCAGAGGAACTGTCTAGTTTCACAATGAAAAGGTCAGCGCCGCCCCCGTACCGATGTTGCACCTGGTGGAGGACTAGCAGCCACGCCACGTAAAACTCCCGACGTTCCCGTCATAAACAGCTGGAGAATTACCAAGTCTGTGGCTGCGCGTGCATACGGCGACGACCTGCAGCGGTCGCGGCGTACAACATGGCGCCGGCCGTGCATGAACCCGGGCGGCCAAATAGTTCCCCCCTATATCCCCCCCACCGCCCCTGGACCAGCCCCCATCAGTCCCCTCAGCCTTCTCTGAAGCATGCCCTGCAAGCAGCAAGGGTCCCCCCCCCCCCAACCAACTGTGCCGGCACAGGACACAGTCCACAGCGCCACGTCGGGTTTACGAAAACTCAGACCACACGCGACCCGCCTATCGGGGTTGGAGCATTGGGGTAAGGCCTCGAAGCGACTTGCTGATGCCGTCGCAATGGCGTGCAGCGTGCGCTTCGATGATGCCAATTTGGAATGGGCGGAGCATCCGAAAAACGGCACCGACTGCACTTCGGTCGCAAACAGGGGTTCCTGCCTCGGGCAACGGAGAATCCCGCCCTTAGTCTCCCAAATGGAGAATTTTGCCCTCTGTTCCTGAGGACTTTTCAATACCTATGGAGATGGGCACTGAAGTAACTTCACAGGAAGTACCACCTACTGAAGGAAAAGAAGACGCTTCAAAAGTTTCAAGTAGCCAGTTTCCAGAATGTTCAATTTAACCCAAAAGAAATAGACGTTCACCTCCGAGACTGTCTTATTAAGTTGTATATATGTTAAAAAAGTGCAAACTAATGTATCTAATGTATAGTGGGTCTGATGTTAAATGTATAAAAATGTGTCGTACTAAAGTAGTAAAGGGGGAGGGGTGTTCTGCATTAAGGAATACATCCCAGCTGGTTCAATGTCACATGATCTGTAGTGATGTCAACAGAGTATTTGAGCTGGCTTCTGATGTCCATCTTAGTTTGGATGAGCAACACCTAATAAAGCTCGCATCATGTGTGTAAGAAATCCAAGTGTGTGGCACCTCCATACCTTTATTCTTTGCGGTTCGTTGAGAATATAACACCCATCATATTAGAATGATTCCTTGTACTCAGTAAATGGGCATGCGCCGTTCAATTTGGGGTCATGAAGTTGTTGCCTGATGTCTTTGATAATTGGCAGGAAAGGGTTCATTAATTTATTCAGTAGCCTGTGTGGATCCTGCTAGGAGAGCGGTAGGGTGGATGCTAATGTAATCTGATCTGATTGGTGGAAGGCAGTTCAGTGTGACAAATGTAGGCACCATTCCTAGGCAGAGAGCGAATGGTAAATACGAGACTGTTCTTTGAGCAGCAGTTAAGGTGAAAATGTTAAGGATTTATCTGGTGTCCTTGATGAATATTTTCATCAGGGTGTAATACGCAGCAAAGACCCTCTAAATTGACAGATAATAGAGATTGTGATTGGTTTTGGTTCAATATCATCCAGAGCGTATAGGTGAAAGGTCACTGTGCTGGTACATTGGGATATCTCATATCCTAATGTTACATGATATGTAAAGTGTTGTTTGACCTGGGCTGCTACTGTACTCATCCAGCACCTTAAACGGGTTGAGCACTTGACCAGATTTGGGCTGTAATCTGCTGAAGGTGTCTAACGTTACCAGAGACTTGCTGACAGACAGAAACTTTTATTACTAACCACAATCCTGGATCCCTTTAGGAATGGGTTAACAGTTCACCTAAAGGACACTGTATATAAGACTGTGTAAGACTGTAGTTTCCACCATGGTGGTCAAGAGCATGTCTCCTTTGAGGGATTCAAACATCTGTAAAGTTTGCAGAAAGTTGAAAATGTTGAAGATTTCATTCAATTAAATACCTCATTCACAAAGCCACAGCTGCTGAAATATTCCTCAGTTATGCATGCAGGCTTGTCCCAGTGTGGAGGACTTCCATATCCAACAAAGTATAATCACAAAAATATTCCAAGTATGTTCCTGACTCTCTGAACAGTTTCTAACACAATATTTCTTTTCAATTTTATTCCTGCACCCGTCTACCAGTCCCCCATATCAAGGAGGAGGAGCAAGCTTTGCCATACATCTCTCAATGTTTCAAAGCTTTAGCAAAAAAAATAAGAGCAAAATCTTCAATTGCAAAATGGGAGCTATTTTTCCCGTCTAATTCTGCTTCTGAAGTTTACAACTGGTCTTCACTCCATATCGGCAACACCATGAAACAGCAGCTAGTATTTCTCAAAGCTTTAGAACTGATGGTAAATGTTATTTCGCTCATCGGCCTGTTTACATAACCAATACTGGTACAAAGCTGTGGAAGCAGCATTGAGTCCCTCTGCCATCTTACAATGCCCTGTGGCTGGGAAAACAGGGCACACCTTTCAATGTTAAAGTGCTATTGTCCAGCCAGCTCTTCATTAACATTTAAAACATGAATAGAAGGTGGCTATTATTTTGTACATAATGTTTTACGTTCTTGATCCCAGGGCATGGACTCATCGACAAAAAACGACTTTCGCATTCAGCGTGATTGCAACAACATGCATTTATATAGCATGTTCTTTAAAAAGTATTTCGTTCCAAATTTTCAACACTTTTACACTTCACAACGAACACAAAACCCCCAATACAGTAAGCCCACCCCCACCCCCTCCCTCCCCTCCCTCCCTTGCCCCGCCGCTCCTTCAAGAGGCCAACCAACTCCCCAAAAGGCAAAATGAAGAAACCCCAACTATTGTAGAACCCCTCACTCGCGCTTCCCGCCGCTCCCCCCCCCCCCCCACCCTCAATGGACATTTCACTTTCTCTAGGGCCAGAAACTCCAGCATGTCCCCCCCACCACGCTGAGCCACAGGATGGAAAGGCCGACCTCCACCCCAACAAGACCCGCATGCGAGCAGTCAGCGAGGTGAAGGGTTAAGACGTCTGCCCCCGCACCCGCCTGCATCTCCGGCATGTCCAACACCCCGAAGATGGCTTCTAGGGGACCGGACTTCACATCGACATGCAGAACCCTCGAAATGGTGTTGAAAACCGCCCTCCTATAAACCCTTCCAGTTTCGGGCAGGACCCCTTCCACATTGCTCACAACCCCTTGAACAGCTGGCTCATCCTGGATTTCTAAAGGTGCGCCCTGTACACTACCTGCAGCTGTATCAGCCCCAGCCTCGCACACAAAGTTGAGGCGTATACCCTCCGCAGCACCTCACACCACAATCCCCCCTCCAGCGCCGCCCCCATTGGGCTTATCGAGCATTTCCCTGGGGCCATTGGGAGCGGCGCCATTGCCAGTGTCCAGAACCCCAACCTCCTACATGTCACCGCCTCCATCCTCACTCACAAAGCCCCACTTCCCTCCTCCATCCCTGAACCTTCTCTGCATCCGCCACCCAATAATAACACATCAAATTCGGGAGGCCTAGCCTCCTCGCCTGCCGTCCACTCTGCAAGATCACCTTTAGGGGCTTTAATGCAATTCAACTGCATCAGGTCGTCCTCTTTGGGCTGGGCCACGTGCAAGTCCCTGTCTCGGTGCGACCATGTCGTCTGCTGAGGATGGCGTGTTCCTTATTGTTTATGGCGGCCTTGCTTCCACACGTTCTGCGGCCACAAGTATGGCAAAGTCGCTGCTGCTCCCCGTCGTCCTCTGTGAAGGTATCATGCCAGTTTGCGGAGGCCCTTGACCACAATGTTGTGTACTTGGTTGCTGCTTTGGTGGTCATCTGGTTGTGCGAGCCCTATCCTGAGAGGGCGCTGCACTCCTGTAGGGGTCATCCAATGTAATGGACGCTGTAGTCAACAAAACCCCAGAGCTCCTGAACATCCTTCTCAGTGTTCTCACAGGACAGGGCTAGCTCAACGACTCTTTTCTGGTCTAATGTTGGTTCTGCCAAAAACTTCCTCTAAGTTGCCACATTGCTGATCCCGTATAAACAATGGTCCCTTAACACCTCAGAGAGGGATGGACCAAACTTGCAAAGTTCCGCCAGCCTTTGGAGTCGTGTTAATGACTCTTCTGAAGCCTGCACAGCTGTGTTAAACTGATACCGTTGCATTATCATGAACGGTTTGGGATCATAATGATTCACCACTAACTCCGCTAGTTCATCGAGGGATCTCGAATCCGGGGTGCGAGGTAAGTGAGGCTCTTGATTATGCCAAAGGTTGGGACCCCACAGGCTCAGGAGGATTACCTTCCACTGGTTGATACCATTTACCTGGAAGAAATACCACATTCACTCAGCATATTGGACCCACTCCTCCAGGCCTGCATCAAAGGCCTGCAATTTCTGGAGTGACACTTTCACAACTCCTCCGAAGTGGCAGGGCCACCAAAATCTCAATTGTTGTTTTGTTTTTTTTCATAAATATTTTTATTCTCCTCCTTTTTCACATTTTCTCCCAAATTTACACCCACCAACAATAAACAATAAGCAGTAACGAATATAATGTCAATCCCCATATCAGTAACAATGATCCCATCCTCCCACCAAATCCCAATCAGCAACCCACAGGTTAACATAAACAAATGACAAAGAGGAATCAGGGATCACCCACAGTCACCATTAACACACACAGCCCCCTCACCCCAACCCCCCCCCCCCCCCCCCCCCCCACTAATATTCAATGTTATTGTGGTGAATGTATGGCTCCGCCCTCACCGGGGCCAGATATAGGCCGGCTGCCTGTGGGCGGCATTCATCTGTGCTACTGACTCTGGCTAGGCAAGTTCATAACTAATAAAGCCTACTGTTCACTCGCTCTCTCTGCCTCACTGTGAATTGAAGGTATCTCAATTTATTAGTCATAGACAGCACTATGGAAGCCGCTCGAAAGCCAGACAGGCTCGAACTCGACGCCCTCGCGTCCGAAGCCAAGGAAATATTCGAGCATTGGCTCCGATGCTTTGAGGCCTACCTCGACTCCTCCACAACGCCTCCCACAGAGACTCTCAAGCTGCGACTCCTCCACTCTCGGGTGAGCCATCGAATCTCAGTACTGATCGAGAAAGCGGCCACATACGAGGCTGTGGTCGCAACTCTCAAGGCACACTTTGTGAAGCCCGTAAATTAGGTCTTCGCCAGACACCTTCTCACTTCTTGCCGTCAACACGCCAGAGAATCGCTGGATGAGTATCTCGAAACCCTGACTCTACTCGCGAGGAACTGCAGCTATTGAGATGTGACGGCGGAGGAACACATGAACTCACAGATCCGGGACACCTACGTGGCGGGGGTCTGCTCGCACTACATCAGGCAGCGCCTGCTGGAAAACGGGACCTCCGACCTGTGGTAAACGGTAAAGCTAGCGACCTTGCTAGAGGTGGCCTACCAGAACCTCAGCGTGTTCCCCGCGGGCCTGCCGAACCCCTCGTGGACACCCTCGTCGCAGCCCCCGTCGGACCCGACTATGTCGCAGGCCTGTGCCACGTGTCTGCCAGCCCAGCCCGGGGAACCGCAGTGCTAATTCTGCGGCCAGGGCCAACAACCCCGGCAGCATTGCCCAGTCCGCACAGTGGCGTCTAGCGATTGTGGAAAAAAGGGGCACTTCACGAGAGTCTGTCTGGGCCGGCCTAAGGCCCAGAAATTTAAAACGCACCAGGCCCAACCCATGGACTCGCAGCCCCACAGACCCCGCAATGCGGCTACATGCCTGCCCGGAACACCCCCGTCAGATGCGTCATCGGCATCGTGCGACTCGTGGAGGCCGCCATCTTGGTCCCCAGCCCCAACACTGACCAACACGTGCGAACGATGGGGGCGGCCATCTTGGTCGCCATCTTCATCCCAGCCCGACACGTGTGGCTCATGGGGGCCGCCAACTTGTAACTCCACCGACTACACAGACTACCCGCAGCTGGGCGCAGTCGCAGCCAAAACAGCTGAAGAACTCCATGACGGTTGTCAGGGTCAACGGGCATGAGACCCCCTGTCTTTTTAACTCCGGGAGCACCGAGAGCTTTGTCCATCCCGACACGGTAAGGCGCTGCTCCCTCCACACCTACCCAACCACCCAAACAATCTCCCTTGCCTCCGGGTCCTATTCGGTTCAGATCTGGGGGTACTGTACCACCAATCTCATGATGCAGGGCACAGAGTAAGCTTGTTTTAAGCTCTACGTCCTCCCCCACCCCTGCACGCCCCCTACTGCTCGGATTGGACTTTCAATGTAACCACCGAAGCCTGACCCTACAGTTTGGCGGACCCTTGCCCCCCCATCACGGTGTGCAGCCTCGCGACCCTCAAGGTCTCCCCTCCTTCACTCTGCGAATCTCACCCCTGACTGTAAGCCCATCACCACCAGGAGCAGGTGGTACAGGTCGCTGGACATGACATTTATCAAGTCGGATGTCCAGCGACTGTCGAGTGAAGGATCATCGAGGCCAGCAACAGCCCCTGGAGAGCGCAAGTGGTGGTCGTCCGGACCGGGGAAAAGAATCGGATGGTTGTGGACTACAGCCAGACAATTGACCGACTCACGCAACTCGATGCGTACCCCCTCCCCGGCATAGCGGAGATGGTCAACCAGATTGCGCAGTACCGTGTGTTCTCAAAGGTCGATCTGAAGTCGGCCTACCACCAGCTCCCGATCCGCCCGGTAGATCGCCACTACACTGCTTTTGAGGCAGCCGGCCGGCTCTTCCACTTCCTCAGAGTCCCCTTCTGCGTCACTAACGGAGTCTCGGTCTTTCAGAGAACGATGGACCAAATGGTGGACCAGTACGGTTTATGGGCTACATACCCGTACCTGAACAATGTGACCATCTGCGGCCATGACCAGCAGGACCATGACGCCAACCTCCAGAGGTTCCTCCAGGCCGCCCAATCCCTCAATCTCACCTACAACAAAGAAAAATGCGTCTTCCGTACTACCCGACTAGCCATAGACATAGACATAGAACAGTACAGCACAGAACAGGCCCTTCGGCCCTCGATGTTGTGCCGAGCTATGATCACCCTACTCAAACCCACGTATCCACCCTATACCCGTAACCCAACAACCCCCCCTTAACCTTACATTTTAGGACACTACGGGCAATTTAGCATGGCCAATCCACCTAACCCGCACATCTTTGGACTGTGGGAGGAAACCGGAGCACCCGGAGGAAACCCACGCACACACGGGGAGGACGTGCAGACTCCGCACAGACAGTGACCCAGCCGGGAATCGAACCTGGGACCCTGGAGCTGTGAAGCATTTATGCTAACCACCATGCTACCGTGCTGCCCATCCTCGACTATATCGTAGAGAACGAAGTCCTAGGGCCCGACCTCGACCGTATGCGCCTTGTCACAGAACTCCCCCCTCCCCAGAGCCTCAAGGCCTAAAACGATGCCTGGGGTTGTTCCCCCAGTACACCCAGTGGGTCCCTAACTATGCGGACAAAGCAAACAACCACTTTTCCCCTGACGGATGAGGCCCGCGCGGCCTTCAGCCGAATCAAGGCCGACATCATCAAGGCCACAATGCACGCGGTAGACGAGTCCATCCCCTTTCAGGTCGAGAGCGATGCATCAGACGTCGCACTGGTGCCACACTTAACCAGGCGGGCAGGCCAGTGCCATTCTTCTCTAGGACCCTCCACACTTCCGAAATGCGACACCCCTCGGTCGAGAAGGAAGCACAAGCCACAGTGGAAGCCGTGCGGCACTGGAGGCACTACCTAGCCGGTAGGAGGTACCCTCGTCACCGACCAGCGATCGGTCGCCTTCATATTTGACAACGCTCAACAGGGCAAAATTTAAAATGATAAAATCTGGAGGTGGAGGATCGAACCCTCCACCTACAATTATGATATCACATATCTTCCTGGAAAGCTCAACAAGCCCCCAGATGCCCTGTCCCGCAGCACATGCGCCAGCGCTCAAGATGACCGACTTCGGGCTATCCATAATGACCTCTGCCACCCGGGGGTCACCCAGCTTACCCACTTCATTAAGGCCCGCAATCTGCCCTTCTCCACCGAGGAGGTCAAGGCCATGACCAGGGACTGCCAAGTCTGCGTAGAATGCAAACCACACTTCTACTGGCCAGGGAAAGCCAGCCTGGTAAAGGCCTCCCGGCCCTTTGAGTGCTTAAGCGTCAACTTCAAAGGGCCCCTTCCCTCCACCAACCGGAACATATACTTTCTCACCGTCATCGATGAGTACTCCCGCTTCCCCTTCGCCGTCCCCTGCCCCGACATGACCTCAGCCACCGTAATACAGGCACTGCACAGCATCTTCACACTGTTCGGTTTCCCTGCCTACGTCCACAGCGACAGGGGCACATCGTTCATGAGCGATAAGATGCGTCAGTACCTGCTCAATAAAGGCATTGCCTCGAGCAGGACTACGACCTATAACCCGCAGGGAAACGGGCAGGTGGAGAAGGTATGGAAGGCCGTTCTTCAAGCCCTTAGGTCTAGAAGTCACCCGATCCTCCGCTGGCAGGAGGTCCTCCCTGATGCCCTCCACTCCATCAGATCGCTCCACTGCAGGGCCACGAACGAGACCCCTCACGATCATTTGTTTATCTTCCCCACGGCAGTCCATCTCCGGGGTCTCACTTCCATCTTGACTGAAAACTCCGGGATCAGTCCTTCTCCGGAGGCACATGGGGAGCCATAAAACTGACCCCCTGGTCGAGAGAGTCCAGCTGCTCCACACTAACCCCCAGTAGGCTTACATCGCGCACCAGGACGGATGGCAAGATTCGGTCTCCCTACGGGACTTGGCGCCCCCCACCCCCGCCTACATCCCCTCCTCCCCGCTGCCCGCCGCCACCCACAGTGCCCATACGCTCCCCTGGGTCTCCTGTATTGTCCCGCACCAATACTGCCGCCACCCACCACACCCCTCCTATCCCCGCACCCCAACCGTCTCCGGCACCCCAGACTGAGGCTCAAGCTCCAGGCACAACGCCCCTGGAGTCACCACCTGTGACAACTGTGCCCGCCGCACCGCCAGAGCTGCGGAGATTGAAGAGAACGATCCGGCCTCCAGATAGACTGAATATGTAATGACCGCACGTCACCCCCACTGGACTTGAATTTTTTACAGGGATGAATGTGGTGAATGTATTCACCATAATGCATGCATGATACCGTAACCTGTGACCTATGACCTGGAAGTGGTGATATGAACTGCTGCCAGGTACTGTACTGTAACCCCAGTATGGCTCCGCCTCTGGCTCCGCCCTCACCGGGGCCCTATATAGGCCGGCCGCCTGTGGGTGGCATTCATCTGTGCTACTCTGGCGAGGCAAGTTCATGACTAATAAAGCCTATGGTTCACTCGTTCGCTCTGCCTCACTGTGAATTGAAGGTATATCAGTTATCCAGTTCTTGAAAGTGCATAACGAATAATGCCCATGAATTGTAGAACCCCTCCATCCTTCCCCTCAGTTCAAACTTAACCTTCTCAAGCATCAAGAATTTCACAGGTCCCCCCGCCACGCCAGTGCACAGAGTGGAGAGGTTGCTCTCCATCCCAACAGGATCCGCCTTCAGGCGATCAACGAGGCGAAGGTTAAAACATCTGCTTCCGCACCCGTTTCCAACCCCAGCTGGTCCGACACCCCGAATATGGCCTCCCGAGGGCCCGGGTCCAGTTTCACCTCCACTACTCCAGAGATTAACCTGAAAACATCGTTCCAGTAATCCTCCAGCTTTGGACAGGACCAAAACATATGAACGTGATTTGCGGGCCCCACCGCAACGTTCACACACATCTACCCCCTCAAAGAGCCGGCTCATCCTCGTCCTTGTGAGCTGTGCACCTTCAGCTGTATCAGCCCCAACCTCGCGCACGAAGTGGAGGCATTCACTCTCCGGGGCACCTCACACCAGAACCCCTCCTCTATAACCTCTCCCAAATCTTCCTCCCACTTTGCTTTGATCCCTTCCAGTGCTGCCTTCAACTCTTTCAAATAGCCCCGTAAACCGCCAACATTGCCCTCTTCTCCAGTCCCCCTGTTGTCAGCACCTCCTCCAGCAATGTGGAGGCCGGCTCCACAGGGAAGCTCTGTATCTCCTTTCTGGCAAAATCTCGAACCTGCATGTATCTAAACATTTCCCCCTGCTCCAGCCCATACTTCATTTCCAGCTGCTTCAATCCTGCAAACCGGCCCCTTCTCCTCCCATTTCAGAAAATTTCCATCCCACTTCCCTGGCTCAAATCTGTGCTTCCCCCAAATCGGCATTTCCCTTGACCCTGCCCCCAACCCAAAGTGTTGGCGAAACTGCCTCCAAATTCTCAATGAAGCTATTACCGGACTCCCTGAGTATTTCCCCGGAGCCATCGGGAGCGGCGCTGTTGCTAGAGCTTTCAATCCCGACCCCCTGCACAAACTCTCCTCCATTCTGACCCACTGGGAATCAACCCCTCTGACCCAGCTACGCAACTTCTCCACATTCGCCGCCCAGTAATAATACATCAGGTTTGAAAGACCAAACCCCCTGCCTGCCTTCCCCTCTGCAGCAGCACCTTTCTAACTTTCACCACCTTGTAATTGTTGATTTTAACCTCATCGACTGCATGAGGACCCAGGAGGCCTGAGGAGGTCAGTAAATGAGAGTCGGTGATTGGGGGAGTCGGTGATGGGGGAGAGTGGGTGAGTGGGGGAGAGTCGGTGAGTGGGGGAGAGTCGGTGATGGGGGAGAGTGGGTGAGTGGGGGAGAGTCGGTGAGTGGGGGAGAGTCGGTGAGTGGGGGAGAGTCGGCGAGTGGGGGAGAGTCGGTGAGTGGGGGGAGAGTCGGCGAGTGGGGGAGAGTCGGTGATGGGGGAGAGTCGGTGATGGGGGAGAGTCGGCGAGTGGGGGAGAGTGGGTGAGTGGGGGAGAGTCGGTGAGTGGGGGAGAGTCGGTGATGGGGGAGAGTGGGTGAGTGGGGGAGAGTCGGTGAGTGGGGAGAGTCGGTGATGGGGGAGAGTCGGTGATGGGGGAGAGTCGGTGAGTGGGGGAGAGTCGGTGAGTGGGGGAGAGTCGGCGAGTGGGGGAGAGTCGGTGAGTGGGGGAGAGTCGGCGAGTGGGGGAGAGTCGGTGAGTGGGGGAGAGTCGGTGAGTGGGGGAGAGTCGGCGAGTGGGGGAGAGTCGGTGATGGGGGAGAGTCGGTGATGGGGGAGAGTCGGTGAGTGGGGGAGAGTCGGTGATGGGGAGAGTTGGTGATGGGGGAGAGTCGGTGATGGGGGAGAGTCGGTGATGGGGGAGAGTCGGTGATGGGAGAGAGTGGGTGAGTGGGGGAGAGTCGGTGATGGGGGAGAGTCGGTGATGGGAGAGAGTGGGTGATGGGGGAGAGTCGGTGATGGGGAGAGTCGGTGATGGGGGAGAGTCGGTGATCGGGAGAGTCGGTGATGGGGAGAGTCGGTGATGGGGAGAGTCGATGATGGGGGAGAGTGGGTGATGGGGGAGAGTCGGTGAGTGGGGGAGAGTCGGTGAGTGGGGGAGAGTCGGTGATGGGGGAGAGTGGGTGACGGGGAGAGTCGGTGAGTGGGGGAGAGTCGGTGAGTGGGGGGAGAGTCGGCGAGTGGGGGAGAGTCGGTGAGTGGGGGAGAGTCGGCGAGTGGGGGAGAGTCGGTCATGGGGAGAGTCGGTGATGGGGAGAGTCAGTGAGTGGGGGAGAGTCAGTGATTGGGGGAGAGTCGGTGATGGGAGACAGTCGGTGAGTGGGGGAGAGTTGGTGATGGGGGAGAGTGGGTGATGTGGAGAGTCGGTGAGTGGGGGAGAGTCGGTGAGTGGGGGAGAGTTGGTGATGGGGGAGTGGGTGATGGGGAGAGTCGGTGAGTGGGGGAGAGTCGGTGAGTGGGGGAGAGTCGGTGAGTGGGGGAGAGTCGGTGATGGGGGAGAGTCGGTGATGGGGGAGAGTCGGTGAGTGGGGGAGAGTCGGTGAGTGGGGGAGAGTCGGTGATGGGGAAGAGTCGGTGATGGGGAAGAGTCGGCGAATGGGGGAGAGTCGGTCATGGGGAGAGTCGGTGATGGGGGAGAGTCGGTGATGGGGGAGAGTCGGTGATGGGGAGAGTTGGTGAGTGGGGGAGAGTCGGTGAGTGGGGGAGAGTCGGTGATGGGGGAGAGTGGGTGATGGGGAGAGTCGGTGAGTGGGGGAGAGTCGGTGACTGGGGGAGAGTCGGTGAGTGGGGGAGAGTCGGTGAGTGGGGGAGAGTCGGCGAGTGGGGGAGAGTCGGCCAGTGGGGGAGAGTCGGTCATGGGGAGAGTCGGTGATGGGGGAGAGTCGGTGATGGGGAGAGTGGGTGATGGGGAGAGTCGGTGATGGCGGAGAGTCGGTGATGGGGGAGAGTGGGTGATGGGGAGAGTCGGTGATGGGGAGAGTTGGTGAGTGGGAGAGAGTCGCTGATTGGGGGAGAATCGGTAATGGGGGAGAGTCGGTGATGGGGGAGAGTGGGTGATGGGGAGAGTCGGTGAATGGGGGAGAGTCGGTGAGTGGTGGAGAGTCGGTGATGGGGGAGAGTCGGTGATGGGGAGAGTTGGTGAGTGGGAGAGAGTCGCTGATTGGGGGAGAGTCGGTGATGGGGGAGAGTCAGTGAGTGGGGGAGAGTCGGTGAGTGGGGGAGAATCGGTGATGGGGAGAGTCGGTGATGGGGGAGAGTCGGTGAGTGGGGGAGAGTCGGTGAGTGGGGGAGAATCGGTGATGGGGGAGAGTGGGTGAGTGGGGGAGAGTCGGTGAGTGGGGGAGAATCGGTGATTGGGGAGAGTCGGTGATGGGGGAGAGTGGGTGATGGGGAGAGTCGGTGAGTGGGGGAGAGTCGGTGAGTGGGGGAGAGTCGGTGAGTGGGGGAGAGTCGGCGAGTGGGGGAGAGTCGGTGATGGGGGAGAGTCGGTGATGGGGAGAGTCGGCGAGTGGGGGAGAGTCGGTCATGGGGAGAGTCGGTGATGGGGGAGAGTCGGGATGGGGGAGAGTTGGTGAGTGGGGGAGAGTCGGTGAGTGGGGGAGAGTCGGTGATGGGGGAGAGTGGGTGATGGGGAGAGTCGGTGAGTGGGGGAGAGTCGGTGACTGGGGGAGAGTCGGTGATGGGGGAGAGTCGGCGAGTGGGGGAGAGTCGGCGAGTGGGGGAGAGTCGGTCATGGGGAGAGTCGGTGATGGGGGAGAGTCGGTGATAGGGAGAGTGGGTGATGGGAAGAGTCGGTGATGGCGGAGAGTCGGTGATGGGGGAGAGTCGGTGATGGGGAGAGTCGGTGATGGGGAGAGTTGGTGAGTGGGAGAGAGTCGCTGATTGGGGGAGAGTCGGTGATGGCGGAGAGTCGGTGATGGGGGAGAGTCGGTGATGGGGGAGAGTGGGTGATGGGGAGAGTCGGTGATGGGGAGAGTTGGTGAGTGGGAGAGAGTCGCTGATTGGGGGAGAATCGGTGATGGGGAGAGTCGGTGATGGGGGAGAGTGGGTGATGGGGAGAGTCGGTGAATGGGGGAGAGTCGGTGAGCGGTGGAGAGTCGGTGATGGGGGAGAGTCGGTGATGGGGAGAGTTGGTGAGTGGGAGAGAGTCGCTGATTGGGGGAGAGTCGGTGATGGGGGAGAGTCGGTGAGTGGGGGAGAGTCGGTGAGTGGGGGAGAATCGGTGATGGGGGAGAGTCGGGTGATGGGGGAGAGTCGGTGAGTGGGGGAGAGTCGGTGAGTGGGGGAGAATCGGTGATGGGGGAGAGTGGGTGAACGGGGAGAGTCGGTGATGGGAGAGAGTCGGTGATGGGGGAGAGTCGGTGATGGGGGAGAGTGGGTGAGTGGGGGAGAGTCGGTGAGTGGGGGAGAGTCGGTGATGGGGGAGAGTCGGTGATGGGGGAGAGTCGGTGATGGGGGAGAGTGGGTGAGTGGGGGAGAGTCGGTGAGTGGGGGAGAGTCGGTGATGGGGGAGAGTCGGTGATGGGGGAGAGTCGGTGATGGGGGAGAGTCGGTGATGGGGGAGAGTGGGTGAGTGGGGGAGAGTCGGTGAGTGGGGAGAGTCGGTGATGGGGGAGAGTCGGTGATGGGGGAGAGTCGGTGAGTGGGGGAGAGTCAGTGAGTGGGGGAGAATCGGTGATTTGGGAGAGTCGGTGATGGGGGAGAGTCGGTGAGTGGGGGAGAGTCGGTGATGGGGAGAGTTGGTGAGTGGGAGAGAATCGCTGATTGGGGGAGAGTCGGTGATGGGGGAGAGTCGGTGAGTGGGGGAGAGTCGGTGAGTGGGGGAGAATCGGTGATGGGGGAGAGTCGGTGATGGGGGAGAGTCGGTGAGTGGGGGAGAGTCGGTGAGTGGGGGAGAGTCGGTGAGTGGGGGAGAATCGGTGATGGGGGAGAGTGGGTGAGTGGGGGAGAGTCAGTGAGTGGGGGAGAATCGGTGATTGGGGAGAGTCGGTGATGGGGGAGAGTCGGTGAGTGGGGGAGAGTCGGTGATGGGGAGAGTTGGTGAGTGGGAGAGAATCGCTGATTGGGGGAGAGTCGGTGATGGGGGAGAGTCGGTGAGTGGGTGAGGGTTAAGAAAACAGGCAGAAATATTTGCCTGATGATATCATGATGTGACACCGTGTAATTAATGATACTGGTAAACATACAATTTTCCAAATTCGTACCGCAGAGCATGCCAAGTTCTAAATCACTGCACGCAATTCAATTTCCTCCACAATTAAACACATGTGACTCACATCATTTATCATCATGAATTTTATTTCAGCCGATGAAAATCAGAGCATTTCAGTTCTGTATTTCGTCCCCCCTCTCCTCTCATCCTACAGCTACCACAGGCCATCCAGCTCTCCCAGTTTTGAAGAGGGGTGTAAAGTCTGCTCCCAGAGTCCTGGCAACTAGAAAGTGGACTATTGTGATTGGCCTTTTCCCTCCTTCCTTCCATTGCATTCATTTGATGACTCGCCACATCAGCTCAGTTGAGACCAGTAACAATTCAACCACAGTTTATATTCATATTGCACCTCAAACGGAATAAAGTGTTTCAAGGTGCTTGTCAGAAGCGGTATCTAACACACTTTGGAAACATATTAGGTCACTTGGCTAAAATCTTGGTCAAAAAGATCTTGGTTTTAAGGAATGTTGTAAGACGGACATAGTGTGGAGAGCTTAAGGGAGGGATTCCTACAGCCCCAGGAAGGCAGTGGGGGGGGGGGGGGGGGCACTAGGCTTGAGAGGCCGTGGGAGGGTAAATGGGGGGTGCCTCTAATGGGAACAGGGGACCCCAATGGGGCAAGATGAGAGCAGTTTACTACTTGGCTGTTTAAGGGCTGTAATAGACCCAAGGGCTGGCAGACACGAATTTTGCTTCCATCACGAAATTTCAGACTGGTTTGAATGGGTAGGCAGGTGGCGAGAAGGCCACCCACCAGATTTCAGGAGCCCCCTGCCTTCAAACCCCCCGTGGGGGAATGTAAAATCCAGCTCTGGTGTTACTTAACTGGCAGCCAAGATGGACAGCAAGCCCACAAGAGATGAGTGAGACTTGAAACATGTAAGGGCACAGGGCAAAGTTTCACATAATGTCAAATGTGGAGAGGTGGAACACAGGAGTCCAGGCAGGAGTGTGCTGGAATAGACAAGTCCAGATGTAACAAAGGCGAGACTGAAGTTTCAGCAGCACAGGAGCTGAGGCAGGGGCAGTGCGGGGCAATGTTATAGAGGTGAAAATGATGTGGATAAGCGGTAGGAAGATCATTCTGGTTCATACATGGCAGCAAGGTTGTGAACTGTATTGTTCAAGCTCAGTTGTCAGGGAGAGAATCAGGGATGGAGTCAGTGGCCGGGGGAGTAGAGTTCATGACAGGGACCAAATTCTGTCTTCCCAATATTTAGTTTATGAAATTTCTGCTCATCCAGTGAATGTCAAACAAGGCGTCTTGCCTGACTGTTTAGGGACAGTCAAGGGTTCAAGATAAGTAATGGTGATGGATCCTGGCACCATCAGCAGTATAGAACCATAGAACCCTCACAGAGCAGAAGGAGGCCATTCAGCCCATCGAGTCTGCACCAACCCTCCAAAACTGCATTAATTTCCCGTCCCCATAACCCCAGTTAACCTTCACATCTTTAAATACTAAGAGGCAATTTGGCATGGCCAATCCACCAAACCTGCACATCTTTGGACCATGGGAGGAAAGCGGAAGAAACCCACGCAGTCATGGGGAGAATGTGCAAACTTCTGTAACCTGGATTTTGGCTCCCGAAGCAGGTGCACAAATTTTCCAGCTCACTGCACCAGCCTTGAGAAAAGGTGCCCCGAATGGCAGGGTTTTTGTTCACGGGGGAGCAGCTGCATGCTGGAATTGGACCTGTCACTCTCACACAGAGGTCAGAGGAAGCTACAGGGGTCACCGAGTGCTGAAGCGGACTGGGTAAAAGGCCTTGCTCCAGTTCTCTGCAACTTCATTCCACTGGTGTTGTTCAATGATAGGCCCTCTAGCCTTCATCCCTCCCATGCCCTCACACCCCAACCCACTTCCCCATGCCAACCCATGCCTTCACCTGCCTCAACCCATACCCTTAACTTAACCCCACAGCCCCTTACAGACCTATGTGAATCCATGCCCCTCACATATCCCTATGGTACCTTATGGTTCCTATGCCAACTTAATGTCAACATCTGACCCCACCTAGCACTCTTTGCCCTGACACCATTCATATAAACTCACCCAGTAGCCACCATGGGCAGGCCTCAGGTGCCATGGTGAATGGGCAGCATGGTAGCACAGTGGTTAGCACTGTTGCTTCACAGCGCCAGGGTCCCAGGTTCAATTCCCGGCATGGGTCACTGTCTGTGTGGAGTCTGCACGTTGTCCTTGTGTCTCCGTGTGTTTCCTCCGGGTGCTCTGGCTTCCTCCCACAAGTCCCGAAAAGACGTGCTGTTCGGTGAATTGGACATTCTGAATTCTCCCTCAGTGCACCCAAACAGGCGCCGGAATGTGGCGACTAGGAGATTTTCACAGTACCTTCATTTGCAGAGTTAATGTAAGCCTACTTGTGACAATAAAGATTATTATTATTAAACTAGAGGTCTAATTATTTGTTACAGACTTCACTGTATAAAAAAACTTTCATTCTTAAAACCCATTAAATACATTTAAATCCCCTTGAGTACTTAATCTCCTATGAAAACAAACATTTGTATTCATAATCCCACATCAAAGCCAGCTAATTATTTTACAAGGATTGGAGCTGTTGATCCAGTGTGAACTTTGTAATGCTATAATGTTAGCACTTACAGTGACGCCAACAAACAGCTATTGAATCTGCAAGCACATATTTTTTCAATTCACAGTCACAAGGTGGCTGTTTTATTTAATACAAAGGTCACAAGTTATAAAAAACTTGACAGTTTCACAGATCTTATCCACACTTTTATGAGCATTTATGTCTACTCGAAAATATCATCATCGCACACTGCAGGGCAAGGTCCTCACTCCAGTGAAAATGAGATCCAATTGAACTCAGCAAACCATCAGAAGTAGGTTCTGTCAGAAATAGAGGTGGAATGTCTGGATTGGGTTCCCAGTGCCATTTTGGATAAGCGAGAGAATCTCCTTGCCTCTGGAAAAATCCAGGCCTATATTTTCAGGACAATGCCACCAAGGGACAGTAAGAAGTCTTACAACACCAGGTTAATGTCCAACATGTTTGTTTCAAACACTAGCTTTCGGAGCACTGCTCCTTCCTCATTCACCTGAGGAAGGAGCAGTGCTCCGCAAGCTAGTGTTTGAAACAAACATGTTGGACTTTAACCGGGTGCTGTAAGACTTCTTACTGTGCTCACCCCAGTCCAACGTCGGCATCTCCACATCATGGCTACCAAGGGACAGTACATAGATGAAAAATAAGAGTGAGCCAAGGATAGATTCTCAGGGGACACAACAAAGAGGTGCAGATGATTCTCTGTCTGCAACCTAGTAGATAAGTGCAGAACCTGGTGAGTGCAGTCCCACCTAACTGGGCAACAGTGGAGAAATGTTGCTTGAGGATGGTGTAATCAACTGTGTCAAAGGCTGGAGAGAGGTCCAAAAGGACGGAGAGGGGAGGTTTATCTTCATCACTTCGAATGTCATTTGTGACTTTTTGTAACAGCTGTTTTAGTACAGTGGTTGGGGTGCAAACCTAATTGGAGGGATTCAAACATGAAATTTGGTCTTGGAATTACTTTGTGAGAAACTTGCCGGAACTTTCCATTACTTTAGCACTGCCACAATTTCTGTCTTGCATCATGGATTAATTCATACATAAATTAATTCAGACACTGGACAGAGCGACAGAATAAAGTGTCATACTTCACATTATGAGTTATATTCCTGAAATCTATTTCCATTACTGAAACAGTACCTTATATCGGCTCCACCACTAATGAAACCACGCCTTTACACTTGCAAGTTGAACTGTTCACAAATGCTCATTGTCAGCCTCTGATTTCCTTCATGTATACACACAACTTATTCAACTCTGCCCTGCTTACATCCTGTTCATATAAAACTCACGTATTGCTCTTCCCCTTCAGAACTACCCTTGTCTTCCATTGCCCAATTATTTAGTAACCTCTTTTTTATTAATTCATCGAATGTGGGCATCGCTGGCATGGCCAGGACTTATTGCCCTTTGCAATTGCCCTCGAGCAGACAATGGTGACCTGCCTTTTGATTCACTCCAGTCTGGGTACTCACCGGGTTATTCCCAAGTCCAAAAACCTTCTCAGCGTCTAACAATTTGACCAAGGCTTGTTTAATGCGCCTTGTCTTTGACTAATGCTTGCCGTCCATTCTATTGTTGTGAAGCACTTGGTGACATTTTACAAGATTCAGTAACAAAGTTTGATTCAAGTTGTTTTTGTAGTTAAAAGCTTGACAAAACAAACACTGAGCTTTCCTTCACAGAACACACAGGGGATAAAACATTTAGAATTATCAAGATTTTGGCTGTAATATACTCCATATCATTTCTAATCGTTTCAGTAGTAAATGTCAACCATTTAGTATCTGAAGCAATTCAACATTTTTTTTAAATGTGAGACTCCATTCCCTAACTACCGACTCCACCTCTCTCTCAGCCAACAGTCTGAGATTAAGCCAGTCTGTTTGCAAACCTGGTGCCACATGGGATGCTGAGATGAGTTTCTGACCTTATATTCACACTATTTCTAAGACTGCTTGTTTCCACTTCCATAACTGCAAAACCTCTCCACGATGCAGCTCATTTGCTGTTGAAATCCTCATCTATGCCTTTTGTTACTACGAGGCATTGCAATGTTCTCCCACATTCTAAACATTGTAAACTTAAGGCCATCCAAAACTCAGCTCCCTCTGTCTTAACTCTCAGCAAATTACATTCCCCTGTCATCCCAGTACTTCCCCATCTGCATTGGCTCCCGACCAAGCAATGTCTTAATTTTAAAATTCTTATCCTTGTTTTCAAATTCCCCCATGGCCCTATTTATCGCTATCACTGTGATCTCCCGCAAAACCTCCGCGATATCTGTTCATCTCTCTGGCCTCATGTTCATTCCCAATCATGATTGCTCCACCACACGGCGGCAGTGCCTTCATGTGCCAAGGCTCCAAGCTCGAGAATTGCCTCCCTGCAGATCTCCAACTCTCTACCTCTCTTTCAACCTTTACGACACCTCTTCAAACTTATGTCTTTGACCAAGCTTTCGGTCATCTGAGTTATTTTGTGGCTTGGTGTCATACTTTGTTGTATAATCCTCCTGTGAAGCACCTTGGGACATTTAGTCAAGTTAAGGTGCTATATGAATAAAGGTTGTTGTTGTGGTGGTGGTTGAGACATAAATCCAGCAATTGTGGCCATATTAACCTTACATAAATACAGATAAAAATTTTGAGCGTGCTTTAATAAATGCTATCAATATTCAAATAAAGAACATTGAAGCCAAATGATCAAACAGTATGACTTTAGGAGCATTTAGCTATGCCTCATTAACCAATTAGATGTCTTTAAGGAGGTAGCTGACTTAATGGATGTGGACTACAGCCAGTGGATAACTTAATTCTGTCTGCCAGATAATGTAATGAGAGTAGAAAAGCCAAATATTTTTTAAAGGCATGGAACTTGTAAACATTGATGTTCAGAGAGATTTGGGTGTACTCATACAAGGACCACAAAAGGTTAGGTACAGCAAACAAGTGAATTAATGAAGCAATTTGAAGAAGGGGATAGGTGTATTGGAGATGGTACATAAAGGTTCACTAGAATGGTCTCTGGGATGGAGAGTTGTCCTGTGATGAGATGGGTCAATTGGCCATTTTCCATTTTATGTTTTTAATAATAAACATTATTATTGTCACAAGTAGGCTTACATTAACACCGCAATGAAGTCACTGTGAAAATCCCCTAGTCGCCATACTCTGGCGCCTGTTCGAGTACACAGAGGGAGAATTCAGAATGTCCAATTCACCTAACAAGCACGTCTTGAGTGACTTGTGGGAGGAAACCGGAGCACCCAAAGGAAATCCACGCAGACACGGGGAGAACATGCTGACTCTGCACAGACAGTGGCCCAGCGGGGAATCGAACCTGGGACCCTGACGCAGAGAAGAAACAGTGCTAACCACTTTGCTAACGTGCTGCCCATTGTTGCGAGTACGGAGTGAGCTGGCAGAGAGTAGTCATCTTTATGCACTGGGACCGTGACTGGAATTTATCTACTATCTCAACCCAACCGTTGGAACTTGTGCCAGTTCTTTGAGATCTCCGAGATGCGTTTTAAACTCTCTAATGATCATAAACTATGAATGATGCCAATGACACACATACTAGTTCATTACTGAGGCGGTATCCTGCAATACCCATGAAAGTACATCTTTGTTTGAAATTAGTACAGCTAAAGACATAGAGAAGGCCCTTTACTTGCCTGGTGACGTTATTCTGACTAACTTCCTCTCTAATGCTGGATAGCGATAATCTAAAGCAGTAGGAATCAGAGAAGTTAAGTTGCAAACAAAAGATTTTTTTAATACATAATTCCTGACAACTTAATAAAATACTAGAAATGAATGTAACCAAAATGCAACCCATAACAAATAATCTTTAAATGAAAATGTATTTTGAGGAACCCAAATGGAAGGCCAATGAACCAGGAACAGTCAAGGAGAGTCGACAACGTAAAGGAGGAAATCGATGTCAAATGTGGGATTTCACTACTTGCCAATTAAACAAGGAAGTTAAGACTGAGGGAGGCACGAGATTCAGTAGTTTTGAAGTATTGGGGTATGAGTGAGGTGGAATAATAGGTTATGTTGAAAACTGACCCAGACAACTCAGTGACCACCCAGGTATCTGTCGCATAGGATTTCCATAGGCTTACAGGTGTGCAAGCATGCACACTGGGCTAAATCGCTGGCTTTGAAAGCAGACCAAGGCAGGCTCGCAGCACAGTTCAATTCCCGTACCAGCCTCCCCGAACAGGCGCCGGAATGTGGCAACTAGGGGCTTTTCACAGTAACTTCATTGAAGCCTACTCGTGACAATAAGCAATTTTCATTTCATTTCATTTTCATATGATTATGACAGCCAAAATATTGATTTTCATACATGGGAGACACTAGCTGACAATAGAGGGAAATGATGACATTACATGTGGGCTGGCATGATGCTACCATGATCATGCAGCACGGTAGCACACGTGGCTAACACTGTGGCTTCACAGCACCAGGTTCCCAGGTTCGATTCCCCGCTGGGTCACTATCTGTGCGGAGTCTGCACGTTCTCCACGTGTCTGCGTGGTTTTCCTCCGGGTTCTCCGGTTTCCTCCCACAGTCCAAAGACGTGCAGGTTAGGTGGTTTGACCATGCTAAATTGCCCTTAGTGTCCAAAAAGGTCAGGAGGGGTTATTGGGTTACGGGAATAGTGTGTAAGTGAGGGCTTAAGTGGGTCAGTGCAGACTCGATGGGCCGAATGACCTCCTCTGCACTGTGTGTTCTATGATGTTCAGTGGCTGCAGCAGCCTGATAACGGGGGGGGAGAGGGTGTTGCAATGCCACAAACAGCACACCACAATGACACCTGATAATCACCTCACTTGTGGCAACATTTGTCTCTCACGGACTGGTCTCTTCAGCCTTCAGCGAAAAGGGCAGCTTTTGAAACCACCACATTTCCAATTTGGATTTGTCGCGTAGCCATCATCTCATGTAGCTGTGAGGATGCTGACAAAAAGGGTTTTGTTTCGAGCAACAACAAAACAAAATCTTCTGTAAATCAACATACTTGCACATTGAAGAAATGCATTTCAATTGATTGGCTGCTGCAGAACAACGGTGAAAACAATCCCTTATTGGCCTGAGAAAGAATAATTCAAATTCCCGAAAGATGTGCTTCAAAGAATTTACCCAAATGACATGTCATATTTGAACAGTCTGCACATCCAAACTGGTTCCTGCCAGGAAGAGATGTACAATCCTTTCAGTGCTTTGGTGTCACTTCAATTTTTCACACAAATAGTTTTTGAATGACTAAAGTTGGACGCATGACGGTCGGGTTCCTGTTGCATCCACCCAGACAACCTGAACCTTTCTCAGATGGTGACTTTAATCAGAAACGTTTCAAGGCCGACATATTTTTGTTTTGCAAAAAGGTCACTTAACAGCCACGATTCTAATCACATCATTCTGCTCAACAGTTTGAATCCTGGCTGCCTCCAGAGACTCATTAATCTCCCACACCGCACTCCAGATGTTATTTTGCTCCATTATTTGTGATTGCTGTTGGGCATTTATTTAATTTAGTTTCATATTAAATCAACTTAAACTTCCTTATCAGTTAAGGAATGTGTTTGGTCAGATTACATCATGTTTTCTGAGATTTGAGGGATGCAATCTGGCAGAACAGGAACCTGAGGGTCAGGATTTGTTGGAAACTGTTCAGTACAATTTGTATTTGTTCGAGCAGCGTTTTCGTTACCATGCGTTCAGCCGCAAACGTGACCACCCTGGCACCAGAGCTGTCAGCAACTTTGTTTACAGGCTCGTAAACAGAGCTTTAGGGAGATTTCAATTTGTTGAGAGAAGAGTTTATATAATGAACTTGCAATTTATTGTGGCGTTTGGAGCCATTCTGGGCCCCAAGTAGCTGTGGGCATGGTTTAAAATTAATCTTTCAATTGTTTTAAACTTGATTTGGGTTTCACAAAGTGTCAGGAAACTGCACCAAAATGACAGGCGAATGTTCCACAATGTTACCATAGGTTTATATCACCACTGATTCTTGATACCCTCGCAAACGTACATGAAATTTGCTTTCATCCAGGGTAGCAATATAATCGATCCCAATAGAGTATGCCGCATGAGGGTTAAGTCAGTCCGAACACCCAAATCAGTTCCATCCAAATTGTGCTGCTATGGACATTGTGCGAGAACAGGATTGAGCTTTGGATTGGCTGTCATCTCCCGTATGGCAGAGTGGCCTGGCAGGCTTGTTGGCCGGGATTCTCCGGAGGCTGGCGCCAAAATCGTGAAACGCGAATGGGCAGAGAATTGGCTACGTAGCCAAAATGGCGGCGGATGCAATTTGACACCAAATTGCAATTCCCCGTCACCTCGACAGCAGCACCTTGCGTTCCGGAACGCACGTATAGTAAACACCATTTCCAAGTCATTAGCGGGCCTGACCTGGTATTCTCTGGGGCCTCCCCGATTCTCCGCCTCCGATGGGCCGAGTTCCCGACGGCGCAGTTCACTTCTGCTTTTAAAAATCGTGATACGCGCATCGTGGCTGCTGAGGGGGAGAGGGGAGGTAGGACTTGGAGAGGCGCGACTGTGGACTGCCGGGCCGGTCACTGGCCAGGCTGGCTGGGGTGGGGCCCTGCAGGGCCGAGGGAGGGGAGATTGATGGGGGAACGGGCCGAGTAGCCGGGGTGACCCCCAAGGGAGTGCCCAGGCATGGACCACCATAACAGCGGCCTACAAGGCAGCCATTTTGTTATGCACCCTTCTGACCACCCATCTTGGCCCATGGATCTGCAGAGCGAAATCGGCCATATAGGTGTCCCCATCGCTCCACCCCCACACCTCACCTTTCACCATACCCTCCCTCCCCCACTTGGCCACCACTCACCACTGGGGCATCAGGCGACGGGGAAAGTATGGCGGAGTGTACCGCTGGCAATGTTTGCCGACGGTACCCACGGCTTCAGGGATGGGTGCCAGGGCCAGAGGCCCCCACGTTGCCGGGCCCAGATGGGGACATGCAGATGCAGAGTCCACAGTGCCAACTGGGGCTACCATGTAGCCCGGTGGACCTGGTTGTGCACGGGGGCATGCACCAAGCTAACATGTTGACCTTTCACCCCCTGCAAACAATGGATATTGAAATACAACCAGCAATGGTGGCCTTCCTGGTAGTCGCCGCAGCCCTGGGTGATGTCCTGCTTCTGTACAAGCTGGCGCTGCTTTTGGAGGAGGAGGAATAATAATAATCTTTATTAGTGTCACAGGTAGGCTTACATTAACACTGCAATGAGGTTACTGTGAAAATACCCTAGTCGCCACATTACGGCGCCTGTTCGGGTACACAGAGGGAGAATTCAGAATGTCCAATTCATCTGACAAGAACGTCTTTCAGGATTTGTGGGAGAGCACCTGGAGGAAACCCACGCAGACACGGGGAGAATGTGCAGACGCAGCACAGACAGTGACCCAAGCCGGGAATCGAACCAGGGTCCCTGGCGCTGTGAAGCAACAGTGCTTCAGTAGCAGCGAAGCATGCAGCAGCAGAGCTTGACGCAGAGGGACAAGAAGCACCCCACCAGGATGGAGAGCTGGCTGCCCAACAGGAGGAGGTGTCAAGGAGGCACCGCATGAATTGTGTACCGGCACCGCCTGTCATTTGAGGACCTGCCAGAATGGGCATGCCGTCACAGACTCCAGCTAAGCAGAGAGACAGTGCGACATATCTGGCAGATCATGGCACACCTGGCACCGCCGGGGTCTGGGGGGAGGACACCCGCTCCCAGTGGCCGACAAGGTGACGATCGGCCAGAACTTTTATGCCACTGAGGTTCTTCCATGTGCCGAGCGGGGACTTGTCCGGGATCTCACAGACCTCGATGCACAGGTGCATCCGTGCTATCACAGAGGCCCTGTATGCCCAGGCGGCTCAATACATCCACTGCAATGTGGATCAAGCCCATCAGGCTGCCCGGGCAGCGGGGTTCACCATCATTGACAGGGCCAGGGGTGATTGATAGGATGCATGTTCCCCAACGAGCACCTGCAGATGACTGGCCACTACACAAACCGAAAGGGGTTCCACTCGATGAACGTGCATGTATGTGACCATCAGCCTCTGTTATGGGCCAGGGTTTAGAGAACCCCAAAGTGTATCATGGAGTTCACCTGACCCAAAACTTTTAATAAATTGTGGTATGGGGAGCATACGGCCCACTCTACAGGTGTGGTACAGCAGAAATGGAAAAGTAATTTTTAAAGCAAAACAATGTTTATTCTATGAACTCAAGTTAACCTTTTTGAAACATACAGTGAACATCTTAGCAAACATCAATTCAAATATAACCCCCAAAGAATACAACACTAAGTAATACATACATAGAACATAGAAAATACAGCACAGAACAGGCCCTTCGGCCCACGATGTTGTGCCGAACCTTTGTCCTAGATTAATCATAGATTATCATAGAATTTACAGTGCAGAAGGAGGCCATTCGGCCCATCGAGTCTGCACCGGCTCTTGGAAAGAGCACCCTACACAAGGTCAACACTTCCACCCTATCCCCATAACCCAGTAACCCCACCCAACACCAAGGGCAATTTTGGACACTAAGGGCAATTTACCATAGCCAATCCACCTAACCTGCACATCTTTGGACCGTGGGAGGAAACCGGAGCACCCGAAGGAAACCCACGCACACACGGGGAGGATGTGCAGACTCCGCACAGACAGTGACCCAAGCCGGAATCGAACCTGGGACCCTGGAGCTGTGAAGCAATTGTGCTATCCACAATGCTACCGTGCTGCCCTTAAGAACAAATTAATCTACACTCCATTATTCTACCGTAATCCATGTACCTATCCAATAGCCGCTTGAAGGTCCCTAATGTTTCCGACTCAACTACTTCCACAGGCAGTGCATTCCATGCCCCCACTACTCTCTGGGTAAAGAACCTACCTCTGACATCCCCCCTACATCTTCCATCATTCACCTTAAATTTATGTCCCCTTGTAATGGTTTGTTCCACCCGGGGAAAAAGTCTCTGACTGTCTACTCTATCTATTCCCCTGATCATCTTATAAACCTCTATCAAGTCGCCCCTCACCCTTCTCCGTTCTAATGAGAAAAGGCCTAGAACCCTCAACCTTTCCTCGTAGGACCTACTCTCCATTCCAGACAACATCCTGGTAAATCTCCTTTGCACCTTTTCCAAAGCTTCCACATCCTTCCTAAAATGAGGCGACCAGAACTGCACACAGTACTCCAAATGTGGCCTGACCAAGGTTTTGTACAGCTGATACAATCCTTAATAACTTCCTTAATAACTTCCCAAACAACATCCAGAAGACAGAAGAAACACCTTTCAACAGAAGCACATTAGGTTTACATTCACTACTGAGAACATTTATAATTCTGAATTCCCCTAATGATCAAGAGATAGTCTTTTCATGGCAGAGAGATCAACAGTCTGGACTTCAGCTCCAACACTGAAAACGAAACTAAAACACACACTGCAGCAAACAGCCTAAAACAAAAGTAAAAAGCTGACAGGCAGCCCAGCTCCACCCACTCTCTGACATCACTGCAGTAATATACACCCATTTCTTAAAGGTACTCTCACTACAGATATTTATATACACACCCATTTATAAACACCCATTTATTAAAGGTACTCTCACATGACACTGGGCATCATATACATCTGCACCCAACACCCGGGCAGTGTGCATGTCACAGATGGCGATTCCTGACATGTTCGAGATGCGCCCCCCCTCCAGGGGTTGATTCCCGGGCGACAGGAGTTATCCGCTGTGGCCATGTCTGATGACACCTATCCGGAGGCCATAGACAGACGCGGAGACCGGCTACAACGACACCCATGAAGTAACCAGGCACGTGATCGAGAGGTGGTGCTTCGGCCTCCTGAAGATGCAGTTCAGGTGCCGAGACCGCTCTGGAGGGGCCCTCCAGTATTATCTGCTGTGTCCTCCACAACATCGCTTAGCTGCCTTCCCGGACCGTGGCACAGGGTCACCCGCCTCTGCTCCATGCCATATAGGAGGTTGTCGAGCTCTGAATCCGCAAAACCTGAGTCCCCGCGTCTTGCTGCCATCATGTTGGCTGGGATGCTGTGTGTGGGGAGTGATGTGTGGCTGGGATGCTGTGTGTGGGGAGTGATGTGTGGCTGGGATGCTGTGTGTGGCTGGGATGCTGTGTGTGGGGAGTGATGTGTGTGGGGAGTGATGTGTGGCTGGGATGCTGTGTGTGGGGAGTGATGTGTGGCTGGGATGCTGTGTGTGGGGAGTGATGTGTGGCTGGGATGCTGTGTGTGGGGAGTGATGTGTGGCTGGGATGCTGTGTGTGGCTGGGATGCTGTGTGTGGGGAGTGATGTGTGGCTGGGATGCTGTGTGTGGGGAGTGATGTGTGGCTGGGATGCTGTGTGTGGCTGGGATGCTGTGTGTGGGGAGTGATGTGTGTGGGGAGTGATGTGTGGCTGGGATGCTGTGTATGGGGAGTGATGTGTGGCTGGGATGCTGTGTGTGGGGAGTGATGTGTGGCTGGGATGCTGTGTGTGGGGAGTGATGTGTTGGCTGGGATGCTGTGTGTGGGGAGTGATGTGTGGCTGGGATGCTGTGTGTGGGGAGTGATGTGTGGCTGGGATGCTGTGTGTGGGGAGTGATGTGTGTGGCTGGGATGCTGTGTGTGGGGAGTGATGTGTGGCTGGGATGCTGTGTGTGGCTGGGATGCTGTGTGTGGGGAGTGATGTGTGGCTGGGATGCTGTGTGTGGGGAGTGATGTGTGGCTGGGATGCTGTGTGTGGCTGGGATGCTGTGTGTGGGGAGTGATGTGTGGCTGGGATGCTGTGTGTGGGGAGTGATGTGTGGCTGGGATGCTGTGTGTGGGGAGTGATGTGTGGCTGGGATGCTGTGTGTGGGGAGTGATGTGTGTGTGGCTGCAGCTTGTCAGCCTCCTGAATGTCAATTGTGAAGCCGGCAAACCTGGCACCGTTTTTCATTGGAATTGATTGTGTTTCACGTGGAGCCAGTAGTAGCCCCGTAATAGTAGCTGCATCGGCGTCAACACTTAGTCTCAGAAATGGAGAATCCCGCTCATTGTCTCCTTCTTCTGAGGTAATCCTTTGGGTTCAGGGATGACTTGCTTCCATTCCAGTTTGATGTGTTTTGGGATGGTTGATAATTCCAGTGTCGACACCTCAACTTCACCTCTTGTGTTCCTGATGAAGCCTCTCAATAAGTTTGGTGCCTTCCCAAATAAACATTGGCCATTTTGAACGGTCACAGGCGGGCTTCCCATGAGTCAACGGATATGAAATGAAAATCGCTTATTGTCACGAGTAGACTTCAATGAAGTTACTGTGAAAAGCCCCTAGTCGCCACATTCCGGCGCCTGTCCGGGGAGGCTGGTACGGGAATCGAACCGTGCTGCTGGCCTGCCTTGGTCTGCTTTAAAAGCCAGCGATTTAGCCCAGTGTGCTAAACCAGCCCAGCTAAACCAGGATATGTTTCTCCGCTCCAGTCACACTTTGAGTACTTTCCTAAAGCATTTGCGCTATTCTCTCGGCAGTCGCCGGCCATGATGGAGTTCTGAATAGAGCACGTGCTTTTGGAGTCTGGTGTCAGGCTTGTGAATGACCTCACCTGCCCATACTGGTTTTGAGTGATTAGTGTGGTAGTCATCACTGTTGTACATATATATTGCATATGAGGTGTATTACGGTAAGGCTCCTGTACTACAGGTACGGGGGTAGATCCCTGTCTGCTGGCTCCACCCAGTAGGCGGAGTATAAATGTGTGTGCTCTCCGAGCTGCAGCAACTGCGGGAGGCTACACATCTCTGTGTAATAAAGCCTCGATTACACTCTACTATCGTCTCGTCGTAATTGATAGTGCATCAATTTATTACGCAGAGATTTTACAACGATGGATCTCCGCATCAAGCCTGATCACCTGCAGCTGCACCTTCAAGCAGACAACGCCAAGTCGGCCTTCGCACATTGGCTAGCTTGCTTTGAAGCCTACATCGGATCTGCGGCAGAACCACCCACAGAGGTACAGAAGCTCCAGATCCTGTATACGCGGCTGAGCTCCGATATCTTTCCCCTAATCCGGGACGTGCCTACCTACACTGAGGCCATGGTCCTGCTGAAAGAGAACTACACCCATCAGACCAACAAGATCTACGCCAGGCACCTCCTGTCCACACGGCATCAACTCCCCGGTGAGTCTGTGGAAGATTTCTGGCGTGCCCTGCACGCCCTGGCGAGGGACTGCGATTGCCACGCCATTTCGGCTGTTGAACATTCTGAACTCCTAATTAGGGACGCTTTTGTTATGGGCATAGGGTCGGCGTACATCCGCCTGTGCCTCTTAGAAGGGGCTACCCTTGACCTCGCGACGACCAAGAAACTCACAATTTCACTCACAGCCGCCTCCCGCAATGTACAGGCATACGCCCCCGACCGCACGGCGCCCCCTTCCTGGACATCGTGGACCCCACCAGCGAACACCCCATCGTGGACCCCACCAGCGACCTCCCCCAACCAACCCCAAGTGCTACTTCTGTGGACAGAAAACGCACCCCCGGCAGCGCTGCCCGGCGCAGAGCACGCTCTGCAAGGCCTGCGGGAAGAAAGGACATTTCACTGCTGTGTGCCAGGCCCGCTTGATCGCCGCTGTCACCAGACGCATTGTCCCTGCACCCCCCACGTGCGACCCGTGGGCTCCGCCATCTTCTACGCCTCAGACCTCGTCTGGCCCGTGGGTGCCGCCATCTTCCTCGCCTCACAAGACGTGCAGCCTGTGGGCGCCGCCATTTTGCTTGCCTCAGGACACGTGATGCCTGTGGGCGCCGCCATCATCCGTGCCTCAGGATCCCTGCTCGTCAGGCACCTCATCAGGCTGCTCATCGCCTGCAACCTCCGCCAACCAGCCAGGGGCCTTCCAACACCAGCCGCGTCTCGCCTCCATCATGATCGACCAGTCCCAACCGCACAACCTCGCGACTGCATCGACGACAGTGAAGGTCGATGGGCACAAGACATCATGCCTTCTGGACTCCGGGAGCACTGAGAACTTCATCCACCCCGGTACGGTAAGGCGCTGCTCCCCCATTAACCAGAAAATCTCCCTGACCTTTAGATCCCACTCCGTGGCGATCCGGGGGTACTGTATCGCCACCCTCACCATCGAGGGCGTAGAGTTCAGTGGCTTCCGGCTCTACATCCTCCCCAACCTCTGCACTGCCTTCCTACTTGGCCTGGACTTCCAGTGCAACCTCCAGAGCCTCACCCTGAAATTTGGCAAGCCCTTACCACCCCTTACTGTTTGCGGTCTCACGACCCTTAAGGTTGACCCGCCTTCTCTGTTTGCAAACCTCGCCCGGATTGCAAACCCATCGCCACCAGAGCAGACGGCACAGTGCCCAGGACAGGACCTTAATCAGGTTTGAGGTCCAGCGGCTGTTACGGGAAGGTATTATTGAGGCCAGCAACAGCCCCTGGAGAGCCCAAGTGGTTGTGGTGAAAACTGGGGAGAAAAAGAGGATGGTCGTTGACTACAGTCAGACCATCAATCGGTTGACCGGTACGGACTGCGGGCCACCTTCCCGTACCTGGATAACGTCACCATCTGCGGCCATGACCAGCAGGACCACGACGCGAACCTTTCCAAATTCCTCCACACCGCCAAACTCCTCAACCTAGCGTACAACAAGGAGAAGTGCGTGTTCAGCACTAAATGATTAGCCATCCTCGGCTATGTGGATCAAAACGGAGTTCCAGGGCCCGACCCCGATCGCATGCGCCCCCTCATGGAACACCCCCTTCCCCACTGCCCCAAGTCCCTCAAACGATGCCTGGGGTCCAAAACTATGCGGACAAGGCCCGGCCACTCATTCACTCCACCGTTTTCCCACTGACGGCCGAGGCTCACCAGGCCTTCAACCGTATCAAGGCCGACATCGCCAAGGCTACGATGCACGCGGTCGACGAGACGAGACCCTCCCCTTCCAAGTCGAGAGCGATGCACCCTCAACCAGGCAGGCAGGCCCGTGGCATTCTTTTCATGCATCCTCCATGCCTCCGAAATTCGGCACTCCTCCGTCGAGAAGGAGGCCCAAGCCATCGTAGAAGCTGTGCGACATTGGAGGCATTACCTGGCCGGCAGGAGATTCACTCTCCTCACTGACCAATGGTTGGTTGCCTTCATGTTCAACAACACACAGTGGGGCAAGATCAAAAATTATAAGATCTTGAGGTGGAGGATCGCGCTCTCCGCGTACAATTACGAGATTTTGTATCGCCCCGGTAAGCTCAACGAGCCCCCGGACGCCCTATCCCGAGGTACATGTGCCAGCGCACAAGTGGACTGACTCCGGACCCTGCACAACAATCTCTGTCACCCAGGGGTCACCCGGTTCTTTCACTTCATAAAGGCCCGCAATCTGCCCTACTCTATCGAGGAGGTCAGGGCTATCACCAGAGACTGCCAGGTCTGCGTCGAGTGTAAACCGCACTTCTACTGGCCAGACCAAGCGCTCCTAGTGAAGGCTTCCCGCCCCTTTGAACGCCTCAGCGTGGATTTCAAAGGGCCCCTCCCCTCCACCGACCGAAACACGTACTTACTTAACGTGGTCGACGAATACTCCAGATTCCCCTCTGTCGTCCCATACCCCGACATGGGCAGCACGGTAGCATGGTGGTTAGCATAAATGCTTCACAGCTCCAGGGTCCCAGGTTCGATTCCCGGCTGGGTCACTTTCTGTGTGGAGTCTGCACGTCCTCCCCGTGTGTGCGTGGGTTTCCTCCGGGTGCTCCGGTTTCCTCCCACAGTCCAAAGATGTGCGGGTTAGGTGGATTGGCCATTCTAAATTGCCCGTAGTGTCCTAAAAAGTAAGATTAAAGGGGGGGGGGGATTGTTGGGTTACGGTATAGGGTGGATACGTGGGTTTGAGTAGAGTGATCATTGCTCGGCACAACATCGAGGGCCGAAGGGCCTGTTCTGTGCTGTACTGTTCTATGTTCTATATTCTATGACGTCTGCCACCGTCATCAAAGCCCTCAACACCGTCTTCGCTCTGTTCAGTTTCCCCGCCTACGTCCACAGTGACCGGGGATCCTCATTTATGAGCGATGAGCTGTGCCAGTTCCTGCTCAGCAAGGGCATCGCCTCGAGCAGGACGACCAGCTACAACCCCCGGGGAAACGGGCAGGTGGAGAGGGAGAACGGGACGGTCTGGAAGGCTGTCCAGCTGGCTCTACAGTCCAAGAATCTCCCGGTCTCCCGCTGGCAGGAGGTCCTCCCCGACGCACTTGACTCCATTCAATCGCTCCTTTCCACTGTGATTAACTAAACCCCCCATGAACGTCTCTCTGCCTCCCCCAGGAAGTCCACCTCCGGGGTTTCGCTCCCAACGTGGCTGGCAGCTCCAGGACCCGTTCTCCTCCGCAAGCACGTGCGGCTCCACAAGGTGGACCCATTGGTTGAGAGGATACAGCTACTCCATGCAAACCCGCAGTACGCGGTGGCGTACCCCGACGGCCACCAAGACACAGTCTCCCTCAGGGACCTGGCATCAGCTGGGTCCCCACACCGCCCCCCTCTGCCGCGGCACCACCCTTCCTCCCCTCAACGCACCTCACCACAGCCCCCGCTCCAGGACGATCCGTCCTCCCCTTGGTCCCACCCGTGGATGAAGATGAGGTCGGCACGCTCCCGGACTTACCGGCAACCTAACCGACGCCTGCATCGCCACCGGGACTGCGGCGCTCACAATGGAGGATCAAGGCACCCGACCTGCTGAATTTGTAAACTTTTCCTAAAATGTTAACCTATGCCTGTACCTAGTCTTCCACCACCCCCACTGGACTCTTTTTTAACAGAGGGTGAATGTGGTAGTCACCACTGTTGTATATATATTGCATATGAGGTGTATTATGGTAAGGCTCCTGTACAACAGGTACGGGGGTAAATCCCTGCCTGCTGGCTCCACCCAGTAGGCGGAGTATAAATGTGTGTTCTCACCGAGCTGCAGCCATTTTGGCAGCAGCTGCGGGAGGCCACACATCTCTGTCGCGTCGTAATTTATAGTGCATCAAATTAGCACCTTGACGTTGGTGCATGTTAGTTTGGGAGAGGGTGTTGCTGTTGGACCAGCTTTCTTGCCCCCAGATTTAGATGATCTTGTGAAACCATCACTGGTATAGTGAAGTGACTGCTGTAGGTTGTCCAAGTCTCTGAAGCATGTAGGAGTGTGGAGATCACTGCTGCCTGGTAAGCCATGGCCTTAGTCTTGGGTTTGGGATCCTGGTCCTCAAATACTTTTTTCTTCAGCTGGCCAAAGGCCATTGGAGGGAAGGATGAATTTTGCCGTCTATGTCCGCTTTTGTCGAGAGCAGGCTCCCAAGATATGAAAAATGGTCCACAATCTTTAAGAATCTTGCTTTTGATCTTATTCAATGATGGGGGTGTGGGGGTGTGTGGGGGGGGGAATGTTGCACCGTGGAACTGGTTGAAAAAGGACCTTAGTTCCCTTGGTGTTTAGTGAAAGGCCAACCTTCGCATTGGCTTCAGAGGAGATGTCGACAATGACCTGACGCTCAGTTTTCACGTGACTGTACAAACAAGCGTCAGACTGATTTAGATCAGGCACCTGAGGACAGTTACAACATGTAGAACTCTACAGGCATTCCAACTCTCGCAAATATACCATGAGAAAAGCTACATGGAAGTAAAATTGAGCTCACTGGCGATCTGGTGAGAGAGCTCCGAAACCTTTGGATTTTTTTGCTTTGACACAGAATGGCGACTCAAACCTGTGCCAAGGGAGGAGAGGTGGCGGGGCCAGTGCCTGGGGTAGGGTCTGGTCGCCCCCTTGTGCATCGAGTCTTTAAAGCAGAAGAGGGCCTGGAATGCTTATTAGCCATTAACGTTCATAGTCATAAGGCTTTCAACGATTCAATTTAAAAGCCACAAAAGTACAGAAGGCGTTATTTGAAACATAGAAGATAGGAGCAGGAGGAGGCTTTTTGGCCCTTCGAGCCTACTCCGCCATTCATCACGATCATGGCTGATCATCCAACTCAATAGCTTAATCCTGCTTTCTCCCCATAACCCTTGATCCCATTTGCCTCAAGTGCCATATCTAGCCGCCTCTTGAATGTATTCAATGTCTTAGCCTCAACTACTTCCTGTGGTAATGAATTCCACAGGCTCACCACTCTTTTGGTAAAGAAATGTCTCCTCATCTCTGTCCGAAACGGTTTACACTGAATCCTGTGACCCCTGGTTCTGGACACACCCAGCATCGGGAGCATCCTCCCTGCATCCACCCTATCTAGTCCTGTTAGAATTTTATAAGTCTGTATGAGATCCCCCCACATTTGTCTGAACTCCAGCGTGAACAATCCTAACCCAGTCAATCTCTCCTCATACACCAGTACCGCCATCCCTGAATTCAGCCTGGTTCTCAATGCAGTTGCTCAGTGGAGATCGGAATGTACTAGAAAATGGGAAGGAACAGTGTACCTGATATTCTATAAAACGCACAAAATAAATCATTACGTTAACACAGAAGAAAAAGGGAGATGGGAAAAAGTTGCATTTTTCATATTTTGTTCAGTCTCCTGGGGCTATACAATTAATCAGATAAGCATCATGTGAATCTTAGAGCTATCAACTGAAGCTTATTAAGGAGAAATGTATAAAGACTTTGCTATGGCTGGTATTACATTTTTAATAAAATTACAAAAATAATTTGTATCTTTTGACGTTCTAGCACAACAGTCTGCCTCCACTGCATGCTTATTCTCAAAATTGTAGAAAAAATGCACACCAAATATTTCTGACTAACTAGCAAGTATAGTTCCAGTACAAATTTTATTTTCACGATCGTCCCAAAATCTTCGTCACCCAATTAACCAGGTTTGAAGTACCTCACCTCAGGAAAAGGCGAATCGGATTTTAAAGTTATGCAAATAAAGTTGAAGCTGCATAATGATCGCAGTCACGGAAATCTGTCAAGTCTCACCATAATACCACCCTGGGAACAAAGGTTAGCCGGGAAAACTATTAGGGGAAAAACAATAGTGCCACAAAACTCAAGGGTCAAATTTAATATCCCCTTTATGTTACCATAGTCATGGAAGTTTCAACTGGCCATCATTCAGCCACACCAGCTGGAGGAAGTCTGGTGTTAGAGAGCAGCATTGGGATAATGGAAGGAGGAAAGCAGATTGCAAGTGTAAAATAAGACTTTACAACTAAGCGTTTAAAATAATGGGCTGGATTTTCCTGGAATTGGATGAATCCCGACCTTAGGCCCGGGTCCGTGTTCCAAGCCTGCACTGGTCACACACTACGGGTATTACGGTACTTCCACTGTACTACAGTTATACTGTAAATCCCAGTGATGCACGATCAGTTGTACAAAGACTAAGGTTGGATACAACTGTGGCTTTATTGCAGTAAGATGTGTGGCCTCCCACAGCAGCTGGCGAAATGGCTGCTGAATAGAGGACATGCTCCTCCTACTGGGCGGAGCCAGCAGGCAGGGGCTACCGGCGAACCTGTAGTACAGGTCCTACCTTACATCACCTAATACAGGTGTAACAGTGGTTTACCACACCCAGCCTGCTGGCTCCTCCCAGCAGGCGCGGTATAAAAGTGTACGCTCTCCTGCGCTGCTTCCATTCTGGTTCCAGCTGCAGGAGGCTTAACATCTAGTGCAAGAAAGCCTCAATAGTTTCACCATTTCGTCTCGTGGTCATTGATGGTGCATCACCCGACCTTAGGCCCGGGTCCGTGTTCCAAGCCTGCATAGACGGGCGAGCTGGATCCAGCAGCAGCATTCCCAGCAGCCACCAGGCCCACTGTCGAAATAAGGATGGCACGCTGGCCCACTCCAAGCTGCTGGCCCACTCCAAGCTGCTGGCCCACTCCAAGCTGCTGACCCACTCCAAGCTGCTGGCCCACTCCAAGCTGCTGGCACTCCAAGCTGCTGGCCCACTCCAAGCTGCTGGCCCACTCCAAGCTGCTGGCCCACTCCAAGCTGCTGGCACTCCAAGCTGCTGGCACTCCAAGCTGCTGGCACTCCAAGCTGCTGGCACTCCAAGCTGCTGGCACTCCAAGCTGCTGACCCACTCCAAGCTGCTGGCCCACTCCAAGCTGCTGGCACTCCAAGCTGCTGGCACTCCAAGCTGCTGGCCCACTCCAAGCTGCTGGCCCACTCCAAGCTGCTGGCCCACTCCAAGCTGCTGGCCCACTCCAAGCTGCTGGCCCACTCCAAGCTGCTGGCCCAATCCAAGCTGCTGGCCCAATCCAAGCTGCTGGCCCAATCCAAGCTGCTGGCCCACTCCAAGCTGCTGGCACTCCAAGCTGCTGGCCCACTCCAAGCTGCTGGCCCACTCCAAGCTGCTGGCCCACTCCAAGCTGCTGGCCCACTCCAAGCTGCTGGCACTCCAAGCTGCTGACCCACTCCAAGCTGCTGGCCCACTCCAAGCTGCTGGGTCACTCCAAGCTGCTGGCCCACTCCAAGCTGCTGACCCACTCCAAGCTGCTGGCACTCCAAGCTGCTGGCCCAATCCAAGCTGCTGGCCCACTCCAAGCTGCTGGGTCACTCCAAGCTGCTGGCCCACTCCAAGCTGCTGACCCACTCCAAGCTGCTGACCCACTCCAAGCTGCTGGCCCACTCCAAGCTGCTGGGTCACTCCAAGCTGCTGGCCCACTCCAAGCTGCTGGCCCACTCCAAGCTGCTGGCCCACTCCAAGCTGCTGGCCCACTCCAAGCTGCTGGGTCACTCCAAGCTGCTGGGTCACTCCAAGCTGCTGGCATTCCAAGCTGCTGGCCCACTCCAAGCTGCTGGCACTCCAAGCTGCTGGCCCACTCCAAGCTGCTGGCCCACTCCAAGCTGCTGGCCCACTCCAAGCTGCTGGCCCACTCCAAGCTGCTGGCCCACTCCAAGCTGCTGGCCCACTCCAAGCTGCTGGGTCACTCCAAGCTGCTGGCCCAATCCAAGCTGCTGGCCCAATCCAAGCTGCTGGCCCACTCCAAGCTGCTGGCCCACTCCAAGCTGCTGGCCCACTCCAAGCTGCTGGCACTCCAAGCTGCTGGCCCACTCCAAGCTGCTGGGTCACTCCAAGCTGCTGGCCCACTCCAAGCTGCTGGCCCAATCCAAGCTGCTGGCCCACTCCAAGCTGCTGGCCCACTCCAAGCTGCTGGCCCACTCCAAGCTGCTGGCCCACTCCAAGCTGCTGGCCCACTCCAAGCTGCTGGCCCACTCAGAGGACTTTGCCGCCTTGACAGCGTCATCCAGTGAGGTGGCCAATGAGAAAGCTGCAAGGACAATTTGGGGCGGGGTGGGGGGGGGTGGCACCATTTTGGGGCACCCTTGCACAGGTGGTAAAATAACTTGTTCCTGTGCCGTGGGCAGACAGGCATTACCGGGCGATCGGATGGACACCCCTCCAGTGGTGGTATCAGGGCCATAGGGGCGGCCGTTGCTGCTGTGAGCCCCTGCCTTGGGCCATGGAGCCTCCAGATATGATGGCACTCCCTGGGATCCTGCTGCAAGGCAACCTTCATGCAGCAGGCAGCCTCCCCAGGACGCGGGGGAGGAGTGGGGGGGGGGGGGAGGGGGGGGGGGGGGGGGGAGGAGCCCACCTAAACCAGCAAAATGCCAGCAGGTGAGAAAATGACTGTCAACTAGCCCGTTAATGATTTAATCTGCCTCCTGCCTGCTGTCAGCAGGTGACTGAGTCAGTGCCATTGGTAAAATGGGCCAGTGGCAGGACTGTGCCCAAACCTACCCCCACCCCCAGAGTTTTACCAGCAGCCCTGTCCTTCCTAGCCTGTCACCTAGGGGGCAGCAAAATCTCACCCATTATTGGCTACAGCACCAGAACTCCATTTCTATCCATTGGAGAAGAGATAACACGTGGCTTCTAGAGAACAGATCAAAGGCAATTGTTTAGTAACTTTGCTGTTATCGTTTGGAGGCTGTTATTATCCTTGAAAGCAGAGGCAGATTTACACTTTGTGAGGCCCCGTATTCATCTCCCCCCATGATATCATGCCCCTCCTGACCTCACTGTGATGAATGATTACTGCACCTTTAATGTAATGATCCCTTTAAGACCGGGTTTGGAACCCTGGGGGACTCCGCCTCCGGCTCCACCCCCCCCCAGAGAGCCATATATAAGGTAATATTCAGTGGGCAGTGTGCAGTGAGCACACTTCTCGCTTCTCTGCTAATTAAAGCCTTTGTGTTACCAATCATCTCTTGAGTTATAATTGAGGGTATCTCAATTTAATTAGCAAATTACTTCAAGATGAACAGCGGACTAAAGCCGCAGAAGCTCAATTTGGACGCTAGGTTGCCGGAGGCCGCAGAAAGTTTTAAATACTGGCTTTGGTGTTTTGAGGCCTACCTGAACTCCGCAGACACTCCAGTCGACGGAACTCGCAAGCTGAGCTTACTACACACCCAGGTGGGCCACAGACTCTTCTCTGCAATTGAAAAGGCCACCACGTACGAGACACCGGTCGAAAACCTGCAGAAGCGCTTTGTTAAGCCAATAAAGGAGGTACACGCCCGGCATTTACTCTCGGCCTGCCGGCAGCGCTCCGGGGAAACGCTGGACGAGTACGTGGAAACACTCCACGCTCGCTAGGAACTGCAACCACAAGGAGGTGACGGCAGAAGTCCATATGAACTTGCTTATCCGAGATGCTTTCGTGTCCGGTATACGATCCACATACATCAGGCAGCGACTCCTCGAAGACGGAGCAAAAGACCTTCAAGACACGGTAACGCTCGCCTCCTCTCTGGAAGTGGCCCACCATAATCTCCGCACGTACTCCGCGGACATAGCGAGCCCCTCTTGGTCCCCTCCAGACTCGGCCACGCTACAGGCCTGCGCCAAGCGGCAACCCGCTCACACCGGTGGGCACACCGTGCTACTTCTGTGAGCAAGGCCAGCACCCACGTCAGCGTTTCCCAGCCCGCTCCGCTATCTGCAACGACTGCGGAAAGAAGGGGCATTTCGCAAAGGTCTGCCTAGCTGGGCCCAAGGTCCAGAAACAAAAGTCTCATCGGTCCCAAAAATTGAGCTCCCAGGCCCACAGGCCCCGCAATGCGGCTGCGCACCGGCTGGAAACGCCCTCTTCTGCAGCGTCATCGGCCTCGTACGAGTCATGGGGGCGGCTATCTTCAAAATCCGACACGTGCAACCGACGGTGGCGGCCATTTTGTGACTCCGGGCGGTCATTTTGTGAGTCCGACTCAGTTGAGGACTACCCGCAACTGGGAACGATCACCCTCGATCAATCACGGCCGAAGCACCTACGGAACTACATGATGCAGGACCAAATCAACGGACGTGACACCCCCTGCCTTTTCGACTCAGGGAGCATGGAGAGCTTTATTCACCCAGACAGTAAGGCGCTGCTCCTTGCGCATCTATCCCACCTCCCAAACTATCGCCCTCGCGTCCGGGTCCCACTCGGTCGAAATCACGGGGTATTGTGTCGCGAACCTCACGATCCAGAGCGCCGAATACGCCCATTTCAAACTTTATATCCTCCCTCACCTCTGCGCCCCCTGCTGCTCGGTCTGGACTTTCAGTGTAGCCACCGAAGCTTGACACTGAAGTTCGGCGGACCCCTGCCCCCGCTCACGGTATGTAGCGTGGCAACACTTAAAGTTGCACCACCCCCCTCTTTGTGAACCTCACTCCCGACTGTAAGCCCGTCGCCACCAGGAGTTGGCAGTACAGTGCCCAAGATATAACTTTTATCAAGTCAGAGGTTCAGCGGTTGCTGAAAGAAGGGGTCATAGAGGCTAGCAACAGCCCCTGGAGAGCACAAGTATTGGTAGTCCGGTCTGGGGAAAAGAAACGGATGGTGGTGGACTATAGTCAGACCATAAACCGTTTTATGCGACTCGATGCGTACCCCCTTCCCCACATAGCAGAAATGGTTCACCAGCTCGCCCAGTACCCAGTATTCTCCACGGTTGACCTAAAATCCGCCTACCATCAGCTCCCTATCCACCCGGACGACTGCCCCTCCACGGCCTTCGAAGCAGCCAGTCGGCTTTTTCACTTCCTCAGGGTCCCTTTTGGCGTCACAAATGGGGTCTCCGTTTTTCAAAGGGCAATGGACCAAATAGTGGACCAGTACGGCTTATGGGCTACTTACCCGTACTTGGACAGTGTCACCATCTGCGGCCATGACCAGCTGGACCACGACGCAAACCTGAAAACGTTCCTCCAGACCGCCCGGGTCCTCAATCTGACCTACAACAAAGAGAAATGTGTTTTCCACGCAACCCGACTAGCCATCCTCGGCTACGTCGTGGAAAACGGGGTCCTAGGCCCAGACCCCGACCGCATGCGCCCCCTAAGGGAACTTCCCCTTCCCCGTAGCCTCAAGGCACTCAAACGGTGCTTGGGGCTCTTTTCCTATTACGCCCAGTGGGTCCCCAGATATGCGGACAAAGCTCGACCACTCATTGTGGTGATATAACCACTGTAGTGATGTGTACTTGCAGTAGGGGGATGTATGCCTGTACCTGTAATACAGGTTCCTCCGGTAAGCCCCTGCCGGCTAGCTCCGCCCACAGGGAGCTTGTGTATAAATATGCGTGTGAGTCACTCAGACCCTAGTCTACAGTTGCAGATGGAGGAATAGCATCGCACAGCAATAAAGCTTCTATTGTTCTTGTCTCTCGTCTTTGAGTATAATTGTTAGCGCCACACTCATTAAGTCCACGGTTTTTCCCCTGAAGGCTGAGGCCCAGTCGGCTTTCAGTCGTATCAAGGCCGATATCATCAAGGCCGCCATGCACGCAGTGGACGAAACCATCCCCTTCCACGTAGAAAGCGATGCATCAGACGTCGCCCTGGCTGCTACCCTCAACCAGGCAGGCAGGCCAGTAGCATTTTTCTCCCGAACCCTCACCGCCTCGGACATTTGGCACTCTGCAGTCAAGAAGGAGGCACAAGCCACTGTGGAGGCCGTGCGGCACTGGAGGTACGACCTAGCCGGTAGGAGGTTCACCCTCATCACCGACCAACGGTCGGTAGCCTTCATGTTCGATAACACACAACGGGGCAAAATAAAGAATGATAACATTTTGAGGGGAGGATCGAACTCTCCACCTATGCGTACGATATTACATATCGTCCGGGGAAGCTCAATGAGTCCCCAGATGCCCTGTCCCGTGACACGTGCGCCAACGCGCAGAAAGTCCGTCTGCGGGCCATCCACGATGACCTCTGTCACCCGGGGGTCACCCGGCTTGCTCATTTCATCAAGTCCCGCAATCTACCTTACTCCACCGAGGAGGTCAAGGCCATGACCAAGGTTTGCCAGATCTGTGCAGAGTAAAAACCGCACTTCTACCGACCAGACAAGGCTCGCCTGGTGAAAGCCTCTGGGCCCTTTGAGCGACCAAGCGTGGACTTCAAAGGGCCTCTCCCGTCCACCAACCGCAACATCTACTTCCTCACTGTCATCGATGAGTTCTCCCACTTCCCATTTGCTGTCCCCTGCCCCGATATGACCTCGGCCACCACTGCACAGCATCTTCACCCTGTTTGGTTTCCCCGCCTATATCCACAGCGACCGGGGTACATCATTCATGAGCGATGAACTGCATCGATATCTGCTCAGCAAGGGCATCGCCTCGAGCAGAACGATGAGCTATAACCCGCGGGGAAACGGGCAGGTGGAGAGGAAGAACGCGACAGTTTGGAAGGCTGTCCTTCTAGCCCTACGGTCAAGGAGTCGCCCGCTGGCAGGAGGTCCTACCCGATGCCCTACATTCCATTAGGTCGCTCCTCTGCACGGTCACGAACGAGACCCCCCACAATCGCTTGTTTGCCTTCCCCAGGAAGTCCACCTCTGGGGTCTCGCTTCCACGTTGGCTGACGACTCCGGGACCAGTTCTACTCCGGAGGCACGCGAGGAGCCATAAGACGGACCCTCTAATCGAAAGGGTCCAGCTGCTGCATGCGAACCCCCAATACGCCTACGTCGAGCACCCCGACGGCAGGCAGGACACCGTTTCCCTGCGAGACCTGGCACCTGGTGGGTCTCCCACTGACGCCCCCCCCCCCCCCCCCCCACCGACGCTCCGCTCCCCGCACCGGCTGACAACACCAACAGCGCCCCCCTCTAGCCCCCCCCGGGGCCGGCACCGGCACCAATCACCCTAGTCACCCTAGATATCCACCCTGCTCCAACATGGGCAAAGGTTCAGACCACCGTGCTCCCGGATATACTCCCACTGAAGACACCCGTGTCCACCACACCACCGCCGGAGCTGAGAAGGTCAACAACGACAATCAGATCACCCAAAAGACTGGACATGTAATTGCACTTCACCCTCGACGGACTCTGTGTTTTCTTTTAAAACAGGGGGTGAATGTGATGAATAATTACTGCACCTTTAATGTAATGATCCCTTTAAGACCGGGTTTGGAACCCTGGGGGACTCCGCCTCCAGCTCCACCCCCCAGGGAGCCATATATAAGGTAACGTTCAGTGGGCAGTGTGCAGTAAGCACACTTCTCGGTAGCTGTCTGGTTCTCTGCTAATTAAAGCCTTTGTATTACCAACTATCTCTCTCGAGTTGTAATTGAGGGTATCTCACTCACCCACCTTCATCCCACAGAAACCAAGGGCGCAAGCCGCAAAAATACACAAATTAATCACTGCTGTCATGCTTTTTAACTTGTATAATCACGCCTGTATAGGGACGGCATGTGGCACAGTGGTTAGCACTGGGACTGTGGCACGTATGTCCCAGGTTCGATCCCGGCTCTGGGTCACTGTCCGTGTGGAGTTTGCGCATTCTCCCCGTGTTTCCGTGGGTTTAACCCCCACAACCCAAAGATGTGCAGGTTAGGTGGATTGGCCACGCTAAATTGCCCCTTAATTGGTAGATAAAATAATTGAGTACTGTAAAAAATTTTGGGGAAAAAACACGCCTGTGTGAATAATTACTGAATTGAAATCCAAGCTTACCTCTTGTCCGAATGACAGTAACGATGGTCAATATTGCTGTGTGTGCGCTTTGAGGCGAGCAAACATTGAACTTGCTGATGAACAACGAGATGAAAAGAATCAACCAATGACATAAATGCCAGTAAAGTAAAATGATATACTGCCTTTTTGCATCACTTTGCCCTCATGCCTCGCCTTCAACTTTCTGTGTTTTTGACAGCCAGAGATTGATAGTTTCGCTTCATAGTGCGAAATAAGCTGATTGTGATTTTAATGAATTTTCTGGGGCAGGTTTTTGCACAAATTGCTCTGCAAAAATTGGATTCATCTTTTAACAATGAAGCTGTGACTCTGGATTTCAAACGACATTCTCTCTCTCTCTCTCTTCTCTTGCCCTTTCCCCCCTCACAAACTCTCCCTCCCTCCAAAATGTAACCTAGCCCTCACACACTCTCCATTCCTGCAAGTAATATTAATAATAATAATAATCTTTATTATTGTCACAAGTAGGCTTACATTAACACTGCAATGAAGTTACTGTGAAAATCCCCTAGTCGCCGCACTCCGGCGCCTGTTCGGGTACACTGAGGGAGAATTCAGAATGTCCAATTCACCTAACAAGCACGTCTTTCGGGACCTGTGGGAGGAAACCGGATCACCCAGAGCAAACCCACGCAGACATGGGGAGAACGTGCAGACTCCGCACAGACAGTGACCCAAGCGTGAATCGAACCCAGGACCCTGGTGCTGTGAAGCAACAGTGCTAACCACTGTGCTACCGTACCGCCCAAGTTTGCAACCCTGGCTAAACCTCCAGCACACACTCTCCACCCCCAGTCCACCCATCCTCTAACAGTTTCGCCCCACCCTTCACACTCTTCCATTCTCACAATCTCACTGACCTCGATCGCCAGGTGTCTTCAAGGAAGCCTCCTGCCTGACTCGCCATCTCCTCCTGCTGGTAAGGCTTGATTCGGTGCTTCGTGCCTCACTGTTGCTGGCTGGCCTGCCCTCCTCAGCCCTGGGGATCAAGACGCCTACTCCCCTCACCGCTCGACAGCTGGCTCACCACCTCATGGTTTTTGTCCAGCTCCTCGCCTCACTGTTGCCAGCTGGCCTGCCCTCCTCAGCCCTGGCTGGGTCGAGTCATCCCTCAGCTGCTCTCCTCGTTGCTCGACGGCTGCTGACTGGCTGGCTCACCAGGGCTCGTGAGTTTGTCCGGTGCCTCTCTATTGCTGGCTTGCCTACCCTCAGTCCTGGGTCAATTTATGTTGATCAGACGAAAGACCAATTTCCATCAGTTGGACATTCACTTGTGTGAAAACTGGCCCAGACCAAAATCTGCCTTGACGTGTTTTCGGGTACCGCTTTAGAGCGTGATCGAAACGAATAGGAACTCTGTCCCACAGCGAGCACGTTTAGCTGCATGTTCCCTGGCGCTCACAGCAACTCCAGTTAGGTCCGCCCGGCCGAGGCCGCACTTAGTCCCATTTCTGCAGTGAGGAGACACGTTCACCGAAAATGTTCAGTGCAGGGAGAGATGGTGTCCCGTTCTTTTGAGCCACTGACATGACACCCGAACCTCCCCCCCCCCCCCCCACTCAAGCTCCAACTCACCTCCCCACCCCCCCGTACAGGGCACCCCTCGGCCCAATCACCGCCACAGTAAAATGCCAGCTTGGCACCTTGGCAGTGCCAGCCTGGCAGTGCCATCTGGGCACCTTGGCAGTGTCCAGGCTGACACCCAGGTGGCACTGCCAGAGTGCCATGCTAGCAGCACCAAGGTGCTCACCCTGCCCAGAGGACCTTCCAATCCCCTGGGAGACCCTCACGTGTGCCATTCCATCTGGCCCCCATTTGTGGAGACCAGAACTGAACAGCTTTCACCCAAGATCTCTGAAGGGGGTAGATCTCCCTAGTTGTCTCGCTCTATATGTAGATTTGCCAAAACGTGATCCTGCCCACAATGGATGCGCTTCACATCTTGACGCCTCGTTAGATCTCATGAGACATGGAAAGCCAGGGTCTCCTGCCATTTAATAGCCATGTTGCACCATGGCACATTGCTTTTCGGGTGCAGCATGGCCGGTAGATCGCGCCCATTGTGTCAGATCACGGATAGCTGTTAAACAGAGACCAGGTACTCTCCTGTAAAGAGCAGAGAAGTTAAAGCAGAGGGCAGGGCACTTGTGCTCCCAGAGTCTAGTGTCGCGCATTCTCCAATTACTGTCACAAGTCGGCTTTTTCAACTATCAACTGATGGAGATTTGGGCCTAGTTTATCTGTCTCCTCCAATGAGGAATGGTGCATGGTGATAAAGGAAAACAAAACAGGAGAAAGACAGATAATTGAATATAATTTTCAAAAATATTGTTCGAGAATGCCAATCCGTCTGTAATATTAGTTCAATTATGTTATGAAGGACAGAACCATTCCTGTGAGACATATCAAGTACATGACTGGGGGGGGGGGGGGGGGGGGGGGGGGGGGATTTTTACAGGTGGAGGACATCTGAAACAGAATGGATGGTTCGCTCACCACCTTTCTACCTATTGCAGCCTTTAATTGGCCAATTACTGGACAGTTAAGGTGCTGTTTCCGACACCGCCACAATAATATGTGCAGCTTAGGAAGTCAGAGTGAAGGAGGTCAATCTGTTCTTTCATGACCTCAGGCTAAAAGGTAGGATGGAAAGGGAATACCTCCTTCTGGAGTGTGCCCTGTGCCCATGACAAACCCACAGATGGTAAACCCTTTCTTACCACCTGTAAGTTGGCAACCGTGGACCTTCTCCTCGGGACTGCTTGTAGTCCCAGAAGTGGCCACTACTGAGTTTCTGGCTCTGCTGGGTCTAATCAGCTGCCAGCCAATCACATTGGCTCTCCCTTGAGGGATGAAAATCCCACTCCCAGGTTGTCGGTGAGCTTAAGATAAACTTTTCTACCATTAATCTATGCACTGTACACACCCCGGTCTGCATCAACGGGGCCGAGGTGGAGGTGGCCGACAGCTTCAAATTCCTAGGTGTGCACATCACCAAAAATCTGTCCTGGTCCACTCACGTCAACACTATAATCAAGAAAGCACAACAGCGCCCATGCTTCCTCAGGAAACTAAGGAAATTCAGCATGGCCACATTGACTCTTACCAACTTATTACAGGTGCACCACAGAAAGCATCCTATCTGACTGCATCACAGCCTGGTATGGTAACTGCTCAGCCCAGAACCGCAAGAAACTTCAGAGTCATGAACACCGCCCAGTCCATCACGCAAACCCGCCTCCTATCCAGTGACTCCATCTACATCTCCCGCTGCCTTGGGAAAGTGGGCAGTATAATCGAAGACCTCTCCCACCCGGCTTACTCACTCTTCAAACTTCTTCCACCAGGCAGGAGATACAAAAGTCTGAGAACACACACAAACAGATTCAAAAACAGTTTCTTCCCCGCTGTTACCAGACTCCTAAGCGACCCTCTTAAAGACTGATCTGATTAGTACTACACTCCTTTTTTTTGTTTTAAATTTAGAGTACCCAATTCATTTTTTCCAATTAAGGGGCAATTTAGCATGGCCAATCCACCTAACCAGCACATCTTTGGGTTGTGGGGGCGAAACCCACACAAACACGAGGAGAATGTGCAAACTCCATACGGACAATGACACAGAGCCAGGATTGAACCTGGGACCTCGGCACCGTGAGGCAACAGGGCTAACCCACTGCGCCACCGTGCTGCCCTATTAATACTACACACCTGTATGCTTCACCCGATGCCAGTGTCTATGTATTACATTGTGTACCCTGTGTTGCCCTATTACGGATTTTCTTTTCATGTTTGGCAGCACGGTAGCATTGTGAATAGCACAATCGCTTCACAGCTCCAGGGTCCCAGGTTCGATTCCGGCTTGGGTCACTGTCTGTGCGGAGTCTGCACATCCTCCCCGTGTGTGCGTGGGTTTCCTCCGGGTGCTCCGGTTTCCTCCCACAGTCCAAAGATGTGCGGGTTAGGTGGATTGGCCATGATAAATTGCCTTTAGTGTCCAAAATTGCCCTAAGTGTTGGGTGGGGTTACTGGGTTATGGGGATAGTGTGGAGGTGTTGACCTTGGGTAGGGGGTAGGGTGCTCTTTCCAAGAGGTGGTGCAGACTCGATGGGCCAAATGGCCGCCTTCTGCACTGTAAATTCTATGTAAAAAAATGATCTGTTTGAGTTGCACGCAAAATATACTTTTCACTGTACCTCGGTACACATGACAATAAACAAATCCAATGCAACCTGAAATCCCAAATCTCTTTGGGCATCCACTGTGCCTAACCTCTTTCCATTTAGAAAGTACTCTGCTCTATCCTTTTTTGGTCCAAAATGGATAACCTCACGCTCGCTTACATTGAATTTCATTTGCCACAATTTTGCCCATTCGCGTAGTCTGTCAATATCTCCTTGCAATTTAAGTTATCATCTCGGCTGTCTATCATCATCAAATTTGGATATATGACTTTCTATGCCATCATCCAAATCACTAATGGATGTGAATAATTGAGGCCCCAACACAGATCCTTGTGGTACAGCACCAATCACCTCCTGCCAATGAGAGTAATTATCTCCACTCTCTGTCGCCTGTCACTCAACCAATTTCCTAACCATGTTAATTATTTGCCCTTAACGCCGTATGCTTCCACCTTAGTTAACAGTCTCTTATGTGGAACTTTATCAAATGCTTTCTGGAAGTCCACGTAAATAACATCTATGGACATGTCCCTGTCCACTACCTTAGTCAACTCTTCAAAATTTCAATAAAATTGATCAGGCATAACCTTCCCTTGCTGACTCTCCCTGATCGACCAAAATTTTCGAGGTATTCATTAACCCATCCTTGAATATAGACTCCTGCAATTTCTCAGCATAAACGCTAGGCTAATCGGCTTGTAATTCGGTTTCCCCCTTTTGCCCTTCTTAAGTGGAGTGACGTGCAATTTTCCAACCCAGAGGAACTACTCCTGAATCTAGGGAACTCTGTTAAAGATCATAGTTCGGGCATCTACAATATGCTCCCCTACTTCCTTTAACACCTTCGGATGGGGATTTGTCACTCTTTAGTTCCATTAATTTTCTAGTTACTGATGCTGCACTTATGTTAATGGTATTAAGTCCCTGTCCTCTATTGCTATTAATTTTTTCGGGACTTCCACTAACTGACAGTGGTTCACATTCTTTAGCACTGTTGCCTCACAGTGCCAGGGACCCAGGTTCAATTCCGTCCTTGGGTGACTGCCTGTGTAGTGTTTTCAAGTTCCCTCCATGGCTACATGTGTTTCCTCTGGGTGCTCAGGTTTCCTCTCACAGTCCTAAGATGTGCAGGTCAGGCGGATTGGTCATGCTAAAATTATCACTTAGCATCCAGGGGTGTGTAGGTTTGTTGGGGTTACAGGGAGAGGGTGGGTATATGGCCCTAGTTATTGCACTCTTTCGGAGGGACAGTGCGACTTGTTGGGCCAAATGGCCTCCTTCTGCACTATAGAGATGCTAAGCTCCATGTTATCCTCCTTATAAGTATAAATATTAAGGCAAAGTAATTGCTCAACATGTCTTCATTTCCCCATTGTCACTGACAACATCTCCATTTTCAGCTTTTAGTGGGCCTATACTGCTCTTGACCGCTTTTACGCAAGGAAGTTCGGTCTTTGGTTAACATTTTATTCAAAGGTATGTGTTTGTAACAGTTAACTGGGTCTCCGCATTGGATTCAATAAAAAGTAAGTTTCATAGATGGACATGAATACCTGGCACATAGGCATCTGACAATATGGTTGTGGGAGCAATGACTCATTCTTATAAACTGGAACCAAATATTCAAATGGTTCAGCGACATTTGTGCCAGAGATGAAGTATGCTATGATCAATTCTGACAAGAGAACGCATTCGCTGTAAATCCCCACGAGCGATTTCATTCTGGTTGAATGAAATATCACTACCCCGGGCTCCACAGGATAACTCTTCGATAAGGGATTATCCAAAGAGACTATTAAGCAAGAGGTCTAGGCAATACATAAGAGGATAAGTACATGTCTCTGAGGCTATTTACAGACAGCGTTAGATGGAGATGCACTTTCATCATCAGTCTTACTGAATGTAACAAATTATTCCTGAGGCAGTGTGAATAGTTTACTAATAAGTGGATGCACATTGCTATTTAATCAGACTAAACTGTCGCAGAATCACAATAATTAGGACAAACCAGAACTCACTGTCAGTGCAATTTCTTGCTATTTCCTGGCCATTCTTCAACGTTTAGCTACAGGGATGTCTAGGGAATAATTTACAGATTCTTGCAATAATTTTCCTGCAATTCCGTTTATTGATCAATCTTTCAGTGTGACTCATTCTCTTGTCAGGGATTTCACCAACTAAACGTCAGTTGCCCACAAGTGAATGTAGATTCATTGCCCTGTGGCACTTTGAAACCAAAAGAATAGAATCTCAAAGTTATTTATGTGACAGTAATCCTCTAAAGAGCTGATTGTACTCTTGGCGTTGATTTGTTTTGGGGCACTGCATGTATGTGTACGACAGTTAACAGATGTGCATTATAGTGTAAAGCCAGCATATCAAATTAATTTTCCACAGAGTTGACATAGATCACCTAATACATTGGGAATGATCCAAGGTCAAAGTTTGCCGGCACCAGCAGATCTAAAAGCCAGCCCTGAAAGCTCTTCTGTTCCTGAATAAATGGTTGCAAAATCCAGATGCGGAACAGTTCCATTTACTGAAGTTGCTTTGAAAAGATCCTTTTGGTGCATCTGTTCATCGCTAAGTGGACAGCAGCACCATAGCAACTTGGGTCAAGGTGGCAGAAATAGTCAATGCATTGTCAGCTGTGCACTGAAACTGGGAAGTGAGGAGGAATCCTTCTGGTCATGGGAGAAATTTTCAAGATGGGTTCTGCTTCCGTGATACTTAATTTTATATTGCGGCCTTACAGACATCCCAACAGAACTGTGGTTTATGTGCAGGGTAACATTATAGAAAGACATATAAAGTGCACTGGTACACTTAACTGCCAAATACGCAGATTAACTCACGTTCTACCGAGGCTCTGTGTATTGCTACCTGACAATGTTTGCATCGTGGCCCAAACAATGTGGTTGTTAAGCTCAAAAGCCCCACACTCTGGAATTCCCTCTCTAAATGCTTCTACCCATTTACCTCCCTCCTCTCATTTAAGACCCTTTCTAAAATCCACCTTTTTCATTCAGCTTTTGGCCAACCCTCCTATCATCTCCTGCCCTACTTCTGTGTCATTTCTTCCTAATGCTTATGCAAAGTGTCTTTGGATTTTTTTTTAAAATGTGGAAGGCATTACATAAATGCTATTTGTTGTTCTTGCACACACGTGTTCAAGGTTCATATAAAGCGCTTCTAGACTGTGGGCGGAATTCTCCGCAAGGCCCGACGCCATGGTGAAACCCGGAGAGGTTCACGACGGCGTCGGAGGCCGCTCCTGGCCCCCTATTCTACCCCCCCCCCCCTTCGGGGGGCTAGGAGGGCCGTGCCGTAAATCTCGGCCACCGGGCCTTATCGCTGGCGTCAAGGCCCGGCGCGCCGAGAATGACGTCAGCCGCTCATGCGCAGGTTGGCCGGCTCCAACCCGCGCATGCGCAGCTGACGTCACGACAGCTCAAACCCATGCATGCGCGGTTGCCGTCGGTGGCTTGATCTTACGGGGCGGCGGAGGGGAAAGAGTGCGTCCCGTTGAGACGCCGGCCCGACGATGGGTGGGCACCGATCGCGGGCCAGTCCCCTCCCGAGCACGGTCGTGGTGTTCATTCCCCTCTCCGCCCCCCACAAGCCACAAAACAGCTGCTGGTGCCATGTTCACACCGGCAGAGACCAGGTGTGGTTGCCGCCGGTGTGAACCGGTCGGGAACGGCCGGCCGCGCGGCCCATCCGAGTCGGAGAATCGGCGTGATAAACGGCGACCCGTGATTCTCTGAGCGGCATGTCGCAAAATGCTATTTTGGTGGTGGGGGGGGGGGGGGGGAGAGAAACGCGGGGGGTGCCAGAGCAGCCCTCCCGCGATTCTCCCACCCGGCGTGGGAGCGGAGAATCGCGCCCTGTGTACTTGATTGTACACATTTTCTCATCGATTCCTCTATCCAGTGGCGGACTGGGTCTAAAAATATTGGTTGCCAGGAGACAAAGGGGGCCCACCCACAACTACAATGCTATCATTTAATTTTCATAACGAATAAATAAAATTTTCAAAAAATGCATATGGAAAAAAGGGTACAATTAAAATTTTTGTGGAACAAATATGTATTTCTTAGTAATTACAGTGTACATGCACTATACATATTACTGGCAGTAGATACCAAATGTAAATACAGAATGTTATAATTGAATTTTTTATTTATTTTTTTTAATTTTAAGTAATTGGTTGATATTTTTAAATAGTTTACTGCATAATTTACACATTAACAGATAGTTAAAAAGCACAATAGAGCATTGCATGCAACTATATTAAGAGCAATTGTTTGTGTTCGTTAGATGATTGTGCGAATCTGCCAATTATTGCTTCTGCATCCAATTCATCTAACAATTCCTTTTCAATGGATAGCAACATGTATGATTCCAAATTCTCCTCAGACAGCGAATTTCTTAACCTTGTCTTTATGATCTTTAGCTTTGAAAATGTCCTCTCACATTGGACTTGAGTAACTGATAGTGTGCAGATGAATTTATAAAGTTCATAAAGGTTATCATATGCCTTGTCATGAAGTCTGTTGGATGCCAGAATGTTTAGTACACACGATGGGAAAGTGCTGCAAATTTTACAATTGTTGCAACTGGAATCCATATTCTCACCATCATTGAGCAATAGCTTTAATACATCAAAGTTTGAAGCAAAAGAAAACAATTCCAATATTAATTGATCTTTGCTGATTTGTGGAAACAGCTTAATAATACCTTCCAATGCTTCATCTTCAAGGCCCTTCTCTGCAATAGTTTTAAACTTTGCTGGGTCCAAGCAGGACAAATCTTTATACAACTGTTTGTGTTGTACAAAGCGTGATTCTAGTGACTGGACAATGCAATCCATTATTAGGTTAACACATTTACTCGAAAATCAGCTAGAGAATTTGAGGAATTTCTTTCATCATCAATAAGCTCATCTGCCATTCTTTTCTTCTTCCTCTGCCTCTTAACTGGCAATGCTGTTTCCAACGCATCAATTTCCAATGTTTGATTTTCATCCATATTCATCTGTGAAATCCTGTCATTACATTTATTTACAAATTCCAAAGCCTTGCTGTGAACGTTATCAAATGTTCTGTCTGTTCCTTCAACTTTGTTGTAGCTGAATCTACCAAACTCCATGCAATAAACATATCTAAACCACTTGTCTGTAGATAACTTGATAACGGGGTTGTAGTTTCAAATATATACAAGTAAGTAAAAGCTGTCAATATGGTTTCAAACTTTAAAAGACTTTGAAGTAAAACATTTGCTTCATGTTTTGTTTTTGCATCAAACTTTTCTGAATCTTGTATCATTGATAAGCATGTCAATAGATTTACGAAAGTACTGGTAGCGGCATCATCAAAACGTCCAAATATAGTTGTTGCTGCATTGGATTTTCCTGACCATCTGGTCTCACCAATTAGCTTTAATCGTTTCATTTTTTCTTGTCCTAGATGTTTTCCAATAACTTCTATCCATACAGCCATTCTCTTGTATGATGCTTTCACAAAAATTGCTATATTCTGGAGCAAATTGAAAAAAGAAACTGCAGGCACACAACATTTTGTTGTTTCAGTTATCACCAAATTCAAGACATGGGCATAGCACCATATATGAACATGTTGATCAGCCACATCAGCAATTTTACTTTTTAAACCATTATACTGGCCATGGTAGCTTGCAGCACCATCTGTGCTATCAGATAAACATTTTTGGGGGTCAATTTTAAGATGCTGTAATGTTTCAATCAATAGATCAAAAAGTCCCTGTCCTGTACCATCATTACTTGGCACAACTGAAAGTAGTCGCTCACAGATAATACCTTTAAGCACATACCGAATAATAATGCTAAACTGATCGATGGATGAATTATTTTGTGTTGAATCAACCTGAATAGAATACTATTTTGCTTGAGAAACTTCATGACTAATTCTTTCTTGTATCATATTCTTCATAATTTTGATTAACATGCTTATAGTTGTTTTACTCAGGTATGTAACAAGTCCACCACGGCATTTACTTTGAGACTTTCCTTGTTGCTCTAATCGTTTGATTCTTTGTTTAGACTTGTTTTGCACTGCAGAAACATGAGCTGCCATAATGGGGTCATATTTTGCCATCAACTGCACTGTCGCTAAAAATTTCCATGATTCAAAACCTCATTATCTAGAGTGTAGGTCGATTCATTTCTGTGACCTCGAAAAGGAAGTGCTTGCTTAACATCTTTATGATGTCTATAATCCTCATGACAATACTTCTCTGCTTCAATACTTCTTCTTTCCTTTTAATTAGTGATGCTGCAAAAAAATTATCTAAGGTGCCATCATTAACCACACTGATATATTGCTGAGCATTTCTGACATGTGTTGTTGTCGATTCATGTAAAGTCAAGCTCTGGCTAATATGCCTGTAGTCACTAAAGCCATGTACAAAGGGTGATGGATTACAAGTGTTGGGAAACTCAAAGGCTAAGCAGTATGAACAATATAAGCATCTATTTTCTTTGTTATATGTTAGCCATTCTCTTGGGACTGAGTCATTCATAATTTTCCTCTCATACAAACGAGCATCAAATGGCAGATCATCAAGTGGCTGAAGTGGATGTTCAGCAAAAAACTGTTTTAGCTTTGCTCGTGATGGATATTGGAAGATTCCAGTAATTGATCTTTCATTTTCTTGCGTAGGTTCATTTACAGGATGTGCTTCAGAAACCCAAGTCATTTATGCTTGAAAGAATATCTGATTCCCTGTCACTAGTTGAAGCTATGTGTTCAGATGTTGCAACTACAGGCAGTACAGATACCGGAACAAGGAAGCCAGAAGAAATATTGGGCCTGGGTTGATTAGTAATGGAGGCACTTGTATTTGTCTCTACATTCAAAGTAGCTCTTCTCTGTTTTTGTAACTCGCATGTCATTGCATCATCACCATGAGCATTGTTTCTTGCTTCTTGATTATTTGTTGCAGAACTGGATATTGATGTGGATTGTGCTTGTGGTATTATAAACTCTGTAATAGGCCTGCATCGCTTGGCTGATTCCTTCCTTTCTGCTTCTTTTGTTCTTTGCGTTTTAGTGACCCAGATTTATGCTTTTTTTTTTCCATGCTGGTAGGGTTAATATTCCTGAAATAAAAACTTAATTAAAAATAGCCCACATTGGGAAAAATGAATATTGATGATTGCAAGAATAACTTGAAGGTACGCCAGATAAACCCCTACTTGATAAAAAATATAAATAACTTACTTACACTTCAATAGGCTATGTTCATTAGTCAATACTACTGTGGCCTATGCAGCTTCAGAAGAGGAGACAATCCACTGTCCAGTGTTCACACCAGCAAGCAACTGAGACAACTGTTGAAACTTAGAAGTTTGGTCCGACTATAGTAAGACATTAAGAATGGTCCCACGACCAAAGTTAACATGTCCAGTTTGATACCAGTGTAGTGTTACAAGTCGCAACCCTTTGAGTTTACCGATTATGGCTTATCACTTCAATATCTTTGACCTCATGATTCACGGTCAAAGGTACCGCTTCTCCTTTTCGGTGACCTCACGACCCTATGTACTGCTTGATATTCTTTCAAGTTGCCGACCATCTCAAATCGCGAACTGTAACTTTATCTTTAAATTCACACACTCTTGCTGAAAACGTGGATTTCCAACTATGTCCGACCCGGGTGAACCAGCCCCCCCCCCCCCCCCCCCCCGCCCCCCCCCCCCCCCCCCCCCACCCCCCCCCTCCACTCCTTTTCACATCCATTTAACACTGCTTCGTTCCTTCATACACTGAGTGATTATTTGTTTGTTTCTTTATTGCATTTTTATTTGGTATTGCTCTTTTTAAAAACAATTATATTTTATTAAGTTAGAATACAAATCTCAGGAAAGAAGTTGGAGATTTATTTATATAATTAATTATAATTTTTAAGGGCCCTTCAGAGATTCACGGGCCCCTTCTTGGCTCTCCGGGCCCCGGACCGATGTACCGGCTGAACCAAGACTACTGCTTGATATACTTTGAAGTTGCCGACCATCTCAAATCACGAATTGTAACTTTATCTTTAAATTCATACACTCTTGCTGAAAACATGGAATTTCCTTAATTATGCCCGACCCGGGCCCCCCTATTCCACATCCTTCCACTACCTCCCCTGCTTTGTTCCTTTTCATGCACTGCTTATTTGTGTCCTGTTCTCTTTTTTTTCTTATTCCTTTTTATTACTAAAACAGTTGTCTGTGTTTGTTTCTTTATTGCATTTTTATTTGATATAGGGGGCCCACTTCATCAGGGGCCCACTTGTCATCGGGCAAGCTGACACCCTGGCCAGTCCGCCACTGCCTCTATCCAACATGTGCCTGTCAATCTACTTGTAGAAGGCCACACATAAAACAAGCGAGATTTGCTATGGATGCAGGTGGGAGATCACCTTCGCTGTGACCATCGACAAGGAGGGAAGTCTGGAGGTTGCGAAGGATTAGAGGAGGAAGAAGGAATATTAGAGTCCTCTCCATTACACTCATTCCCTTCCTGTTTACACACCCATTCATGTGTTCTCTCACAAACAGACATACAATAAAGTACCACAGCCAAACACCCTGGAATACATCATCAACTAATCTGTTTCAAGTTGTCAATTATAATCATAACCCTAAAATATGTTCTTTTGTTTCTCAAATAAAGGAAAATATCACCTCAGTGAGGAAAAATAAAACAGAATGTGCTTGATAAAGGTGAAGAGTATTCAGAAATCAAAGACTTCATGTGGCCATGTCCAGTTTATTGTCCCAAAGAGGATTTGAGGAAAAAAAGGAGAGCTTGTGGGAGGCTGAGTTCAGAATCGAGCTGAACACAAAATTGAGGAACTTAACCTGGTCTCTACCCAGATTGCTCCAGAAGGTCAACTGGAGGTAATATAGAGATGAAGGTTGTACTTTAAACACCTTGTCGCCTGACAGAAATAGTACAATTAAATGATTGCACCATTTTGACGATGTTACCACCTGGGTCCAACAGTAATGATTTATTTTCTAACCCATGAGTTTGAATCTGCATAGAAAGCTTAACTATTCCAAATTATTGCTTACAAATCGTATGTAAAGCTTTTTATTTCAGTAACAAGAGATGAGTTTCATGAATAGAAAAGGCAAGAGTGTAAATCAAGCATAAAATCTCCACAAATTGGAGGTGTGCATCAAAATAGGAGTGAAGCATTTTAACATTGTATTTAGATGCACTTTTATGGACAAGAACTTATATACTAAATTTGCATCTAATAATAGGGACAACACGGTAGCACAGTGGTTAGCACAGTTGCTGCACAGGTCCAGGGTCCCAGGTTCGATTCCCGGCTAGGGTCACTGTCTGTGCGGAGAGTCTGCACGTTCTCTCCGTGTCTGCGTGGGTTTCCTCTGGGTGCTCCGGTTTCCTCCCACAGTCCAAAGACGTGCAGGTTAGGTGGATTGGCTGTGCTAAATTGCACTTGGTGTCCAAAAAAGGTAAGGTGAGGTTATGGGGATATAGTGGAGGTGTGGGGATGGGGATGGGGTGGAGGTGTGGGCTTGGGTAGGGTGCTCTTTCCAAGGGCCGGTGCAGACTCGATAGGCCGAATGGCCTCTTTCTGCACTGTAAATTCTAGGATTTTACGATAGTGTTTGGTAATGGCAGGAATTAATCTGTAATTTAAAAAATATATAAATTTAGAGTACCCAATTTATTTTTACCAATTAAGGGGCAATTTAGCGTGGCCAATCCACCTAGCCTGCACATCTTTTGGGTTGTGGGGGTGAAACCCATGCAAACACGGGGAGAATGTGCAAACTGCACACGGGCAGTGACTCAGATCCGGGATCGAACCTGGGACCTCAGCGCCGTGAGGCAGTAGTACTAACCAGCACCACCGTGCTGCCCTGAAATTAATTAGTAATAATCTATTTCCTATCCTCAATGTTTGGTTTCAGCTCTTGTGGACAAATATTTTCCTTTCTTGTCTTCAGTTATTTGCATTTTCTCCATTACACAGATGACATCAACCGCAATTCTCCTGTTTCTCGACCTACAAACTCTGTTCTACAATTGGTTGGCACTGCAGATTTGGCAACTTTGTCAGAAGACTAAATAATCTTGAAATTAGATATGTCATATGGTCCTTGCAGTTTAGCTACTTTGTATAATTACGTGTTAAGTTTTCTAAATCCTCATCAAATCACTTGGGAAGTTGCTGCAAGTTTAGGAATCTCTTTCCTGTGGAGTTAGGACTGTCTCAGATTCCAATAGAACCATGGTTTTCTTAAAATGGATGGCAGCTCCTGGCTTTGTGGATCCACTGATGATTGATATCAATGGCAAAGTAAATACGCGATTGAAATCTGGACTCAAAAAGCAACAGAACACTCAAAATAATTTAACAAGAACAACTTTTATTCGTAATCTACCTTAAATGTAGAAAATAAACCCCAAGCCAAAAGAGATAAAGAAAAGGAATGCTTAGTCAAAGAGGTGATTTTTTTTTAGGTCAGTCTAAGAGGAAGCCAGGAAAGTAAGGAGACAGGAGCACGGAGATGGAATTCCAGATCATAATGTTGTTATGGGCCAGGGTTTAGAGAACCCCAAAGTGTATCATGGAGTTCACCTGACCCATAACTTTTACTAGATTGTGGTATGGGGAGCACACGGCTCAATCTACAGGTGTGGTGTTCATTCTATGAACTCACGTTAACCTTTTTAAAACATACAGTGAACATCTTAGCAACCATTAATTCAAATATAACCCCCAAAGACTACAACACTAAGTAATCCTTTAAGCTTTCCTTTTAACTTAAAACACCTTTTACCAGAAGCACATTAGGTTAAAGTCACTACTGTTTTTAGTTCTAAATCACCAGGATCAAGAGATAGTCTTTTGATGGCAGAGAAAAGCTCTGCTTGGTCTGGCTTCAGCTCCAACACTGAAAACGAAACTAAAACACACCTAGCAGCCTGCTCAAAAACAAAAGTAAAAAGCTGACAGACAGCCCAGCTCCATCCACTCTCTGACATCACTGCAGCAGTAAACACCCATTTCTTAAAGGTACTCTCACTACAGATATTTATATACACACCCATTTATAAACATCCATTTCTTAAAGGTACTCTCACAAGACAATGTCAGTTGGAGCCTGTCAATGGTGGAGTGAAGGGATGGGGAACACACAAGACATCAGAATTAGAGGAGCAGGGAATTTCATTTTAGGTCAAGGGGGTGTAAGTGCTGGAAGATGTAATGTTCCTTGTATTATTCTCCAAGATAGGCAAAGTTGTAGTGTTTACAAGAAACATTGAGCTATATATTTAAAGCAAAGTTAGTTTATTTTACACTACTTGAAATGGTACGCATACTCTACTGAGTAACAGCAAACAAAATAATAGTATTGAATCTATGTTACAGTAATTAATTATCTCTCTCTAATACAACCAACACTAACTCAATCTCACACTATCCTTCTCCATCAGCTTCTCCCAGAATGCTTAGAGGTGCAGCCTTTCATAAGACAACTCAATTATGCCATCGATAGAATTTACAGTGCAGAAGGAGGCCATTCATCCCATCGAGTCTGCACCAGCTCTTGGAAAGAGCACCCTACCCAAGGTCAACACGTCCACCCTATTCCCATAACCCAGTAACCCCACCCAACACTAAGGGCAATTTTGGACACTAAGGGCAATTTATCACGGCCAATCCACCTAACCTGCACATCTTTAGGCTGTGGGAGAAAACCCACGCACACACGGGGAGGATGTGCAGACTCCGCACAGACAGTGACCCAAGCCAGAATTGAACCTGGGACCCTGGAGCTGTGAAGCAATTATGCTATCCACAATGCTACCGTGCTGCCCTAGTGTTGATATACAAGAACATCATCTTGTTAACCCTTTACTCTCCTCAGATTATACATATTATTATAGAAGAGATCAGTGAATTGGAAACTATGGAGCGATTTTAACTCAAGAAGATTTTAACATTTTGTTACAGTGGGCCAGAGTCATTGTATTTCAACAAGGGTAGGAGTAATGGGTCAGCAGGATTAGGCATGGGATAGGATATGGGCAACAGAGATTTAGTTCAACTAAAATGCACAGAAGGTCAGTGAGGTGAGCAATGGAATAGTTGAGTCTGAAATGACAATACCCTTGAGAAGGATTTCAGTGGAAGATAATAAGATGGGTCGAGGTAGGAAAAGATATGGGAGATGCGACCAGGTGTTAGGAGGCAATCTTGTGAGGACAAGATATGGGGCAGATATGCAGACTGTGCATGTCTGGTTTAACCTAAAATAGTGGCCAAGCAGGCCACTGGGAGAGGGTGCAGAGCATGTGGCAGGGAATGACAACTACAGCCTTGGTTTCGCCAATTCATTGGAGAAAGTTTTGGCTCATTCAAGACTAGATATCTAAGTTTGAATAAGTTGAAGTTTCCATTGAAATCTACTGTCCAAGAAGTATGGATGTGATGGGATGACAAGTACGGATGTGACGGGGATGATAAGTAGGGGATGTGATGGGATGATAAATATGGATGTGATAAGTAGGGTAGTCAGTGCCAAAGGCCAAGAAATCCAGACATGTTTGTCACATGTATCATGTGACTTCACCATTCACGAGGAATTTGCGTTGCTGGAGAGACAACGGTGAGGGTTTGGTGGAAAAAAGTATTAAAATAAAGCTGACTTTTGTATCCATGTCACGTCGAAGTTGTTGCAGATGTGGAAAGCAATGAGCATAGGCCTCTGCCGTTTCCTTCCTAAGATAAGTAAGTGGGCAGCACGGTAGCATTGTGGATAGCACAATTGCTTCACAGCTCCAGGGTCCCAGGTTCGATTCCGGCCTGGGTCACTGTCTGTGCGGAGTCTGCACGTCCTCCCCGTGTGTGCGTGGGTTTCCTCTGGGCGCTCCGGTTTCCTCCCACAGTCCAAAGATGTGCAGGTTAGGTGGATTGGCCGTGATAAATTGCCTTTAGTGTCCAAAATTGCCCTTAGTGTTGGGTGGGGTTACTGGGTTATGGGGATAGGATGGAGGTGTTGACCTTGGGTAGGGTGCTCTTTCCAAGAGCCGGTGCAGACTCGATGGGTCAAATGGCCTCCTTCTGCACTGTAAATTCTATGATAAGCAGGCTAAAGGTCAAAATAGCAGATATGAAACCATCCAATACCGAACAGTAGACAGACTGTCCCATACAAAACTGGATGTCTTGCCACCATCATGACAGGAATCAATCATATCTCCACTTTAGTTTCAAAATTAACTCACTTTGGACCCATTTAGAAATAAACCATTTCCTTTCATGACCCTGTAGGGATCAGCATTCCAAATGCAGGTTGGCATCATGTCTAGACCTGCTTTGACATTTGTGAATATAAGGTGCCATGACCCCACATCTAAACTTCATTTGGAACTAAATGTGACTTTAAAACCTATGTTGAAAGTACTTAGCCCAGTGTCCTACACATTTTCTATTCAGCAATTTGATTACTCATGCAAGTATCACAGTGCTTCATTCACTGATCAATTACCTCACATGAGGTGAGGTGATTAAAATGGCCGCGTGACTTCAGTTCTGAGTTGATGACTCGTCTGGCTCAAGGCAATTTAACAGGGCTAGTTCAACAATCCAATATTTGTGTCCTATTGACAATTCTTTCAACTGAAGCCAAACAGGTGTCAACAGCATGTGTCAACAAGATTCACAAGCCAGAACTTCACGCCATAGTTTATCTGCTAGCTGACAGCAAAGATAATGAGTCACACCTCCAGCCTTCACAGCTGCACTTTGAGTTTTTGATACTTGCAGAAAGTTCCTTTGACTTCTCAGTTTATTTTAATCTACCACATTACTCCACTTGTAATAATTTCTAGTCTAGGTTTGACGTTAAATTAATTTGGATTAGAGTGGTAGAGGCAGCAAGGTCATTTGACACTGAGATTAACGAGCACAATATCCTGTATTAGTGATTCCTAACATGGAGAGATCGCAATCACAGCCAAGGACACGAGAGGCAAGGCGGAGTATAACAGGCAGGGAAGAATAAGAGAGATCAAATCAATACAGCAATACAGCATGATGACAAAGATTAGGCTATAAAACAGAAATATCAAATCTGTTCTGCGGTATGGATCAGACTGCTGGCATGTCATAAGGTCAGATGACCAAAGTAGAGGTTTTCCACAATGGATGTCTGAGGTACATGAGCCGTATATCCTGGTTAAACAGGATCTGCAATTTAGACTTGCATGAAAAAACTTACTGTTACACAGGGCGGCAAGGTGGCGCAGTGGATAGCACTGCTGCCTCATGGCGCCGAGGACCCGGGTTCGATCCCTGCCCGTGTTACCGTCCACATGGAGGTTGCCCATTCTCCCCGTGTCTGCATCAGTCTCACCCCCACAACTCAAAGATGTGCAGGGTAGGTGGATTGGCCACGCTAAATTGCCCCTTAATTGGAAAAACTGAAAAAAAACGACTGTTACAGCAATATAAGTGAGTTGAGGTGCCGCTTGGCCACGTATTCAGAATGCCATCAGAATGAATAGCCAAAGTGGTCCTTCATATAGACACAACCAGGGAAGAGATAAACAGGCAGGCCAGACGCAACCTGGCGTAGGACTGTGATGGCCGAGCTGAGTGAGATGGGGTTGTCATGGGGCGAAGCCACAGAATGTTCAACCTGTGCTAACGGTCCTATATTGGTTCATGGTCCAACAACAGATCGATTTGAAAATGATCATCCTTTTGTTCAAATCCCGTCATAACCTTGCCTTTTCCTGTCTCGGTAATCTCCTCCAGCTCCAAAACCCTCTGAGGACTCTTTAATTCTTCAATGCTGGACTTCCGGTTGCGGCTATGACCAGCTAAGTCGCACGTTTGGCTGCTCCTGCGAGGAAGGTGTTTTCGGGCCGATTGGAGGGCCCCTAACGGCGCTGGAACGACGATTCCCGGTGGGGGAAGGTTCCCAGAGGAGAACCCTGCAAAACTTATGGTCGTCACCCGAAGTGGGGCAGAAAAAAAAGCGGCAGCAGCTCCCCGAAAAAAGCGGGGGAAGAAACCCAAAATGGCGGCCGGCGGCGCACCCGAGGACTGGAGGAAATGGGCGGAGGAGCAGCAGGCCGTTCTCCTGCGCTTCTTCACGGAGCTGAAAGTGGAGCTGCTGGAGTCGATGAACGCGACGACCACCAGGCTGGTGGGAGCCCAGGCGACCCAAGAGGCGTCAATTCGGGAGCTGCAGCAGGAGATGGCTGTGAGGGAGGAGGAGGCCACGGTCCTCGTGGGAAAGGTGGAGGTGCACGAGGCACTCCACCTGAAATGGCAAAACCGACTGGAGGAGATGGATACCCGCATGAGGCGGAAAAACCTGAGGATCCTGGGCCTGGCAGAAGGGCTGGAGGGGTCGGACCTCCCGAGGTATGTGGCAGAAATGCTGGGCTCACTGATGGGGGCAGGGGCCGTCCCTTCGCCCCTGGAACTGGAGGAGGCCTACAGAGTAATGGCCAGGAAGCCAAGAGCAAACGAACCCCCGAGGGCGGTGCTGGTTCGGTTCCAGCGACTCAGTGACCGGGAGAGGGTGCTGAGGTGGGCCAAGAGAGAGAGGAGCAGCAAATGGGAGAACTCGACGGTGAGGATCTACCAGGACTGGAGTGCGGAGGTGGCAAAGCGGCGGGCCCGGTTCAACCGGACGAAGGCGGTGCTGCATGCCAAGAGAATCAGATTTGGGATGCTGCAGCCAGCGCGCTTGTGGGTGACCTATAAGGACCAGCACCACTATTTCGAGTCCCCGGAGGAGGCGTGGGCCTTTGTCCAGGAAGAAAAGCTGGACTCGAACTAGAACCAGGGGATACTTGGCGGTCGTTGCCGCTCTGGTACTTTAAGCTGGACACGTGGCTTTCTTTTGGTTGGATTTTCACTTGGCTGTATTTTTGGACCCTTTTTTTCTCTCTACCAGTTTTTTTCTTTTTTCTGTTATTTATAATGTTATGTGGGGGGGCGGGGTGGGGGGGGAGTGCCGGGGGTATGTGTTTCTTGTGGGGTTTTTCTTTGTATCGGGGTGGGATCGGGGACGGGGGTGGAACTGAAGATGGAGGGGTGGGGAGTGGCAGGGCGAAAGCGCGGGCTTTCCTCTGGTTTCCCGCGCGCGGGGCAGAGGAGGGAGGAGGGTGGGAGGAAGGGGCGTGGTCAGCAATGGCTCCCTTTCCCGCGCTGGAGCGGGGTCAAGGAGGGGTGGTAAGGGGGGGGATGTCCCCCATGCCGGGAGGAGTCGGATTGTGGCAGGGGCAGCCGGGTCAGCGTAAACCAGCTGACTTACGGAAGTACTATGGAGGGTGCATCGCGGCTAGGAAGGGTCCTAGCCTGGGGGGGGAGGGGGGTGGGGGGGGGGGGGGAGGGGGAGGGGGGAAGGGGGGGCTACCGGGTTGCTGCTGAAAAGGCCAGGGAGGAGAAGTTGAGGACCGGAGGGGTGGGGGGAGGGCGCCATCGCCATGGGGAGCGGGTCAGAAGGGGAGGGCTGACTCGGGGCGAGCAGGTGACAGGATATGGCTAGTCGGCAGGGGAGAGGGGCGGGCTGCCCTTCGACCCGGCTGATCACTTGGAATGTGAGGGGGCTGAATGGGCCGGTCAAGAGAACGAGAGTAATCTTGCATTTGAAGGGACTGAAGGCGGATGTAGCAATGCTACAAGAGACCCATTTGAAGGTGGCGGACCAGGTCCGCCTGAGAAGGGGGTGGGTGGGACAGGTGTTCCACTCAGGACTGGACGCAAAGAACCGGGGGGTGGCGATCCTGGTAGGGAAGAGGGTGTCGTTCGTGGCGGCGGAGGTGGTGGCGGATAAAGAGGGTAGATATGTCATGGTGAAGGGTAGGCTACAGGGGGAGAAAGTGGTGATGGTTAATGTGTATGCCCCGAATTGGGACGACGCTGGCTTCATGAGGCGCCTACTGGGCCTCATTCCGGACCTGGAGGCAGGGGGCCTGATCATGGGGGGGGACTTCAACACAGTGCTGGACCCCGTGCTGGACAGATCGAGTTCAAGGACGAGTAGGAGGCCGGCAGCGGCAGAAGTGTTAAAGGGGTTTATGGAGCAGATGGGAGGGGTGGACCCCTGGAGGTTTGGGAGGCCGAGGGCGAGGGAGTATTCCTTTTTCTCCCATGTCCACAGAGTCTATTCTAGAATTGACTTTTTTGTATTGAGCAGGGGACTGATCCCGAAAGTACGGGAAGTGGAGTACTCGGCCATAGCGGTCTCAGACCATGCGCCACACTGGGTAGATTTGGAAATGGGGGAGGCGCAAGACCAGCGTCCGCTGTGGCGCCTGGATGTGGGGTTGCTGGCGGATGAGGAGGTGTGTAAGAGGGTCCGGAAAAGCATTGAAAGATATCTGGACACTAATGACACGGGGGAGGTGCAGGTGGGGATGGTCTGGGAGGCCCTGAAGGCGGTGATCCGGGGGGAGCTGATCTCCATACGGGCACATAGGGAAAGGAGGGAGAGACAGGAGAGGGAGAGGCTGGTGGGGGAGCTTTTGGACGTGGATAGGAGATATGCGGAGGCACCAGAGGAGGGGCTGTTGGGGGAACGGCGCAGTTTGCAGGCTAAGTTCGACCTGTTGACCACCAGAAAGGCAGAGACACAGTGGAGAAGGGCGCAGGGCGCGATTTATGAATATGGGGAGAAGGCGAGTAGGATGTTGGCGCATCAGCTCCGCAAGCGGGATGCGGCTAGAGAAATTGGGGGAGTGAGGGAGAGGGGTGGGAACGTAGTGCAGAAGGGGCCAGAAGTAAATGGGGTCTTCAGAGACTTCTATAAGGAGCTGTATCGGTCAGAGCCGCCGACGAGGGGAGGGGGGATGGAGGGCTTCTTGAACAAATTGAGGTTCCCCAAGGTCCAAGAGGAGCTGGTAGAGGGGCTGGGGGCGCCGATAGGGTTAGAGGAGCTAGTCAAGGGGATTGGGCATATGCAGACGGGGAAGGCGCCGGGGCCAGACGGGTTCCCGGTGGAATTTTACAAAAAATATGCGGATTTGGTGGGCCCTGTGCTGGTACGAGCCTTCAACGAGGCATGGGAGGGGGGGGCTCTGCCCCCGACAATGTCGCAGGCACTGATCTCTCTGATCTTGAAGCGGGACAAGGACCCCGTGCAGTGTGGGTCATATAGGCCTATCTCGCTCCTGAATGTGGACGCCAAGCTGCTGGCAAAGATCCTGGCTACCAGGATAGAGGATTGTGTGCCAGGGGTGATACACGAGGACCAGACGGGTTTTGTGAAAGGGCGGCAGCTTAATACGAACGTGCGGAGACTGCTAAACGTCATCATGATGCCGGCAGTGGAGGGTGAGGCGGAGATAGTGGTGGCATTGGACGCGGAGAAAGCATTTGATAGGGTGGAGTGGAAGTACCTGTGGGAGACGCTGGAACGGTTTGGATTTGGGGAGGGATTTATTAAATGGGTGAAGCTGCTCTATTCGGCCCCGACGGCAAGTGTAGTGACGAATGGTAGGAGATCGGAGTATTTTGGGCTCCACCGGGGGACCAGACAGGGGTGCCCCTTGTCCCCCCTGCTCTTCGCACTGGCAATTGAACCGTTGGCGATGGCACTGAGGGGCTCAGGGGGGTGGAGAGGGCTGACAAGGGGCGGGGAGGAGCACCGGGTATCGCTATACGCGGACGACCTGCTGCTATACGTGGCAGACCTAGAAGGGGGAATGCCGGAGGTGATGGAACTGCTAGCAGAATTTGGGGACTTTTCGGGGTACAAGCTAAACTTGGGCAAGAGTGAGGTATTTGTGATACACCCAGGGGACCAGGAAGAGGGAATCGGGAGACTCCCGTTTAAGAGAGCAGGAAAGAGTTTTAGATATTTAGGGGTGCAGGTGGCAAGGAACTGGGGGACTCTCCACAAGCTGAACTTCTCCAGGCTGGTGGAACAGATGGAGGAGGAATTTAAAAGGTGGGACATGGTGCCGCTGTCGCTGGCGGGCAGAGTGCAGTCCGTTAAAATGACGGTCCTCCCGAGGTTTTTGTTTTTATTTCAGTGCTTGCCCATCTTCCTCCCTAGGGCCTTCTTCAAAAAGGTGACGAGTAGCATCATGAGCTACGTGTGGACGCACAGCACCCCAAGGGTGAGGAGGGTCTTCTTGGAGCGGAGTAGGGATAGTGGAGGGCTGGCATTACCCAATCTTTCGGGGTATTACTGGGCGGCAAATGTATCGATGGTGCGCAAGTGGATGATGGAAGGGGAGGGGGCAGCTTGGAAACGAATGGAGAGGGCGTCCTGTGGCAACATAAGCCTGGGGGCCCTAGTAACGGCGCCATGGCCGCTCCCTCCCACGAGGTACACCACGAGCCCGGTGGTGGCGGCCACCCTCAAGATCTGGGGGCAGTGGAGGCGACACAGGGGGGAAGTGGGAGGTCTGATGGAGGCACCGTTAAGAGGGAACCATAGATTCATCCCGGGGAACATGGACGGGGGATTTCAGAGCTGGCACAGGGTGGGCATCAGGCAGCTGAAGGATCTGTTTGTAGATGGGAGGTTTGCGAGCCTGAGAGAGCTGGAGGAGAAATTCGGGCTCCCCCCGGGAAACATGTTTAGACATTTGCAGGTGAAGACATTTGCTAGACGCCAGGTGGAAGGGTTTCCCTTGCTCCCCAGTAGGGGGGCGAGTGATAGGGTGCTCTCGGGGGTCTGGGTCGGAGGGGGGAGGATATCGGACATCTACAAAGTAATGCAGGAGGCGGAGGAGGCATCAGTAGAGGAGCTGAAAGCCAAGTGGGAGGGGGAGCTGGGAGAACAGATAGAGGATGGGACATGGGCTGATGCCCTGGAGAGGGTTAATTCTTCCTCCTCGTGTGCGAGGCTTAGCCTCATTCAATTTAAGGTGCTACATAGAGCCCATATGACGGGGACAAGGATGAGTCGGTTCTTTGGGGGTGAGGACAGATGTGTCAGGTGTTTGGGAAGTCCAGCGAACCATGTCCATATGTTTTGGGCATGTCCGGCACTGGAGGAGTTCTGGAAGGGGGTGGCAAGGACGGTGTCGAGGGTGGTGGGATCCAGGGTCAAACCAGGATGGGGACTTGCGATCTTTGGGGTTGGGGTGGAGCCGGGGGTACAGGAGGCGAGAGAGGCCGGAGTACTGGCCTTTGCGTCCCAGTTGCTCGAAGAAGGATACTAATACAGTGGAAGGACGCGAGGCCTCCAAGCGTGGAAACTTGGATTAATGACATGGCAAGCTTTATTCAGTTGGAAAGGGTCAAATTCGCCCTGAGAGGGTCGGTACAAGGGTTCTTCAGGCGGTGGCAGCCTTTCCTCGACTTTTTGGCTCAGAGATAGGGTACAGAGGTCGCAGCAGCAGCAACCCGGGGGGGGGGAGGGGGGGGGGTGGCAACAACGGTTGTGGTGGGTTATTTACGGTTGAAATGCGGGCAAATTTGCTCGCAGTTCATGTTTGATGTTGATTGTTGCTTTGTTTGTTTTTGGGGGAGGGGGGAGGGGGGGAGGCGCGCGCGAGTTCGGGCGGGGGGGGGATATTTGTTAAGAGGGAATATTTTGTAATATTTTATAGTTAGTTGGGGTAAATATCTTCATGTAAAAAATTCTTTCAATAAAAATTATTTAAAAAAAAAAAAAAATTCTTCAATGCTGATCTCCTGTATAGCCAATTTCCTTCACTGCCTCCATAGGCGGCTGTGTCCTCCGCTCTGTAATCTCTGAAATCTGGAATTCCTTCCCGAAACCTCCCTGCCCTCCTCTCTCTTTAATACGCCCCTTAAAACCTATGTCCTTTTGGTCACCTGACCTAATATAGAGCTGAGCATCCTATTTTGTCTGATAACACATTTGTTAAACGCCTTGGGAATTTTAACTATGTTAACGGTGCAGTTGCCGGCGTGAGAAAATCGTGCAGCCTTTATTGCAGAACTATAATTCTGGGCTGCTCTACAGTGCGGTTTGTGTTGGACTAACATCGCTTACACCCAGCATTGCAAGAGCACATATCATGGGAAATACACTGCTGGGGCCTGGGAACAGTGATGTGACCATCAATACACTAGACACACGATTGGAAGTAAACTGTGGTTTTAATAGTCTTACAACTGAGCCAGCCTGCGACCAGAGGAACTGAGAGCAGGCTTACGGCTGCAGCACTTTATACTTCCGGTTAGTGGGAGGAGCCATGGGTGGAACCAAGGGTGAAGCCCAGTACAAGCTCCTCATCTCCCCCTATGGGCAGAGCCGTGCAACGGCTCACATACAAAGCCCAAAGGAGATAATAAAACGCAATGCGATACAGTGTGAATTACAATGCAGTATAATTCACCACATTCACCCCCTGTAAAAAATCAAGTCCGGCGGGGGTGATGGGTCTACAAATTGAGGCAGTCCGGTGGTCAAGTCTTACTCTGGGATCGGCGGAGCACCGGGGTTGCAGCCTCTTCGGGTGGCTGGGTGGTGATGGTCGGTGAGGGTACGATGGTGGACTCCGGGGGAGTTTCGGCCCGAGCTTCATTCCTGACCGGTGCAAAGGGCGACGGAGGGCGCAGGAAACCTATAGGCACGGGGGCGCTGAGCGTGGGCAGAGAACCTATAGGCGCGGGAGCGCAGGGCGTGGGGGGTTGTAGTGTGAGGGTTACCTCAGCGGTGATGGTGGTGGTGGATCCTGCAGGCGCCAGGTCCCAGAGGGAAACGGTGTCCTGACGGCCGTCGGGGTGCTCAATGACGGCGTATTGGGGGTTAGAATGAAGTAGTAGCACTCTCTCTACTTGCGGATCTATTTTGTGTGCCCGGACGTGCTTCCGGAGGAGAACCGGGCCGATGTCCTCAACCAGGATGGGAGCGAAACACCCGTGGTAGTGCCTCCAGAGAAAACAAATAGTCGTTTGTGAGGGGTCTGGTTGGTGGCTGTGCATAGGAGGGACCTAATAGCATGGAGGGCGTCGGGGAGGACCCCCTGCCAATGGGAGGTCAGGAGATTCCTGGACCGGAGGGTCAGTAGGACGGTCTTCCAGACCGTCGCGTTCTCCCTCTCCACCTGCCCGTTCCCCCTGGGGTTATAGCTGGTAGTCCTGCTCGAGGCGATGCCCGTGTCGAGCAGGTACTGACGCAGCCCGTCACTCATGAAGGACGAACCCCTGTCGCTGTGTACGTAGCTGGGGAAAACGAACAGGGTGAAGACACTGTCTAAGGCTCTGATGGCTGTGTGGAAGGTCATATCGGGGCACGGGATGGCAAACGGGAAGCGGGAGAATTTGTCTATGATGTTCAGAAAGTACACATTTCGATTGGTCGAGGGGAGTGGCCCTTTGAAATCGATGCTCAAGCGTTCAAAGGGCCGGGAGGCCTTTACCAGGTGGGCCTTGTCTGGTCTATAGAAGTGCGGTTTGCACTCCGCACAGATCGGGCAATCCCTGGTGATGGCTTTTACCTCCTCGGTGGAGAAAGGCAGATTTTGGGCTTCGACGTAGTGGGCGAGCCAGGTGACCCCCCGGGTGGCAGAGGTCATTGTGGATAGCTTTCAGGCGGTCGTCTTGCACGCTGGCGCACGTGCCGCGGGACAGGGCATCTGGGGGCTCGTTGAGCTTCCCCGGTCGATACATAATATCGTAATTGTAGGTGGAGAGTTCGATCCTCCACCGCAGGATTTTATCATTTTTAATTTTGCCCCTTTGCGAGTTGTCAAACATGAAGGCAACCGACCATTTGTTGGTGATGAGGGTAAACCTCCTACCTGCGAGGTATTGCCTCCAGTGCCGTACGGCTTCCACAATGGCTTGAGCTTCTGAGTGTCGAATTTCGGGAGAAGAAGGCAACTGGTCTCCCTTCCTGATTCAGAGTGGCAGCGAGAGCGACCGCTGAGGCGTCCCTTTCCACCTGGAAGGGAACGGATTCATCCACCGGCTGCATGGCGGCTTTGGCGATGTCCTCCTTGATGCAGTTGAAGGCCTTGCGGGCCTCGGCTGACAGAGGAACGAGTGTGGTCTTAAATAGTGGGCGGGCTTTGTCCACATACTGGGGGACCCACTGGGCGTAATAAGAGAAAAATCCCAGGCACCGTTTGAGGGCCCTGGGACAATGAGGGAGAGGGAGTTGTAAGAGGGGGCGCATACGGTCCGGGTCGGGGCCCAGGACTCCGTTTTCCATGACATAGCAGAGGATGGCTAGCCTGGTAGTGCGGAAAACGCATTTCTCCGTATTATAAGTGAGATTAAGTTTCTGGGTAGTTTGGAGAAATCAGTGGAGGTTGGCGTCGTGGTCCTGCTGATCATGGCCACAGATGGTGACGTTATCCAAGTACGGAAATGTGGCCAGCAGCCCGTACTGGTCCACCATTCGGTCCATTGCTCATTGGAACACCGAGACCCCATTCGTGACGCCAAAGGGGACCCGGAGGAAATGGAAGAGGCGGCCATCTGCCTCAAACGCCGTGTAGTGGCGGTCCTCCGGGCGGATTGGGAGCTGGTGGTATGCAGACTTCAGATCCACCATGGAGAATATGCGTTTTCCGCACTACCAGGCTAGCCATCCTTGGGGAACTGGGGAGGCTTGGGGGGGGTACCGGGTTGCTGCTGGAATGGCCGAGAAGAAGCTGGAGCATGTAGAGGGGGTCGGGATGGGGGTCTGTCGCCGTGGGGAACGGGCTGAGTGGGTGACGCGGGCACGTGGCGGACTGAGGAAGGGTAATGCTAGTTGACGGGGGAGGGGGGTAGGTAGCACCCTGATCCGGCTGATCACCTAGAATGTGAGGGGACTGAATGGGCCGGTCAAACGGGCCCACGTGTTTGCGCACCTGAAGGGGCTGAAGGTGGATGTGGCCATGCTTCAGGAGATGCACCTGAAGGTGGCGGATCAGGTTAGATTGAGAAAGGGATGGGTAGGCCAGGTGTTTCATTCAGGGCTGGATGCAAAAAATCGGGGGGTGGCGATCCTGGTGGGGAAGAGGGTGTTGTTTGAAGCATCGAATGGGGTGGCAGACAGTGGCGGGAGGTATGTGATGGTAAGCGGCAGGCTGCAGGGGGAGCGGGTGGTGCTGGTCAATGTATGTGCCCTGAATTGGGACGATGCGGGTTTCATGCGGCGCATGTTGGGCCAGATTCCAAATTTGGAGGCGGGGGGGGTCTGATAATGGGGGGGGATTTCAACACGGTGCCGGATCCGCCACTGGATCGATCCAGATCCAGGACGGGTAGGAGGCCAGCGGCGGCTAAGATGTTGAGGGGGTTCATGGACCAGATGGGAGGGGTGGATCCATGGAGGTTTGCGAGGCCGAGGGCCCGGGAATTTTCATACTTCTCCCATGTGCATAAGGCCTATTCCCGCATTGATGTTTTCATTATGAGTAGGGCGCTGATTGCGAGGGTGGAGGATGCTGAGTATTCGGCGATAGCCATTTCTGACCATGCCCCGCACTGGGTGGACTCGAGCTGGGGGAGGAGAGGGACCAGCGCCCGCTTTGGCGCTTGGTGGTGGGGCTGCTGGCGGACAAGGAGGTGGGCGGGCGGGTTTGAGGATGTATCGCGAGATACCTGGAGGCCAATGACAACGGGGTGGTCCGAGTGGGGACGGTCTGGGAGGCGCTGAAGGCGGTGGTTAGGGGGGAGTTACTCTCCATTCGAGCCCACAGGGAGAGGAGAGAGCAGAGAGGGAGAGACTGGTGGGGAGATGGTGAGGGTGGACAGCAGATACGCGGAGGCTCCGGAGGAGAGATTGCTGAGGGAGCAGCGTAGTCTCCAGGCTGAGTTCGACTTGTTGACCACCAGAAAGGCGGAAGCTCAGTGGAGGAAGTCACAGGGAGTGGTGTATGAATATGGGGAGAAGGCGAGCAGGATGCTGGCGCACCAGCTCCGTAAGCGAGATGCGGCTAGGGAGATTGGTGGAGTTAAGGATTGGGGAGGAAATGTGGTGCGAAGGGGGGTAGATATCAATGGGGTCTTCAGGGACTTCTATGAGGAACTGTTTCGGTCTGAACCCCCGGCCGAGGTGGGGGGGATGGGGCGCTTTTTGGACCGGCTGAGATTCCCGAGGGTGGAGGAGGGACAGGTGGAGGGACTGGGGGCGCCGGTTGAGGTGGAGGAGCTGGTCAAAGGGATAGGGAGCATGCAGTCGGGGAAGGCGCCGGGGCCGGATGGGTTCCCGGTTGAATTTTATAAGATGTATGCAGACCTGTTGGGCCCTCTGTTGGTTCGGGCGCTGATTTCCTTGATCCTTAAGCGGGACAAGGATCCCCTGCAGTGTGGGTCATACAGGCCGATCTCACTCTTAAATGTAGACGCCAAGCTGTTGGCGAAGATTTTAGCCACGTGTGCCACAGGTTATCCACGAGGTTATCAAACGGGGTTCGTGAAGGGGAGGCAGCTGAACACTAACATACGGAGGCTCTTGAATGTTATAATGATGCTGGCGGTAGAAGGGGAGGCGGGGATAGTGGTGGCGTTGGACGCGGAGAAGGCCTTCGATAGGGTTGAGTGGGGGTACTTGTGGGAGGTGCTGGATAGGTTCGGGTTTGGGGAGGGGTTTGTCAGGTGGGTGAGGCTGTTATATGAGGCCCCGATGGCGAGTGTGGCTACGAACAGGAGGAGATCGGAGTATTTTCGGTTATACCGAGGGACGAGGCAGGGGTGCCCCTTGTCCCCCCCTGCTTTTTGCGCTGGCAATTGAACCCCTGGCCATGGTGTTGAGTGAGTCGAGGAACTGGAGGGGGCTGGTGCGGGGTGGGGAGGAACACTGAGTGTCACTTTATGCGGATGACCTATTGTTGTATGTGGCGGACCCGGTGGGGGGAATGCCGGAGGTGATGAGGATTCTCAGGGAATTTGGGGATTTCTCAGGGTATAAGCTTAACTTTGGGAAAAGCGAGCTGTTTGTGGTACACCCGGGGGACCAGGAGGGGGGGATTGGGAGGCTCCCGCTGAAAAGGGCGGAGAGGAGCTTCAGGTACTTGGGGGTTCAGGTGGCTAGGAGCTGGGGGGCCTTGCATAAGCTTAACCTCACAAGGCTGGTGGAGCAAATGTAGGAGGAGTTCAAGAGATGGGACATGTTGCCGCTGTCTCTGGCGGGTAGAGTGCAATCAGTCAAGATGACGGTGCTCCCAAGATTTCTGTTCCTGTTCCAGTGCCTCCCCATCCTTATTCCGAAGGCCTTTTTTCAGACGGGTTGACAGGACCATTGCAGGGTTTGTGTATGCGCACGGGACCCGAGGGTGAGAAGGGTGTTCTTGGAGCGGGGCAGGGATAGGTGGGGCTGGCGCTGCCCAACCTCTGTGGGTATTATTGGGCTGCCAACGCAGCGATGGTGTGTAAGTGGGTAATGGACGGGGAAGGGGCGGCATGGAAGAGGATGGAGATGGCGTCCTGTGTGGACACGAGCCTGGAGGCGCTGGTAACGGCGCCGCTGCCGCTCCCTCCGAGGTATACCACGAGCCCGGTGGTGGCGGCTACCCTCAAAATTCGGGGGCAATGGAGATGGCACAGGGGCGAGGTGGGGGCCTCGATGGGGTCCCCAATACGGGGAACCACCGGTTTGTCCCAGGGAGAATTGATGGCAGGTTCCTGAGTTGGCACAGGGCAGGTGTTAGGAGGTTGAGGGACCTGTTTGTAGACGGGAAGTTTGCGAGCCTGGGTGAGCTGGAAGGGAAGTTCGGGCTCCCCCCGGGGAACAGCTTTAGGTACATGCAGGTAAGGGCGTTTGTCAGGCAGCAGGTGGCGGAGTTCTCTCTGCTGCCGCCGCGTGGGGTTCAGGACAGGGTGCTCTCGGGGGTGTGGGTTGGAGAGGGGAGGATCTCGGCAACGTACCAAGTGATGCAGGAGGTAGACGAGGCCTCAGTGGAGGAGCTGAAGGGTAAATGGGAGGAGGAGCTGGGTGAGGAGATTGAGGAGGGGACGTGGGCGGACGCCCTAGGAAGGGTGAACTCCACCTCTTCTTGTGCAAGGCTTAGCCTCATACAGTTTAAGGTGCTTCATAGGGCTCATATGGCCGGGACAAGGATGAGCCGGTTTTTTGGGAGCGAGGACATGTGTATTAGGTGCTCAGGGAGCCCAGCAAATCACACCCATATGTTCTGGGCATGCCCAGCGCTGGGGGAATTTTGGAAGGGCGTAGCAAGGACGGTGCCGAGGATGGTAGGATCCAGGGTCAAACCGGGCTGGGGGCTCGCAATATTTGGGGTTGCAGAGGAGCCGGGAGTGCAGGAGGCGAAAGAGGCCGGCATTCTGGCCTTTGCGTCCCTAGTAGCCCGGCGGAGGATTCTTCTTCAGTGGAAGGATGCGAGGTCCCCAAGCGTGGAGGCCTGGGTCAATGATATGACGGGGTTCATCAAATTGGAGAGGGTAAAATTTGCCCTAAGGGGATCGGTGCAGGGGTTCTTCAGGAGGTGGCAACCATTCCTAGATTTCCTGGCAGAACGGTAGAAATAAAGCCGGCAGCAGCAGCAACCCGGGGGGGGGGGGGGGGGGGGGGGTCGTCTCTTTGTTTTGGGCTGAAGGGACGTGTATATTTGTTCTTTGCTAATGACGAGTGTTAATTTATTTCTTCTTTTTTGTACACATGGGGGGGGGGGGGGGGGGGGGTGCTTTGTTCTTTCTATTCTTAGTATTTTCTGTTACTGATATTTTGTGAAAATTTGAATAAAAATTATTTTTTTAAAAAGAGATTACATTTGAAGTCAAGTCCAAGTAAGAGTGGGGCACAGAGTTCGGGAGTACATACAGCTGGAAATTAGTGTAGCTGGCGCCCTGAATCGTTAGGGTCGCGACGGTGCGCCCTTGTATGTGGACAGAGTGTGAGCCCGAGGCGAGGGAGATAGTTTGCCATGCGGGGAAGACAGGGAGCGAACAGTGTCTTACCAGGTCAGGATGTACGAAGCTCTCGGTGCTCCCAGAGTCGAAGAGGCACGGTGTCCTGTACCCGTTGACTTTAACGGACATCATCGAGCTCTGGAAGTGTTTCGGACGCGACTGGTCCAACGTGACTGCGTTGAGTTGTGGGTAGTCGGCGGCTCGATCAGCTGTGCTGGAGTGGCCCCGTGATGACTGTCCGCTGAGGTCGTAGTTGTTGAGATGGGATTCGGAGGCTGGAGAAGATAGCGTCCAAGATGGCCGTCCCCGTGGATCGCATGTGGCGGGTGGCGAGGAAGATGGCGTCCAAGATGGCGGCCCCCATGAGTCACACGCGGCCGGCCGCGTGGAGGAGGGTTGCCAAGATGCGGCCCCCATGAGTCGCACATGTCGGGTGGGGGCGGAGTCGGCAGACACACTGCAGCATTACGGGGCCTGTGGGCCTGTGAGTTTGGGAGGCGAGTGCTCTGGACTGCGGGGGAGTTTGGAGTTTTCGACTTTGCCAGGCATCCTCGGGCATAGTGTCCTTTGCGACCGCAGCTGCTGCAGGTCGCGTTGCGGGCCGGGCAGTGCTGCCGTGGGTGTTGGGGCTGTCCACAAAAATGGAACGCTGGCACTCCGTAGTGGGTGGGTGGCCGCGCGGCACAGGGCTGGGGCTGTCGCTGGTCGGGGGCCCACGATGGGGTCGCCTGGTCCGCGGGAAATGAGTTCAAACTGCGGAACGCGACCTCCATAGTTGTAGCTAACTCTACAGAGTCTCCAAGTTCTGGGCCCTTTTTTCAAGCAATCGCTGGCGCACATAGTTGGACCTGAGCCCTGCAACATATACATCACGGACAGCGAGTTCCATATGCTGGGCGGCTGTTACAGCCTGAAAATTGCAGTCCCGAGCGAGGGCTTTTAACTCACGAGAAAGTCTTCCAGCGACTCCGCGGGGTGTTGGCGGCAGGTCGTGAAAATGTGCCGCGCGTAGACCTCGTTGATGGGCCGCACGTACATTCGGTCGAGCATGGCCATGGCCTCCGTATACGAGGTGGTACAATTGAGTTGCGTAGAGATACAATGGCTCACCCTTGCGTGCAGTAGGCTGAGTTTCTGCTCCTCTGTAGTCTCGGATGTGCTTGATTCAGCCAGGTAGACCTTGAATCATCGAAGCCAGTGTAGGAAGATTTCCTTTGCCTCTGCAGCCTGCGGGTCGAGTTCTAGTCGATCAGGTTTGAGGGCTGATTACATAGTAGTTTTCTTCAAGTTTTCTAAGACTATTAAATTGATGAGACCATCAATTCACTAGACACACGATTGGAAGTAAACTGTGGTTTTAATAGTCTTACAACTGAGCCAGCCTGCGACCAGATGAACTGAGAGCAGGCTTACGGCTGTAGCACTTTATACTTCCGGTTAGTGGGAGGAGCCATGGGCGGAGCCAAGGGTGAAGCCCAGTACAAGCTCCTCATCTCCCCCTGTGGGCAGAGCTGCGCAATGGCTCACATACAGAGCCCACAAGGACATAATACAACGCAATGCAATGCAGTGTGAATTACAATGCAGTATAATTCACCACAAGCAGGAAATAGGGGGCAGAGAATACATAGCAAGCCTAGACAGGCAGAGCACACCCCAGAGCAAAAGCCTAACCCATCCACCCAAGCCTGCCAAAGGTTAAATCACTTTTCAATATGAATTCTATCCTACAGGTGCTATCCTGCCTGAGGCCAGAAGGTTCTACATTCAAATTTCACTCCAGGACTTGGGTAACAAAAATCAACTTTGACGTTCCAGTGCGGTAATGAGTGAGTCAGAGGTGCTGTCTGTCAGATGGAGTGACAATCGAGGCCCTGTTTGACAGTTTGGGTGGATGTGTAAGATCCCATGGCACTATTTCAAAGATAAGCAGGGGAGTATCCTAGCCAATATTTATCCCTCAATCAACATCACTAAAACAGACTATAACGTCATTATCACATTTTTATTTTTGAAACTTGCTATTCACAAATTAGCTGCCATCTGTCCTACAAAAGTGACGACACTTCAAAATTACTTCAGTGACTGTAAAGCATGCCGGGGCATCTGGATTATAAATCCGGGCTTTATAAATGCAAATCTTTTCTTCTTTCCAATAAAAATTTATTAAAAGTGTACAGAAAAAAATATATAAAATGTGACTAAAGGGAGTTGACAGCATAGATTCAAACAGACATAGACAGAATTGTTGAAAATAATTATAGCTTTTGAAGCATGTAATCTGGAATTTTTCATCTAATTTGAAATTAATGATAAAATTGCAAGATTTGGATGAATTTTCAACACCATTGGCATGCTGAAAGGCCGTCACAGAACAATCAATACGCACAATTAATATTACATAATTCAATAAATACAGATACCAATTTATCATTTTGACATAAAGTGTTTTCAGGAATATGGATTTCGTTAAAGGTGAGATTTCGGACATCTGTGTCTTCCTTACCAAACCCTGCTTCCCAGCTGACAGAAGGAAAGAAAGTGGAGAGTGTCATAACATACATCTATATATATGATGGAGTGCAGACAGGCAGTGATTGACACACAGGATGACCAGTAAGCACACAGATCAGAGCAGCCAATCACCAGACAGGACACGACCACTATAAAGCCAGAGGGCACCAGTTTTCCCGCTCCCTCGGGATCCAGTCTCTGAGACAGTCAGAGCTCGTGAGCATAGCCAGTGCAAACACTATGTAGTAGCTAGTAAGTCTGGTCAGGTTAGCCTCAGGCCTCCATTCAAGTCAGCATAGTGTCAACCCACAGTTGAACATGTATAATAATTTAGATGTCAAATAAAAGCGTGTTGCATCTCATCAAGTGTTGGAAGTCTGTCTCTCGCTACACTGCATCAAGTGCAGTCCACATCAACCCAGCCAGCCCAACATATCAGAGAGCGTGTGTCAGAGATGGGGGTCAAGGGGAAGCAAGATAGTAAATAAACAAGTTTATGTTTGAATTCTAGCTTTCAAATACTCAATAATTTTTCATTTGTTTCACTCCTCATGCTTCATATTTGTTGCCTGCTTTCAAATGTGCTGCACTGTGTACTTGCGCAGTTCTGGTCAGCTCATTACAGAGAGGATGTAAAAGAGGATGCCAGAGGAGATTCGCGAAGATGTTGACAGAGCTGGAAAATTGCAGCTATGAAAAGATTGGATAGGCTGGTGTTGTTCTTCTTCGAACAAAGGAGGCTGACGAGAGATTTGATCGAGATGTCCAAAATTCTGAGGGGTCTGGATGGAATGGTTGGAAGGGCCTATTTACTTCAGCTGTGAGGTTGGTCAGTGACTGGGGACATAGATTTAAAGTCATTGGTAGGAAAATTAGAGTGGAGTTGAGGGAATACCTTTTCACACAGAGGCTTGTGGAGGTTTGGAACTCATTGCCTGAGAGGGTAGAAATCCTCAACTCTGTCCGGATAGTCACCTCAAGTATCGCAACCTGCAAGGCTACGAACCAAATGTTGGAAAGTGGGATTAGACTGGGTGGCTCGTTTCTCGGCCGGCGCAGACACGATGGGCCAAGTGGCCTCTTTCAGTGCCATTAACCTTCTATGGCTCTTCGAAGCAAATAACATTCACTGCAAATAAATTTTGTGAGAATTGTCTTGAAATTTGCAGACCAAACCATCATCGTTTTCTTTGTTAGTAACAACCAGCAGCAAATACGGGCAGAAATTGTGTCCGCTGCCAATTGTAATCACTTTCCAGGGCCTCGATTTGATGAGTAGTTATTTATACACATGTTCTGTCCCATGACGAATAAATGGGCCATTTTATGTTAAAATGCCATCGTTATTTGCGTGCTACTTAAGTGAATGCAGTAAATGTGAAGGGGATACCAGTTCTTAGAAAATTAGACCGTGGAGGATTGCTTTAGGGTGACATCATTCTAGATATATTACAATTAGCTAAATAAAAAACCTTTCTATTTTATGTCCTCCTCTTCCTAGTCCTCACAACGGTGCAATTAAACAGCAAAACATTGCTGATGCTGGCAAGTCTGAAATAACAACAGAAAATGCTCCAAACCAGCGGGTCAGGCAGCATCTGTGAATGTAAGAAGGCAGGGTTAGTATTTCAAGTTGATTACCTTTTGGCAAAACTGCAAGGTGCTACACATGAACAGCTTATAAAGAAGAACAGAGCCAGGGAAAGGAAGTGAAGATCGGAAAGGACTGCTGTGCAATTAAGGTGGAGGACAGGGAGGTGATGACACGCTAAGACTAAAATGAGGGAACATTTTATAAACCCATCTGCACCTTCTCCAACCACCCTTTCCCCTCCAGTCTTTGAATGTGTTTACATCTCCTTCATTTCTTCAGCTGTCTTGAACTCAGTTGAATCCTTGCAAACATGTTTCTGCCTCTCCAGTAGGGAAGGAACAGCCAAACCACCATGCATCATTCCTCTTCATTTTCGCGACAATCTTTGACAGAATACGCCCCCTCCTCCTTTCTTCTTTGTCCAAATGAATCCCATGATCCTTGCTTGGTTTCACGCTTCTCTAACCAGCAGTAACCAGAACACGTCCAAGCAAAGGTTCCTCTTCCTGTCCCTGGCCTGCCCACCAAGATTTTATCCTTGGCTTCCTCTTCTTCCTCACCTGCAGCCCACCTCTGGCTTACAATAGGACCAACATTTCTCCAGTACACCGGTGACATCCAGTTTCACGTCTGTGCTGTTAGTGTTGCTGCCCCTTGTGCTGTTAGTGTTGCTGCCCCTGTGCTGTTAGTGTTGCTGCCCCTGTGCTGTTAGTGTTGCTGCCCCTGTGCTGTTAGTGTTGCTGCCCCTGTGCTGTTAGTGTTGCTGCCCCTGTGCTGTTAGCGTTGCTGCCCCTGTGCTGTTAGTGTTGCTGCCCTGTGCTGTTAGTGTTGCTGCCCTGTGCTGTTAGTGTTGCTGCCCCTGTGCTGTTAGTGTTGCTGCCCCTGTGCTGTTAGTGTTGCTGCCCCTGTTGCTGTTAGTGTTGCTGCCCTGTTGCTGTTAGTGTTGCTGCCCTGTGCTGTTAGTGTTGCTGCCCTGTTGCTGTTAGTGTTGCTGCCCTGTTGCTGTTAGTGTTGCTGTCCCTGTGCTGTTAGCGTTGCTGCCCCTGTGCTGTTAGTGTTGCTGCCCTGTGCTGTTAGTGTTGTTGCCCCTGTTGCTGCCCTGTTGCTGTCCCTGTGCTGTTAGTGTTGTTGCCTCTGTGCTGTTAGTGTTGCTGCCCTGTGCTGTTAGTGTTGTTGCCCCTGTTGCTGCCCCTGTTGCTGTCCCTGTGCTGTTAGTGTTGTTGCCTCTGTGCTGTTAGTGTTGCTGTCCCTGTGCTGTTAGTGTAGCTGCCCTTGTGCTGTTAGTGTTGCTGCCCCTGTTGCTGTTAGTGTTGCTGCCCTGTGCTGTTAGTGTTGCTGCCCTGTGCTGTTAGTGTTGCTGCCCCTGTGCTGTTAGTGTAGCTGCCCCTGTGGTTAGTGTTGCTGCCCCTGTGCTGTTAGTGCTGCCCCTGTGCTGTTAGCGTTGCTGCCCCTGTGCTGTTAGTGTTGCTGCCCCTTGTGCTGTTAGTGTTGCTGTCCCTGTGCTGTTAGTGTTGCTGTCCCTGTGCTGTTAGTGTTGCTGTCCCTGTGCTGTTAGTGTTGCTGCCCCTGTGCTGTTAGTGTTGCTGCCCCTGTGCTGTTAGTGTTGCTGCCCCTGTGCTGTTAGTGTTGCTGTCCCTGTGCTGTTAGTGTTGCTGCCCCTGTTGCTGTTAGTGTTGTTGCCCCTGTGCTGTTAGTGTTGCTGCCCCTGTTGCTGCCCCTGTGCTGTTAGTGTTGCTGCCCCTGTTGCTGTTAGTGTTGCTGCCCCTGTGCTGTTAGTGTTGCTGCCCTGTTGCTGTTAGTGTTGCTGCCCCTGTGCTGTTAGTGTTGCTGCCCCTGTGCTGTTAGTGTAGCTGCCCCTGTGCTGTTAGTGTTGCTGCCCCTGTTGCTGCCCCTGTGCTGTTAGTGTTGCTGCCCCTGTGCTGTTAGTGTTGCTGCCCCTGTGCTGTTAGTGTTGCTGCCCCTGTGCTGTTAGTGTAGCTGCCCCTGTGCTGTTAGTGTTGCTGCCCCTGTGCTGTTAGTGTTGCTGCCCCTGTGCTGTTAGCGTTGCTGCCCCTGTTGCTGTTAGTGTTGCTGCCCCTGTGCTGTTAGTGTTGCTGCCCCTGTGCTGTTAGTGTTGCTGCCCCTGTGCTGTTAGTGTTGCTGCCCCTGTTGCTGTTAGTGTTGCTGTCCTTGTGCTGTTAGTGTTGCTGCCCCTGTGCTGTTAGCGTTGCTGCCCCTGTGCTGTTAGCGTTGCTGCCCCTGTTGCTGTTAGTGTTGCTGCCCCTGTGCTGTTAGTGTTGCTGCCCTTGTGCTGTTAGTGTTGCTGCCCCTGTGTTCTTAGTGTTGCTGCCCCTGTGCTGTTAGTGTTGCTGTCCCTGTGCTGTTAGTGTTGTTGCTGATGGGCTGTTAGTGTTGCTGCCCCTGTGCTGTTAGTGTTGCTGTCCCTGTGCTGTTAGTGTTGCTGCCCCTGTGCTGTTAGTGTTGCTGCCCCTGTGCTGTTAGCGTTGCTGCCCCTGTGCTGTTAGTGTTGCTGCCCCTTGTGCTGTTAGTGTTGCTGTCCCTGTGCTGTTAGTGTTGCTGTCCCTGTGCTGTTAGTGTTGCTGCCCCTGTGCTGTTAGTGTTGCTGCCCCTGTGCTGTTAGTGTTGCTGTCCCTGTGCTGTTAGTGTTGCTGCCTCTGTGCTGTTAGAGTTGCTGATGGGCTGTTAGTGTTGCTGCCCCTGTGCTGTTAGTGTTGCTGTCCCTGTGCTGTTAGTGTAGCTGCCCCTGTGCTGTTAGTGTTGCTGTCCCTGTGCTGTTAGTGTTGCTGATGGGCTGTTAGTGTTGCTGCCCCTGTGCTGTTAGTGTAGCTGCCCCTGTGCTGTTAGTGTTGCTGTCCCTGTGCTGTTAGTGTAGCTGCCCCTGTGCTGTTAGTGTTGCTGCCCCTGTGCTGTTAGTGTTGCTGTCCTTGTGCTGCCCCTGTGCTGTTAGTGTTGCTGTCCTTGTGCTGCCCCTGTGCTGTTAGTGTTGCTGCCCCTGTGCTGTTAGTGTTGCTGCCCCTGTGCTGTTAGTGTTGCTGCCGCTGTGCTGTTAATGTTGCTGCCCCTGTGCTGTTAGTGTTGCTGCCCCTGTGCTGTTAGTGTTGCTGTCCCTGTGCTGTTAGTGTTGCTGCCGCTGTGCTGTTAGTGTTGCTGTTCCTGTGCTGTTAGTGTTGCTGCCCCTGTGCTGTTAGTGTTGCTGTCCCTGTGCTGTTAGTGTTGCTGCCCCTCTGCTGTTAGTGTTGCTGTCCCTGTGCTGTTAGTGTTGCTGTCCCTGTGCTGTTAGTGTTGCTGCCGCTGTGCTGTTAGTGTTGCTGCCCCTGTGCTGTTAGTGTTGCTGTCCCTGTGCTGTTAGTGTTGCTGCCCCTGTTGCTGTTCGTGTTGCTGCCGCTGTGCTGTTAGTGTTGCTGCCCCTGTTGCTGTTAGTGTTGCTGCCCCTGTGCTGTTAGTGTAGCTGCCCCTGTGCTGTTAGTGTTGCTGTCCCTGTGCTGTTAGTGTTGCTGCCCGTGTGCTGTTAGTGTAGCTGCCCCTGTGCTGTTAGTGTTGCTGCCCCTGTGCTGTTAGTGTTGCTGCCCCTGTTGCTGTTAGTGTTGCTGCCCCTGTGCTGTTAGTGTTGCTGCCCCTGTGCTGTTAGTATTGCTGCCCCTGTGCTGTTAGTGTTGCTGTCCCTGTGCTGTTAGTGTTGCTGCCCCTGTGCTGTTAGTGTTGCTGCCTCTGTGCTGTTAGTGTTGCTGCCCCTGTGCTGTTAGTGTTGCTGCCCCTGTGCTGTTAGTGTTGCTGCCCCTGTGCTATTAGTGTTGCTGCCCCTGTGCTGTTAGTGTTGTTGCCCCTGTGCTGTTAGTGTTGCTGCCCCTGTTGTTGTCCCTGTGCTGTTAGTGTTGTTGCCCCTCTGCTGTTAGTGTTGCTGCCCCTGTGCTGTTAGTGTTGTTGCCCCTGTTGCTGCCCCTGTTGCTGTCCCTGTGCTGTTAGTGTAGCTGCCCCTGTGCTGTTAGTGTTGCTGCCCCTGTGCTGTTAGTGTTGCTGCCCCTGTGCTATTAGTGTTGCTGCCCCTGTGCTGTTAGTGTTGTTGCCCCTGTTGCTGCCCCTGTTGCTGTCCCTGTGCTGTTAGTGTTGCTGTCCCTGTGCTGTTAGTGTTGTTGCCTCTGTGCTGTTAGTGTTGCTGCCCCTGTGCTGTTAGTGTTGCTGCCCCTGTTGCTGTTAGTGTTGCTGCCCCTGTGCTGTTAGTGTAGCTGCCCTTGTGCTGTTAGTGTTGCTGCCCCTGTGCTGTTAGTGTTGCTGCCCCTTGTGCTGTTAGTGTTGCTGTCCCTGTGCTGTTAGTGTTGCTGCCCCTGTGCTGTTAGTGTTGCTGCCCCTGTGCTGTTAGTGTTGCTGACCCTGTGCTGTTAGTGTTGCTGCCCCTGTGCTGTTAGTGTTGCTGCCCCTGTGCTGTTAGTGTTGCTGTCCCTGTGCTGTTAGTGTTGCTGCCCCTGTGCTGTTAGTGTTGCTGTCCCTGTGCTGTTAGTGTTGCTGCCCCTGTGCTGTTAGTGTTGTTGCTGATGGGCTGTTAGTGTTGCTGTCCCTGTGCTGTTAGTGTTGCTGTCCCTGTGCTGTTAGTGTTGCTGCCCCTGTGCTGTTAGTGTTGCTGCCCCTGTGCTGTTAGTGTTGCTGCCCCTGTGCTGTTAGTGTTGCTGCCCCTGTTGCTGTTAGTGTTGCTGCCCCTGTTGCTGTTAGTGTTGCTGCCCCTGTGCTGTTAGTGTTGCTGCCCCTGTTGCTGTTAGTGTTGCTGCCCCTGTTGCTGTTAGTGTTGCTGTCCCTGTGCTGTTAGCGTTGCTGCCCCTGTGCTGTTAGCGTTGCTGCCCCTGTTGCTGTTAGTGTTGCTGCCCCTGTGCTGTTAGTGTTGCTGCCCCTGTGCTGTTAGTGTTGCTGCCCCTGTGCTGTTAGTGTTGTTGCTGATGGGCTGTTAGTGTTGCTGCCCCTGTGCTGTTAGTGTTGCTGCCCCTGTGCTGTTAGTGTTGCTGCCCCTGTGCTGTTAGTGTTGCTGCCCCTGTGCTGTTAGTGTTGCTGCCCCTGTGCTGTTAGTGTTGCTGTCCCTGTGCTGTTAGTGTTGCTGCCCCTGTGCTGTTAGTGTTGCTGCCCCTGTGCTGTTAGTGTTGCTGCCCCTGTGCTGTTAGCGTTGCTGCCCCTGTGCTGTTAGTGTTGCTGCCCCTTGTGCTGTTAGTGTTGCTGTCCCTGTGCTGTTAGTGTTGCTGCCCCTGTGCTGTTAGTGTTGCTGCCCCTGTGCTGTTAGCGTTGCTGCCCCTGTGCTGTTAGTGTTGCTGCCCCTGTGCTGCCCCTGTGCTGTTAGTGTTGCTGTCCCTGTGCTGTTAGTGTTGCTGCCCCTGTGCTGTTAGTGTTGCTGTCCCTGTGCTGTTAGTGTTGCTGCCCCTGTGCTGTTAGTGTTGCTGCCCCTGTGCTGTTAGTGTTGCTGCCCCTGTGCTGTTAGTGTTGCTGCCCCTTGTGCTGTTAGTGTTGCTGTCCCTGTGCTGTTAGTGTTGCTGCCCCTGTGCTGTTAGTGTTGTTGCCCCTGTTGCTGCCCCTGTTGCTGTTAGTGTAGCTGCCCCTGTGCTGTTAGTGTTGCTGCCCCTGTGCTGTTAGTGTTGCTGCCCCTGTGCTGTTAGCGTTGCTGCCCCTGTTGCTGTTAGTGTTGCTGCCCCTGTGCTGTTAGTGTTGCTGCCCCTGTGCTGTTAGTGTTGCTGCCCCTGTTGCTGTTAGTGTTGCTGCCCCTGTGCTGTTAGTGTTGCTGCCCCTGTGCTGTTAGCGTTGCTGCCCCTGTGCTGTTAGCGTTGCTGCCCTTGTGCTGTTAGTGTTGCTGCCCCTGTGCTGTTAGTGTTGCTGCCCTTGTGCTGTTAGTGTTGCTGCCCCTGTGCTGTTAGTGTTGCTGCCCCTGTGCTGTTAGTGTTGTTGCTGATGGGCTGTTAGTGTTGCTGCCCCTGTGCTGTTAGTGTTGCTGCCCCTGTGCTGTTAGTGTTGCTGCCCCTGTTGCTGTTAGTGTTGCTGCCCCTGTGCTGTTAGTGTTGCTGCCCTTGTGCTCTTAGTGTTGCTGCCCCTGTGCTGTTAGTGTTGCTGCCCCTGTGCTGTTAGTGTTGCTGCCCCTGTGCTGTTAGTGTTGCTGCCCCTGAGCTGTTACTGTTGCTGCCCCTGTGCTGATAGTGTTGCTGCCCCTGTGCTGTTAGTGTTGCTGCCCCTGTGCTGTTAGTGTTGCTGTCCTTGTGCTCTTAGTGTTGCTGCCCCTGTGCTGTTAGTGTTGCTGCCCCTGTGCTGTTAGTGTTGCTGCCCCTGTGCTGTTAGTGTTGCTGTCCCTGTGCTGTTAGTGTTGCTGTCCCTGTGCTGTTAGTGTAGCTGCCCCTGTGCTGTTAGCGTTGCTGTCCCTGTGCTGTTAGCGTTGCTGCCCCTGTGCTGTTAGTGTTGCTGCCCCTGTGCTGCCCCTGTTGCTGTTAGCGTTGCTGCCCCTGTGCTGTTAGTGTTGCTGCCCCTGTGCTGCCCCTGTTGCTGTCCGTGTGCTGCCCCTGTGCTGTTAGCGTTGCTGCCCCTGTTGCTGTTAGTGTTGCTGCCCCTGTGCTGTTAGTGTTGCTGCCCCTGTGCTGATAGTGTTGCTGCCCCTGTGCTGTTAGTGTTGCTGCCCTTGTGCTGTTAGTGCTGCTGTCCCTGTGCTGTTAGTGTTGCTGCCCTTGTGCTGTTAGTGTTGCTGCCCTGTGCTGTTAGTGTTGCTGCCCCTGTGCTGTTAGTGTTGCTGCCCTTGTGCTGTTAGTGTTGCTGTCCCTGTGCTGTTAGTGTTGCTGTCCCTGTGCTGTTAGTGTAGCTGCCCTGTTGCTGCCCCTGTGCTGTTAGTGTTGCTGCCCTGTGCTGTTAGTGTTGCTGCCCCTGGGCTGTTAGTGTTGCTGTCCCTGTGCTGTTAGTGTTGCTGTTCCTGTGCTGTTAGTGTTGCTGCCCCTGTTGCTGTTAGTGTTGCTGCCCCTGTGCTGTTAGTGTTGCTGCCCCTGTGCTGTTAGTGTTGCTGTCCCTGTGCTGTTAGTGTTGCTGCCCCTGTTGCTGCCCCTGTTGCTGTTAGTGTTGCTGCCCCTGTGCTGTTAGTGTTGCTGCCCCTGTGCTGCCCCTGTTGCTGTTAGTGTTGCTGCCCTGTGCTGTTAGTGTTGCTGTCCCCTGTGCTGTTAGCGTTGCTGCCCCTGTGCTGTTAGTGTTGCTGCCCTGTGCTGTTAGCGTTGCTGCCCCTGTTGCTGTTAGTGTTGCTGCCCCTGTGCTGTTAGTGTTGCTGCCCCTGTGCTGTTAATGTTGCTGCCCCTGTTGCTGTTAGTGTTGCTGCCCCTGTGCTGTTAGTGTTGCTGCCCTTGTGCTGTTAGTGTTGCTGCCCCTGTGCTGTTAGTGTTGCTGCCCCTGTGCTGTTAGTGTTGCTGCCCCTGTGCTGTTAGTGTTGCTGCCCCTGTACTGTTAGTGTTGCTGCCCCTGTGCTGTTAGTGTTGCTGCCTCTGTGTTGTTAGTGTTGCTGCCCTTGTGCTGTTAGTGTTGCTGCCCCTGTGCTGTTAGTGTTGCTGTCCTTGTGCTGTTAGTGTTGCTGTCCTTGTGCTGTTAGTGTTGCTGCCCCTGTGCTGTTAGTGTTGCTGCCCCTGTTGCTGTTAGTGTTGCTGCCCCTGTGTTCTTAGTGTTGCTGCCCCTGTGCGTTAGTGTTGCTGCCCTGTGCTGTTAGTGTTGCTGCCCCTGTGCTGTTAGTTGCTGCCCCTGTGCTGTTAGTGTTGCTGCCCTGTGCTGTTAGTGTTGCTGCCCCTGTGCTGTTAGTGTAGCTTGCCCCTTGTGCTGTTAGTGTTGCGCCCCGTGCTGTTAGTGTTGCTGCCTCTGTGCGTTAGGGTTGCTGTCCCTGTGCTGTTAGTGGTTGCTGTCCCTGTGCTGTTAGTGTAGCTGCCCCTGTGCTGTTAGCGTTGCTGCCCTGGCTGTTAGATGTTGCTGTCCCCCTGTGCTGTTTAGGTTTGCTTGTCCCCTGTGCTGTTAGTGTTGCTGCCCCTGTGCTGTTAGTGTTGTTGTCCCTGTGCTGTTAGTGTTGCTGCCCCTATTGCTGTTAGTGTTGCTGTCCCTGTGCTGTTAGTGTTGCTGCCCCTATTGCTGTTAGTGTTGCTGTCCCTGTGCTGTTAGTGTTGCTGCCTCGGTGTTGTTAGTGTTGCTGCCCCTGTGCTGTTAGTGTTGCTGCCCCTATTGCTGTTAGTGTTGCTGCCTCGGTGTTGTTAGTGTTGCTGTCCCTGTGCTGTTAGTGTTGCTGCCCCTGTTGCTGCCCCTGTTGCTGTTAGTGTTGCTGCCCCTGTGCTGTTAGTGTTGCTGCCCCTGTGCTGTTAGTGTTGCTGCCCCTGTGCTGTTAGTGTTGCTGCCCCTGTGCTGTTAGTGTTGCTGCCCCTGTGCTGTTAGTGTTGCTGCCCCTGTGCTGTTAGTGTTGCTGCCCCTGTGCTGTTAGTGTTCCTGCCCCTGTGCTGTTAGTGTAGCTGCCCCTGTGCTGTTAGTGTTGCTGCCTCTGTGCTGTTAGTGTTGCTGCCCCTGTGCTGTTAGTGTAGCTGCCCCTGTGCTGTTAGTGTTGCTGCCCCTGTGCTATTAGTGTTGCTGTCCCTGTGCTGTTAGTGTTGCTGCCCTTGTGCTGTTAGTGTTGCTGTCCCTGTGCTGTTAGTGTTGCTGCCCCTGTGCTGTTAGTGTTGCTGCCCCTGTTGCTGTTAGTGTTGCTGCCTCTGTGCTGTTAGTGTTGCTGCCCCTGTTGCTGTTAGTGTTGCTGCCCCTGTGCTGTTAGTGTTGCTGCCCCTGTTGCTGCCCCTGTGCTGTTAGTGTTGCTGTCCCTGTGCTGTTAGTGTTGCTGCCCCTGTGCTGTTAGTGTTGCTGCCCTGTGCTGTTAGTGTTGCTGCCCCTGTGCTGTTAGTGTTGCGGCCCCTGTACTGTTAGTGTTGCTGCCCCTGTGCTGTTAGTGTTGCTGCCCCTGTGCTGTTAGTGTTGCTGCCCCTGTGCTGTTAGTGTTGCTGCCCTTGTGCTGTTAGTGTTGCTGTCCCTGTGCTGTTAGTGTTGCTGCCCCTGTGCTGTTAGTGTTGCTGCCCCTGTGCTGTTAGTGTTGCTGCCCCTGTGCTGTTAGTGTTGCTGTCCCTGTGCTGTTAGCGTTGCTGCCCCTGTTGCTGTTAGTGTTGCTGCCCCTGTGCTGTTAGTGTTGCTGCCCTTGTGCTGTTAGTGTTGCTGTCCCTGTGCTGTTAGTGTTGCTGCCCTTGTGCTGTTAGTGTTGCTGCCCTTGTGCTGTTAGTGTTGCTGTCCCTGTGCTGTTAGTGTTGCTGCCCCTGTTGCTGTCCCTGTGCTGTTAGTGTTGCTGCCCCTGTGCTGTTAGTGTTGCTGCCCCTGTTGCTGTCCCTGTGCTGTTAGTGTTGCTGTCCCTGTGCTGTTAGTGTTGCTGCCCCTGTGCTGTTAGTGTAGCTGCCCCTGTGCTGTTAGTGTTGCTGCCCCTGTGCTGTTAGTGTTGCTGCCCCTGTGCTGTTAGTGTTGCTGCCCCTGTGCTGTTAGTGTTGCTGCCCCTGTGCTGTTAGTGTTGCTGCCCCTGTGCTGTTAGTGTTGCTGCCCCTGTGCTGTTAGTGTTGCTGCCCCTGTGCTGCCCCTGTGCTGTTAGTGTTGCTGCCCCTGTGCTGCCCCTGTGCTGTTAGTGTTGCTGCCCCTGTGCTGCCCCTGTGCTGTTAGTGTTGCTGCCCCTGTGCTGCCCCTGTGCTGTTAGTGTTGCTGCCCCTGTGCTGTTAGTGTTGCTGCCCCTGTGCTGTTAGTGTTGCTGCCCCTGTGCTGCCCCTGTGCTGTTAGTGTTGCTGCCCCTGTGCTGCCCCTGTGCTGTTAGTGTTGCTGCCCCTGTGCTGCCCCTGTTGCTGTTAGTGTTGCTGCCCCTGTGCTGTTAGTGTTGCTGCCCCTGTGCTGCCCCTGTGCTGTTAGTGTTGCTGCCCCTGTGCTGCCCCTGTGCTGTTAGTGTAGCTGCCCCTGTGCTGTTAGTGTTGCTGCCCCTGTGCTGTTAGTGTTGCTGCCCCTGTTACTGTTAGTGTTGCTGCCCCTGTTGCTGCCCCGGTGCTGCCCCTGTGCTGTTAGTGTTGCTGCCCCTGTGCTGTTAGTGTTGCTGCCCCTGTGCTGTTAGTGTTGCTGCCCCTGTGCTGTTAGTGTTGCTGCCCCTGTGCTGTTAGTGTTGCTGCCCCTGTGCTGTTAGTGTTGCTGCCCCTGTGCTGTTAGTGTTGCTGTCCCTGTGCTGTTAGTGTTGCTGCCCCTGTGCTGTTAGTGTTGCTGCCCCTGTGCTGTTAATGTTGCTGCCCCTGTTGCTGTTAGTGTTGCTGCCCCTGTGCTGTTAGTGTTGCTGTCCCTGTGCTGTTAGTGTTGCTGCCCCTGTGCTGTTAATGTTGCTGCCCCTGTTGCTGTTAGTGTTGCTGCCCCTGTGCTGTTAGTGTTGCTGCCCCTGTGCTGTTAGTGTTGCTGCCCCTGTGCTGTTAGTGTTGCTGCCCCTGTGCTGTTAGTGTTGCTGTCCCTGTGCTGTTAGTGTTGCTGCCCCTGTGCTGTTAGTGTTGCTGTCCCTGTGCTGTTAGTGTTGCTGCCCCTGTGCTGTTAATGTTGCTGCCCCTGTTGCTGTTAGTGTTGCTGCCCCTGTGCTGTTAGTGTTGCTGCCCCTGTGCTGTTAGTGTTGCTGCCCCTGTGCTGTTAGTGTTGCTGCCCCTGTGCTGTTAGTGTTGCTGCCCCTGTGCTGTTAGTGTTGCTGTCCCTGTGCTGTTAGTGTTGCTGCCCCTGTGCTGTTAGTGTTGCTGCCCCTGTGCTGTTAGTGTTGCTGTCCCTGTGCTGTTAGTGTTGCTGCCCCTGTGCTGTTAGTGTTGCTGCCCCTGTGCTGTTAATGTTGCTGTCCCTGTGCTGTTAGTGTTGCTGTCCCTGTGCTGTTAGTGTTGCTGCCCCTGTGCTGTTAGTGGTGTTGCTGATGGGCTGTTAGCGGTGCTGCTGATGGGCTGTCCCTGTTCAATTTTTGAATTCTACCTGTTATAAATCGGGTAAAGATTTGTTACCTGGCAGTCTACCCATCGTTGCACGTATTTAAATTCTGACATTTCCACGTTTAGCTGGCCCTTTGTGGTGCCAAATGGCAGTCCAACTCATTCCTTAATAAAAGTGAACTGATAAACCACTGTTAATTCTGCTGCAAAATGTGAACCACTAACTTCTTTCTTTGAACTTCACTGAATAAAAAACAATGCTATTAATATCTCCATAATCCTAATCTCCCCTTCCTTCCAACAGATTTCGAACATAGTTTTGTTTTAAGATACCAATAGCCCCTGAGTCACAGAACATAGGAATGGTTAGGATTGGTAAAAATACATTTTTGTCCAGTTGACCAACCTTGGACTTCACAAAAGCTCCTCTGTCCTTCAATTTTGTTTTCTTGCCAAATGGCCGTCCAACTCCCTCTTAAATTACTCACATTATCAACTTTGATCATTGTCTTTGACAATTCCCTCCAAACACACAACAAAATCAGTAGGAAATATTTATATTTGATCTTTTCATTCACCTTCCATCATCTGAGCTTCATCTCCTCCCCACTTCTCATTGTTTTTGCTTTTGGGGCTGTGTAAACATTTTCCCAAGGGTTACTTTTTCTAGAGGTCTTTCGGAACTCAACATAATTATTTTCCAGTTTTCTTTTTAGTCTATAACACACTCAGATATTTTGGTTTTTCCATGTAGTTCAGGTGCTGGATGTGTGATGCTCCACTTTTTTAATCCTGCCTGAAATAGGTGGCCGGAATGTGTTATGCAGCAACTCATTGGGCTGAATAATACGGCATAGGGGAAGAATGAGATCATTTGGACTATTGAGTCTGCTCCGCCATTCAATCATGGCTGATCGCATCCTGGCCTTAACTCCACTGTCCTGCCCGTTCTCCATACCCCTTCAACCCATTACCAATTAAAACTCTGTCTAAGTCCTCCTTAAATTTACTCACTGTCCCTGCACCCACACACAGTGGGGTAGCGATTTCCACATCTTCATAACCCTTTGGGAAACGTAGTTTCTCTTCAACTCCGTTTTGAATTTGCTACCTCTTATCCTAAGATTATGACCTCTCGATTTAGAATGCCCCACAAGAGGAAGCATCCGCTCCATGTATACTTTATCCATACCTTTTAGCATCTTGTATACCTCAATTTGATCTCCCCTCATTCTTCTAAACTCTAGAGAGTACAGGCCTAAACTGTTCAATCTCTCTTCATACGACAAACCCCTCATCTCTGGAATCAACCTAGTCAACATCCTCTGAACTGCCTCCGATGCCATTACATCTTTCCTCAAAAAAGAGGAACAAAGCTGTGCACAATGCTCCATGTGTGCTCTCACCAATGCCTTGTATAGTTGTAACAACACCTCTTTACCTTCATACTCTATTCTTTTAGCTATAAGTGCCAACATTCATTTGCTTTCTTTATTATCTGCTATACCTGCATGCTAGTTTTCTGTAACACATGAACGAGGACCCTCAGGTCACTCTGTAATGGAGCACACTGAAGTCTCTCCCCATTTAGATAATAAGATGCCTTCCCATTTTTCGAACCAACATGCATGACCTCTCACCTATCCATGTTAAACTTCATCTGCCACATTTTGGCCTACTCGCCTAACCTATCTATATCATTTGTTTCCTCCTTGCAACTTACTGTCCCAATTATTTTTGTGTTGCCTGCGAATTTGGTTATAGAACCTTCTATCCCTGTATCCACGTCATTTATATAGATTGTAAATAGCTGGGGCTCAAGGACTGAACCCTGTGGCACTCCACTAATTCCATCTTACCATCCAGAAAAAGACCCATTTATCCCAACTCTCTGTCTTCTGTCCATCAGCCAGTCTTCTATCCAGGATAATAAATTACCCATAATCCCATGTGATCCAACCTTGTGAATTAACCTTCCTGAACTGGGTGGACTGCCAACTCCTGCCCCTGCCATTGCAGCACGTTGCATAAACCGGTAATGCCCCAATTAATGGCAGTGAGGTTTAAACCTGCGATGAAGCTGGATTGTCATTCCCCTGCCCAATCCGAGCTGTAGGCCAATGGCTGTAATCCTTAGCCCTAGAGGGAGGAGGTCACAGCCACTCATTTGGACGGTCTCGTTCAATGGGACAGTGGCAGGTGATTTATTTTCAGGGGCAAAGTTAGAAGGAAATTTTGTTTTCTGTAAGATTATAAGGCATTGTTTGAGGTACGTGTTATTCTGAAGAATGTGTCACATTCTGCAGAGGCTTTGAGTTCAGTGCTTTTGTCAGTGAACACAGATGACATGAAATCTGATCATCCACATCATGTTAAGATCTGAAAATTGAGCAGCCGCTTAGCTAGAGCATATTATCCTTAATAGATGGCGAGGCAAAGGCGGGAGGACTGAGTCAGGGAGGACAGTCAAAACTGCTTCACGTTCAATGATGACTCTCCTGCACCTTCCTCCAGACTGTGACCACCAGGTATAAAAGCATGATGCCAGCGAACAAGAAGAGGAGCATCCCTCAATAATTCAACCTGCCTGAACAGAGGTGGCCACAGAGATCAGCAGCATGGGGCCATGCGTCAAAACGGGAGGCAATTCAGGAAGAGGCTAAATGACCTCTTGAGATATGTAAGTCCTCATTCGATGTATTTGTGCAAAGATACAGGGAATGCTCAAAATGCTCGAGCCTTGAGAGAACCTCTGAGGTCCAAGGTAGCAGTGTGCACCACTGTCACTGTTGGTGTTGTTGGTGCCTCTGTGGAAGTATTGTGATTGAGTGTGGGTAGTGGGAGAGAAGGAGGGAGGGAGAAGGCCTCAGGCGTGAGAACGGTTGTTATGGGTCAGGGTTTAGAGAATCCCAAAGTGTATCATGGAGTTCACCTGACCCACAACTTTTAATAGATTGTGGTATGGGGGGCACACAGCTCACTCTACAGGTGTGGTACAGTAGAAATGGACCAGTATTTTTTAAAAACAAAACAATGTTTATTCTATGAACTCAAGTTAACCTTTTTAAAACAAACAGTGAATATCTTAGCAACCGTTAATTCAAAGATAACCCCCAAAGAATACAACACTAAGTAATCCTTTAAGCTGTCCTTTTAACATCCAAAAGACTTAACAAACCTTTAAACAGGAGCACATTAGGTTCACATTCACTATTGAGAACATTTATAATTCTGAATTCACCAAATGGATGGCAGAGATCAACAGGACAGCTCTTTGTTTAACCTCAGCTGCAGCTCACTGGAAAACCCAGACACACCCAAGCTTTTCTCAAAGTGAAACTAAAAAACAGAACCAGAGCTCAGCTCCACTCACTCTGATATCAATGCAGTAACATGAGCAGCTAACCATTTCTTGCATCGACATTTTCATGACACGATGTCCCTACTGGCAAAGGAGGTTATGCTGATGTCCTCGATGGAATGGACTCCCTCCATTGACGGAGGTGAATTTGGAGAGAGGCCTGGGGCTGGTGAGATTGCATGGCCCTTTAACCAGATCTGGGACACAAAGGGGGAGAGGGCTAGGGGGAGAGGGCTAGGGGGAGGGTGACTGAAGCTTGATACGTTGACATGAATATTGCCTGTGTGGTTTAAAGGACAGGAAGTTTCCTGATAGAAACATTGAGAGTTTCCCATCATGGTTTAATGGTTGCTAGGATCTCAACTCCACATGTTGCTAACGGCATTTAATATTGTGGCTGAATAATGCATGAAGGCTGTGAAAGGCCAATTAATTCTCTTTCTTCGGTCTGTCCCACGTATGAGAACTTTCTTCCGCTGACCCTGCCAGTCCTGGGGGACCGACACTAGCCTCCAAGGAGGAAGAAGCAGTCGTTGAGGGTGCAGAGTCACATCCTCTCCCTGCACCAATGCAGATACCGACACCTCGGTAAGGATTAGCACGTCAGAACAAGGGCAAGCACAATCTGGTGTGGACACTTCACATTCGCAAGTGCAGCTGTCGGAGTGGTGGAACAGGCTTCAGGTAGTAGGAGGAGCTATCCAGAGACTGAGACCGAGTCAGATGATGACCCTCTGGAGTTATCTATGTGGTGGTGGTAGATGTTGCATGTCCAGCATGAGTGCATGGAGATTTGTCAGATATACCAGGCAGGGTGCATGCTCTGGCCTGGACTGTGGAGATGGCCTCCCAGACCATGTGCATTGCGATCACCCACTCTTCAGAGCACCAAGCTTCACCCATGGATAGACCTGCAATTGTCCTGCAGACGCAATTGTAGCTATGTGCTCTGACCTGCACACCATTACCCTGTCTCTGAGCTCAGGGGCCCAAAGACAGGGTGACTGGGAGCCTGGATACTGATGCAGCTTCTTGGGAGGGAGGACCAATCGATCTCTTCGGCGGAGAATACGCAGCAGCTGCTGACATCTGGGAGCACCTCTTAGGGGCACTTCTGAAAGGGCAGCCTCTTCTCCATCCCTCCTACATTGGCACAGTCCTCCTAGATTGCTGCAGCCGCAGAAGCAACGGCCACTACTCAGCAGCTGTCCAACATGGCAGAGTCTCAGCAGCACAGAGGACACTTGCCAAAGTCAGCCAAGGCAAGGGGACAAGGAGATCAGCAGCCTCTCTCCAGTGCAGCAGCAAGTGACAGAGGAGCACTGTGCTGGAGCACACTGAAAAGAATTAAGAAACCCCATGCTAGTCACTAATCGGGCCACATGGGTGCGTTTTGTATATGTTTTATTTTGTATTAGATGGGTTATTGCTAATATTGCTATAAACCTTCAATTTACTATCCCTCGTGCAGAGGTTTAGTGCATTTGTAAGTGCTACAGGAAATGTCTGAAGATCCATGAATTATTAGTCGTGAATGATGCAACAATGCCTGACAATTCGAGGTGGTGAGTGTGCTGACTGGACTTTCTCAGTGAGTTCACAGTCTACATGGATTGACATCGAGACACAGGCAGAGTATGTATCTGAGGCCAATATTGCCCGACTGACTGAAACCTCGGTCTGATCAAGGCTTCCCTATTGTCATGGCGATCCAGGTGTTCCCATGCAGGCTCTTGTACCTCTCAGTCAGAGTATTCCTCCAACTCCTATTTGACCTCATCATCAGAGCAATGTCTCCTCTCTTGTGTCCCCTCTTCGTCGGAGACAGTGCCTCTCTGTGGCAAGATTATGGAGAGTGCAGAACACAACGACCATCAGTGACACTCTGGATGATGCACACTGCAAAGCTGCTCCTGATCTATCTGGGCATCGGAACCTCATCTTTAGAACCCCAATTGTCGCGATGGCCCTGGCCGTTCAATTTCTGTTATTATAGTTCCTCTCCAAGTCTGTTCTCAGGGACCTCGGGCTTCTTGAATCATTTCTTCAAAGGGTCAACCAGAATCCAACCATCCTGGGCTATTGAACATGTGTGGCAACTGGGCGTTCCGGAGAATGTAGGAGTCATGGCTGCTGCCTAGGTAGCTGCATAATTCTTCAACTGTGGTCACAGACCGTCTGGATATTTAAGGGGTGATTGCCCTGTGTGTTAATGAATGTACAGGGCGGGCAGCATGGTGGTGCAGTGGTTAGCACAGCTGCCTCACGGCGCCGAGGTCCCAGGTTCGATCCCGGCTCTGGGTCACTGTCCGTGTGGAGTTTGAACATTCTCCCCATGTGTGCGTGGATTTCGCCCCCACAACCCAAAGACGTGCAAGGTAGGTGGATTGGCCACGCTAAATTGCCCCTTAATTGCAAAAAATGAAATGGGTACTCCAAAATGTAAAAAAAAATGAATGTACAGGGCTGGCCTGCTGCAGCCTCTTGTAGCCACCGAAGTTGGCCATTCCCTCAATACAAAATGGAGGAACGCAAAGCTTGCAGGGTAAAATGGACAAAGTTTGCAGCACAAGCAGGCTGCAACAAGCCACTGTGTATTCTGTCTGCTAAGAGAGCAGACAGCACCGAAACAAACATTCCGCATACTAATGAGGCAATCTCCGGGACAGTTAGCATAGTAATGGAACGATCCCAGGGACAAAGGACACAAATAGGGAAGTGATTGCAACATTGTATGGGAAGCCAGACACCCCGGCATCAGCGGGGTTCGAAGACAAAGCACCTGAAGGCCCGCCCAGTAGCCAAGGGACAGCCTCAGTATTGGGGGGATTCAAACAAATCGATTGGGAAGAGACCCAATCGATCCCCAGCAGATAGAGGGTCCGCCCAAAAGGGCGCGAAGCCCTGGGACCTATAAAAGACAGGTCCCAAACTCAGTTCGTTCGCCTTGACCAGCCCTCCTCTCTTGACCAGCCCTCTCGACCAGCCTTTACCGAAGAAGACCTTGACCGAGAGAGAGGAGAGGTTCGGACAGCAACCGCCAGCAAGTAAATCTCTCACAACGATCACTACCAGAGATAGACACTCCTGACCCCTTTTAGCCTGTACCAATCTGAAGTCTGCGGACCCAGTGCAGAGCAAGAGGCTATTGTCCCCTGATCTGGCAGTTCCTTATTCAGATAGGTATTGGTCTATTTAGTGGCAGGAATAGTTTAGTCATCTTAGCGTGTGCATGAGTAGTTTATAATTGTATTATAATAAACTCATTTGTTTGAACTTACTAATTGGTGTATGGTTTTATTACTTTGAACTTGACCTTGAAACTTGTGGCGGTATCTTAACGATACCTGGCGACTCCAAAGCTAAGTAACGAAACAGAGCCAAATCGAGTGTTAAGCACACTCACCCAGAACGAGCAACACTCTACGGTGACTTGAGTGCAGTCTATTGCCCCCTGAACCCTAGGGAAACCTGCCATTGACACAAAACCTCTGCTTGTTCCAGTTGAATGTGCCAGTCCACTGAAAATGCAATATTGCGATCTGCCCTTCAGAGCATTGCATCTGGAAAGGCCTCAATGCAGTGCGGTGACAGAATGCCACCGACATCTCCACAGGCAGCCTGAAAAGATCCAGCAGCAAAGAAATTCAGCACAATAGTCACCTTTATGGCCACTGGCATTGAGGGACCACCCACGCAGCTGGAAGCTTTATCCCTGCCAGCATCTTGTGGGGAGAGGTCACTGTGACCCTGGACAGCCTGACTATCTTCCGACACTCCCTCAGATATTTTAAGGTAATTTATTCTCTCCCTATTAACTTGAGTGGCTGTACTCTGCATCTCCATTGTTTAAACATCCTGCCTTCATCAGCTACTTGCTCCGGTGCTAGTCGGCCACCCCCATACACCACCAGTGTATCCCGCCCTGATCACCTGGCCCTCTTCCTCTCCTCTCAGGCACTGGGGCATGTGTCTCCCACAGAGACCACTAACCCAATGTTTAAACACCCAAACAGGGTGAGGTACAGCTAAGGGTCTAAATGCACCTTTTTGCAGGCTAAATGACACATCAAAACAGCACAGGTAACCCCTAGAAACACAGCTTCCAGAAACCAATGCTAGCAGCAATCATGGCAGCCTACACTGCTGAGATCAAACCAATGACCCAGCTGGTGACTTTTAACAATCTTTAAACAATCTTTCAGTGAAAAAAATGAGGGGAAAATATGAGATTTCCACCTGGCGTGAGACAGACCCCCGAAGCATTTTATTGTTCCAGTCTAATGCCACATTAACAAGCTTAACTGCGCAATTAAATTGAAATTGAATAAAGTGGTCAGCCTGCCAATTTCTCAGATTGCACACCTACCGTATTCTTGTGTTCAGGAGTGATGATGCCAGGAACGTGAACGGACATCATCGTGCCTAATAAAATGTTGGCACAGGCCCTTTTTCGCTGCACATTATTCAGCCCGTTATTCCAGATGGGGACATAACAATGCCCTGTGTAAACTCAGTATCACAGCCTATGGTTTGTCTTCTATTCCATGCAACATGCAATCCAAGGTCCTTTTTGTCTTAATTATTGCTGATGCCTACTGCGCTGTTTCAATGATCTCTCTACCAAGACACTTAAAAAGTTATCCTCTGTTTTATCCTGTGGACTAACGTGGAGGCACAATGCCTGCTCCTTTTTTAGTCTCATTTGTCAGTAATGGATTCCATATATTATTCTCAGCCTGGCTTTGCGATGTATCAAAATCCTTCTGAACCTGATCAACTTGCTCTCGACTCTTTGCTTAACCATTGGAGTCAATCCGTAACTTTTGCTCGTTTTAGTTTCAATCTGATCTCTTTCTACCTGCACTAGAGACTGTCACATTTTTGTTGTGTCAGTTAAGGCAAGAAAAATTATTTTAGTTAATATTAAAGAATAAAGCTGAAATAACATATGTGTGTAAGTGTGTTCAACTTTAATTGGTCCATTTAACAAGGCCCCACGGGCTTCACGCCGCCAACGAAGGCTCGCCAGCTGATTCGCCGGCACTGTACTTGCCAGCCCCTCGCTAACAAGGTCGAGCAGCATTTAAGCTGCACATGCTCAGCCAACCCCAGCCAGCTTGCAATAATGGCACCCAGGAGATCGGCACCAAGGTTCGGGGATGCAGACCTGGGAAGCTCCTAGATGCAGTGGAGGCCAGGAGAGATCTCCTATTCCCCTGAGGGCCCCGGAACTGAGCCACAGGGTAGCCAGCGCTGCCTGGGACGAGATGGGGGCAGCTCCGAGCACTGATAAGGACCGAAAGGACTGGTCTCCAGTACTGAAAAAAGGTCAATGACCTATATCAGGCAGCACGAGTGAGCAGACACTAACGCCCCTCCCCAGAAACCTTTCCGCCCCCACGGGCAGCATCCACCCCCCCAACTCTTCATGCGACACCCAACCCTCCCTTCCTAACCCTTCCCTTCAACCCTTACAAACCCTTCTTTCACACACACAGCCCCCCCCCCCCCCCAACCACTGTGAACCATGCATGCGGTGATGATGCCCTCTCTGTGACTCCTCAGGAAAAGTTCTCCCACAACCGTCGGGAGACACCCCAGACTCACCTCTTTCAAGGCGTGGACACTGGAGGTGACTGGGTTGGGCGAGGACAGGGCGGCCTACCATGCGGAGGTTGGCAGACGCCACAGAGGTGAGGAACCACCAGCCTCCACCCGTAGGACCTGTCAAACGTGAGTTGTTATTGTGTTACTGACTGATCTATCCCTCCCACTGACCACATGTCCATTCTCCCACAGGTCCTCCAGCCGACAGCGCTGGCCCACCCCAGGTGACCCCTTCTCCAGCTGCCCAGGAGACCATCTCGGAGGGGAGATCCGAAGAAGACACGATCGAGACGTCACAGCTGTCATTCCCACCCTCCACCAGCACAGACATGCACCTCGGTGGCAAATGTCAGTGGACAGGATTCTGGGGCACAATCTGGTGTGCACCACACAGGTGCTGATGCACATCAGGTGAGACAGCAGTCGGAGGGCTGCTGGATCCCAGCCTAATGCTGAGCATATTGAAAACATATACTCGGAGCTGAGGGAGATGATAGGGAATGGTCAGGAAATTCAGAGGGAGATGTCAGCGACACTCCAGCAGATCCAAATCCAATTGGAGGAGTCCCAGAGGCTACTGATGCAGCAGATGTCACCAGCAATTACTGGCATCGAAGCCAACACTGCTAGGGTGGTGACTGCAGTGGAAAGCTTGGTGCATGATGTTGGCACCAGTAGTGAAGGTGTCTGAGGCATTGCACAGTCGGTGATGGAAATGGCTGAGGGTATCGGCAGGTATCGGTATCGTCGCTGGGGATGTCACCTTGGGATGAGGTTCTGTGGGACATGTCCCGCTCTCAGATGGGGATTGCTGAGGCGTTGCGGAGCATGTTCTTGTTGCAGGTGGGCATTGCCGAGGCCCCTCCATCCCAAGGTGAACCCCAGGACGCAATGGACATCGAGCTCGAGTGGGCACTGAGTGACAACCTGGACTTGTCCCATGGAGTGGCGACGGTGGCCACCAGCTCCCCCGGATTCCACCCCTCTGATGAGGCCGCATCTTGAGGTCAGCACACGGGACAGGGCGACATGGCTGTGCATGTGCCGCCAACAATTGTGCCGGCGCCCTCCAGTCCCAGACCCCCCAGAGGACACCCTCCAGGGGCATTGAAGTCACGGAACGAGATAAGCAGCTGGCTGCCTCCACCTCAGATGTGCATCTTGGGGACACACCTAGGCATAGCCATAGAGCTAGGAAGACAACACACATCGAGGATCACTGAGGGCTCCAGGGAGGTAGGGGGTGAGGGGGGAGCGGGTGGAGGAGGGGGCAGCATCAACGGGAGAGTGGAGAATTGTAAAACAGAATAAAACCTTTGACCACAACCAGTATGGCGCCTCTGTCACTTTCATTCGCAATGTGGACCGACCTCCGAACCCTTGGCCCATCTCCCCCCTCCCCGTTACACTCACCAAAACTCCAGCCATGGACATGTCCCCGGAGCTGTGTCCCATCGCCTGGGTGTCGGATGTTAGCTGCTGCGTGTGTGGTGTTGCCTCCCGCAGGATTCAAGCACAGTGTCCAAGCTACAAGGTGTGATTGGTATGCTAGGCAACGACTCCCACATACTACTGGCCCGTCCACCTATGGGAATCCACTTGGGTTGTGTGAAGTGTTCAGTTAACCACGATTGCAAATTCCCTATTAGTAATAGCATTCAGCCAGAAACCGAAAGTCGATGGGGGTCATGGGTAGTCGGGGGGGGGGGGGGGGGGGGGGGGAAGATAGGCAGAATCTAGGGTTGCCCCGGAACTGGTACACACTAGGGGTTGGCATGCTGGTGCCGCAAGCAGTTGCCCCCCACAGCACCTCCCACCCCCCCACCACCAAGCACTGGGGCGGCAAGCCCAGCGCCCCCAGGCTCTTTGGCTGTGAGCAAAGATGACTACTCACCTCCTTGGCTCCCCGCAGAAGCACCTTCCGCCAGGTTCACGTTGTTCAAAAGGAGAAATGATCGGCGGCAGAGTGTCTACTTGCTGGGGAGGCTGATGAATGGCAGGAAACTGTTGGATATGGGGTAGCTCTCGTTAATTGAATGGAAATAGGGCTTAAGTGGTGATAATTGGTTTCTTGCCACGCTACGGCGAGATCCTGTTTTTGCCAATGGGAGTGGGCCGGTTGCATCGCAAACTGTTTGGTGCCTGGCGAGGTTCTCGATTTAGGTCTCTCGTGCTATTCACCGGCCTTGTTTCGCTCGAGCCAGAGTGCAATGAGGCTGGAGAATTGTGCCCAAAGTCTTGTTCATTTTGATTTAACCTGCTTACATATATGCAGCTCACTTGCTGCAGTGAAGAATATTGGAAAACGGTCTGCCTCATGTGCACATAGAAGCTTAAAGATCAAACCAACAGTGCGCTGCTATGAAGTGTAATAAGGCCAGCAAATTAGACAAAGCATTAAGAATGTGAACTATTTTATTAAATTCAGGATTCAGCGTGCAATTTAAAATAACAACATGTCATACTGTCTGCTTCCAAATAGGAGGAAACCAACAAACAAGCTCAATCTTTGGCAGGAAATAATTGGTGTCAGAAGAGGCCCAGTTTCACAGGTCCACTTTTACAGGCCGGGATGATACATGTTTCCAGCAGCTTCAGTGTTTCCTGTTTTACCTAAAATATACAGAATATCACTTAGCTCTCAATTATAAAGAGCTTGTAATCTTATGCAAAAAATATCAATAATAAACACATAATGATCTGCTATGTACAGACAACAACTAGCTCATTTAAAATATGAAAGAACAATTGACTGGCCTAATATATACAGTGGATGATCAGTTCAAGCTATACAAGTCTGTATGTGTCCATATGGAGAGAGGAGGGAGATATCTCTATTCAGAGCATGATTAGCTCATAATGCATGAAATAAATGATTGGCTCAAATAAGCTAAATATGATGGGCGGGATTCTCAAATCGGGCAGCTAAATGCCGACGCCGACGTGAAAACGGGTGTTTTACTCCGGCGTCGGCGCCCGTTCCGGGACCCCATTCTGCGGCCCATAGGGGGCTAGTACGGCGCTGGAGTGGCCCATGCCGCTCCGGCTGCCAATCCTGGCCTGAACTCGGCACCGCGGGGTTCGCGCATGCACAGTTGGGCTGGGGCCAACTAGCGCATGCACAGTGGCCTTCTTCCCCGCGCCAGTCCCGATGCCAAATGGCACAGGGCTCCAGGAGCCAGTGCGGAGGAAAGGAGGCCAGGGAACAGAGAGGCCGGCCTGCCAATCGGTGGGTCCCGATTGCGGGCCAGGCTACTACGGAGGCCCCCCCCGCCCGGGTCAGACCCCTCCCCCCCCCTCCCCAAAGGCTGCCCCCGGACCATTAAACGCTGAGGTCCCGCCGCCTCAGAGGATGTTAAAACGCCGCCGGTGGGACTCGGCTTTTTGATGACGGCCGCTCGGCCCATCCGGGCCGGAGAATCGGCCGCCGGCCCGTGCTGGAGAGTCGTCGCATACTTCGACCGGCGTCACGCCGACCACGCCTGCCCCAATGGCGCCAATTATCTGCTCTGCGAAGAATCGCGTCCCGGCATCGTGGCGGCGTGGCGCGATTCGTGCGGCCCGCCGCTGATTCTCTGACCCGGCGGGGGGTCGGAGAATCCCGCCCATTATTGGTGCGATTTAACATCCCAAAAAGAGTCCTGTTGTGGGCGGATACATTGGGGTGTTTTTCAGCTCCTGCAGCGTTGGGAACAACCCCACTATCAAACGGGGCTCTTTCTTTCTCTTTGGCGAGGAAAATCCCGCTGAGGCCACACTTTTTTTTTAAAGAAAACATTTTATTGAAGTATTTGTAATTTTAACACTCAAAACAACCGAGGGGTCCGACACAAGCAACAACCTCACAGTAACATATCCAACTTCCCCCCGTCCTACCTCCTGACTATCCATATATTAGATTCCCTACCTGTATTCTTCACTGCCATGCCTCCCTGCCCTCCGTTCCGCCCCCACCTCTTCTGCTGACGGTCAGTTTTCCTTAAAGACGTCGATGAACGGCTGCCACCTCCGAGCGAACCCCTGAATTGAACCCCTTAAGGTGAACTTAATCTTCTCTAGTCTGAGAAACCCTGCCATGTTACTAACACCTGAGGCTGCACTTTAAATAATAATCTTTATTATTGTCACAAGTAGGCTTACATTAACACGGCAATGAAGTTACTGGCAAGTTACTGAAAAGCCCCTAGTCGCCACACTCCAGCGCCTATTCGAGTGCACAGAGGGAGAATTCAGAATGTCCAATTTACCTAACAAGCACGTCTTTCGGGACTTGTGAGAGGAAACCGGAGCACCCGGAGGAAACCCACGAAGACACAGGGAGAACGTGGGTCCCTGACACTATGGAACAACAGTGCTAACCACTGTGCTAACGTGCCGCCCATTCAGCTCGTCAATGCAGGACGAGATCAGGGGCGCCATTTTTAAATACTAGCCTGATCTTTACACCCCCCCTGGACTCTGCACTGTGGCCTCTGGACCCCCAACGTATGTTCTAGGGGGATCTCAAGCCCCTCCTCACCCCATCTCTTACGGGAAGGGCACCTCCTGGCCTGATGCCTTGCGTGGGCAAGCTGGCACCTGCCCAGAGCCTGACTACCCAGGGCCTCTGAAAGCCTGGGAGACCCCCTTCCCAGGTGCCATTACACCTTGTCCACTTTTGTGTGGACCAGCGCTAAATGGCGCTAAGGCGAGGCCTCCCAGGTACGGGCATTCGTTCCTGGGCCTCGGGAGAATTGGGCGCCGATATATTTAAACGAGGCTAATGGCTCACTAAAGTATGTAAATCTGGATCTTGCCCAATGAGGGTGAGATCCAGCTCATGCTGTTTCGTGAGATCTCATCAGATCTCACAAGGCATTCAGAGCGCTACAACGGCCTCGTCACGTGAGCGAGCCGGACTTGACGAGGCCGTTCAATCACGCCCCATATCGATAAAGGTCACATTAGCTGGACATTAAGAGCGTATTCTCAGTTTTGAAATGTAACCCAGATGCTCCTGAGCAATTTTATTACTTGCCAAACAGTTGCCGAGCAACGTTTGACTCAGAAAACAAATGCTAGAAACTTTATTGAACCTCAGTTACTCCACCTGATTTAGGTTTTCTTAACTTTAAATAAAAAGCCGCTCTGGCAAGTATCAGAGCCCTCCCCGACACCTGACTCCCTCCCACACACAAACCAGCATCGATTTCAAACCTATTGACTCTGAGACGATGCCTGGGTTTACCGATCAAATGCTGGAGCAGCAACCATTCCTCCTAAATTGTCAGGAGTGGTATTGTGATTATTTCAATTTCGAAGAGATTTTCAACTTCACTGCTGGATGGTAATCTGGCAGAGTAGGCTGTACGATCATTATAGAACTTGCCCGACTTTCATTCCACTGCATAAGAAATGATCACAATAATCTGCATGGAAATGACTTGAAAATAAGACTGATGATTCATTGGTAAAGGCTTTTAGCCTTTACATGTTAGAAATATGCACCATATTCCTCTTGTAACAAATCTTGGATATTTAAGTTAGTTCCTATTTGCCGTGTCATCAGCTGGAACAGATGTGTTTGCTGCATAATTATTTCTGCAGCATTAAATTGTCCCAGATGTTAAGTTATGTTTCAGATCAAACTATGGTCAGAATATGGCTAACGTCTTCAAACAAGTTATAGACCACTTACTCGTTCACCTGGAGTCAATGCACAGTAACACAAGAATGTGATACTGGCATTAAATTGGAAGACATAAGATAATAATGCGGGAGGCGGGTATTTTATTCACACATATAAAACCACGTCTTTTAATGGATAGTTCAGCAAGTCAGAAATTACCTCTGGAATATCCATTAATCTTCTGAGCTTCTGATCACGCCAATTCCAATCAAGAATGACATACTTCACAGACTGCAGACTGAGTCCATCTGGCCAACAGGGAAGAGTTAACATTCACAATCATTAGTAATGATTGTCATCGCTTCGGCTCTGAAATGCTAGTTGTACGTAATCTTGTGAGTGGATTAATTTTAATACACTTGTCCCTTATGTAAGTTTGCAGTTTGTGTCTCTTTTGTCATGATTGGGGAAGGCTGTGCTGAACCCCACCATTTGGGGCCTCACGGTAGCATGGTGGTTAGCATCAATGCTTCACAGCTCCAGGGTCCCAGGTTCGATTCCCGGCTGGGTCACTGTCTGTGTGGAGTCTGCACGTCCTCCCCGTGTGTGCGTGGGTTTCCTCCGGGTGCTCTGGTTTCCTCCCACAGTCCAAAGATGTGCGGGTTAGGTGGATTGGCCATGCTAAATTGCCCGTAGTGTAAGGTTAATGGGGGGATTGTTGGGTTACAGGTATACGGGTTACGTGGGTTAAGTAGGGTGATCATTGCTCGGCACAACATCGAGGGCCGAAGGGCCTGTTCTGTGCTGTACTGTTCTATGTTCTATTTCTATTTATAACGTCACTGCAGTGGAATACTATGATATGATGACAGGAGGGGTGAAGGATACTATTACAGAGTGTTATTAATATGCATGATAATAAAGGGACAGATTTGCATGGGGGAGGCTGGAAGCTCGGGTTTAGACATGTCCCCTTTAAAAGGGTCCCCACCTGCCATATTTTTCCTCCTGGAAGGTAGGAACGGGGTGAAGTTGGGTCCCCCGCGTCGGGAGACAATGACAGAGGCAGGTGAGTGACAAGTAGGAAAGTCGGGCTCAGGTCTCCGACTTAGCTTCAGCGGTGCTAGAGGCTGTTAAGGCCCTCTAACCCTCACCCCTCACAACAGCTCCACACATTATCCATGATTCCAGACTGTCTAACCAATAATTCTGAAACACACAAACCTGTTACAAGGAGTGAACGTGAGGCACAGGTATCAGTACAATAAATGTTCTTTATATCCCTTGGTTGGGTTTTGAGAAATTTAGTTTCATCTGTTCCCACAGTCAAATACATTCTATCACAGAATGTACATATAATGACAATTAAATTTATGCTGAATTAAACTGAAAAATAAAAACATATAATTTAAGGTATAATTCTATAGTAATAGACAAGACTGTATTATTCTGACAGACTGAATTATACTCATGACTTAATTTTGCCTTGCCTATTGCATGCTTCAATTCTGTCTGGCACAATACCCAAGTGTAAGCCTTGGTTTTCAAATCCAAGATGTGCAAAACAAACATCAACAAGGATTGCAGCTTAACTTTAGGTGTGTCAATATTTGTTCACCTGCATTCGAGGCGTAAACCATGCAAGCCTGAAGACATAAAATTTAACCTAAAATTGAACCCTAAACTTTCACAGCAACACTCCAAACCACCCCAGTTCATATTGGCACTCTTTTCTATGAAAGCAACCCGCCGTTCTTCTTGTTTTCAGTCTCAGTTGAATCTGGTGCCCATATTCCACACCCCTCAAAACCACTGCATTTCTTCTCCTCTATCTTTTGTTCAAGCTGGAACTCTTTCCCTTCACTTCCTGTTTATTCTGGCACACTCCTTCCCTACTCCTCATCAGTTAATTGTAGCATTCTCCAGAATCCCCATTCTAAAACATAGCTATCAGTTTCTGCCCCAATCTATCTCTTCATTCTCTCACTCCCTGTCAGTTAACGGCAACACTCTCCATCCTCTCACAGCCAAATGCATAGCTCTTGCCTTCAACGTCATCCTCTCTCCCACTGAGCCCCACAACTGCCTTCCATTCCTTTCTCTCCTTCCTGGTTATTCATTTTCCTCTTCCCCATCTCACTCCTTCATTATCATCTTTTTTCCTTCTTCATTATCATCCAATCCTTCACAATTAGCCATTTATTTGTTTCCTCTTCCTTCAGAGTGTTCCTACGTCAGTGAACCACTTCAGAGGACCCTTTCTCCTCAATGCCTTTCCTCTTGTTAACGGTTGGAATTCTAGCCTCTCCATACTGTAGGGAGGAATTCTCGTGAGAACAAGAATGCAGCAGCATGAGGCCCAGGAGAATTTTACCTCAAACCTGGCAGGGAATGCTAACTGGTTGGCAGATAGGAGCACGGTACCAGCCAGCGGGTGAGTGCTCCAATTTACAGGGAGGAGATTTCAGGAGAGCCAGGGATTTGGGGCCCCAGGCCTCATCATCAGGTAGCTGGTGGGAGCTGGTTCATATGCCAAGTTTCAGTTAAGTGGGTAAAAGGGCAGGGGTATTGAGGGGCAATGGCTGGGCTTTGGAATGCGATTGGGGCTCGAGAAAGAAGATTGTGATGGTCTGGAGTATTGTTGTGAGGGGTGCGGGGTGGGATGGGGAGGGGTGGTCAGGATGTGCATGTTGGTGGAGATGGGGAGGATGTGTTAGGAGGTCAGGGCCAGGGTTGGGGGGATGGTTGGAGGGGTTGGAGTCAGGAGTAATGTTGGAAATTCCAGGTCCAAGTGTGGAGATAATAATGTTAAGCACTTTGCTTTGTTTTTAAAAAACAGTGTTAATTAATATTGGTTTACCCGGAATCAATCAGCACTGGTGTTATCTGATGCAAGAGATAGCAGAAGCAGGCTTTAGGCTTCTGATATGTGTATGTCAATACTGTAGTTTAATAAACACTCGGTGTGGGTAAAGTGTCTCTTTGGCCTTTACCAAAATGGTATCCAGCACAGTCTACACCAGAATTGTTGATGCTTGGAGGTTATTTTGGTGCCAGAAAACTGGATGCCACGGAGCCAAATTCCATGTGGAGCCTGAAGGAGCAGTCTTGCTTCTCCAGGTCCCTTAGATAATATTTTAAAAACAAATTTAAACTAACTTCTCCAGGCCCGGTCTCTTCTTTCTGCTTGTTGGAAAAGCGTCTGTGTTTGGGCCGGCACTCGGGACTGGTCTGGGTATTTAAAGAATGAATCTACTAGTTTCTGGTGGGTGTCTTTCTCACCTGCTCAGAGGAGCAGGTTAAAATTGCAGCCGGAGGGATCATTGCGGAACATTGGCAGGTAAGTCCCATGGCCAATTTTAACCATAACACACACTGGATGGAGGGTATGCTTAAGCGAAGGTGTAAAAACAAACCAATTTAAACAGCATTGAATATTCTACCTCGGTCTATCAGGTTTCTAACCCGTCCTGGTGTTCCGACACCAAGATGTATGACACCTTTGGAAAGCCATTTTATCTGTTCTTCCACCTGGATGAGAAAGGGAACACGATGAGTTCCTGTAATAAACTGTAACATCACAGGACAGATATCAGTTGTACCATGCAGCCAGGCACACAAGTCAAATTATTTTGTTTCACTGATCAAGGGAGAACTGATATGCCACATTGAAGGGTATGTATGGAGGCAAAGTGAGGGGGTTGAGAATGACCACCACCCCCAACGCCCCCCGCACACCTCCCATATCCCTCCTCCACTGAATTCCCTCCTATGCCCCTCCTCCACCGAATTCTTCAGGAGAAGAATTTGTGCTCACCTTAGCCTCACCGAATAAATGTAACAAAATGTTAACACAAGGACTGTTTGTCTAATATAGATTCAGATAAACTGTATAGATCACATGTGGGGAGCGGTTTTCTGGTGGCATTAACCCAGCACACGTCCTGTTATCCCTGGAGAATAGAAGGAGAGCCCTAAACTGTGTTGCGATGTAGAAGTCAATATTTTTCCTGCTTCTGGACTGTGGTAGAAAGACTCAACAAAGTTAGTTTCGACAAAATAAGTAGTCTTTATTTACGGAAAGACCGCATGCAGTATTGGCTGCAACTTGAGTTCAGAGAGCAGTAGGTACCCACTGCTTATTCCTCCTCAAGTCCGCGCCTACACAGAGAATCAGATCAATATTTATACATTATCATTATCAGGATTGCGTGACTACAGCTTAATCAGGAATTCGATCGGAAGTGGAAACATAAGCAAAATCATAAAACATGGCGCAACCTGCTGACCTCCTAGGACTCTTTGTCTCATCACTCATACCATTATCTTGTCCTTTGATAGAACATTAAAAGGTCGGTTACTCCTTCTTCCCTGACCTTATCTTGTCTTACTCATATAGCCCTGGGTCATGATGAGTTAACCTGATCAGAATTTACAGAGGTCAGGCATTTTGGAATAGCTTGACCTTCTCTGATCTTATTCATGCTTTAAGTTATGTGGAGTCAGCCTTTCTTACATTGTACCAAGTAGTTGACTGATTTTCCCATCATGCCATTACTTAATTCATACAATTTCATACCCGCAGGCGCTGAATGGATTGCAATGCTCCCGACCTGCAGCTCCCGATGCAATCTTGACCACGTCCTTGCTACTCATGAATCAGATTTGCATATTTGAATGAGTCTTTAAACTCATTTACATATGCTCAGGCCATTAGAGGCTTGAGTCTCCAGCTTTCAGGAATCACCGGCTCCACCAACACAGGGGGCGAGGCCGGCGCCTCACTGGTGTCTAAAAACGGACTGGTCTAGGTATTTAAAGAATGAGTCTACTGGTTTCTGGTGGGTGTCTTTCTCACCTGCTCAGGGGAGCAGGTTAAAATTCAGCCGGAGGGATCATTGTGGAACATTGGCAGGCAAGTCCCATGGCCAATTTTAACCATAACACACACTGGATGGGAGGGTATGCTTAAGCGTGGGATTAACTCTGAATAAACAGAAGGCGTAAAAACAAACCAATTTAAACAGCATTGAATATTCTACCTCGGTCTATCAGGTTTCTAACCCGTCCTGGTGCTCCGACTGGAAACCATGGGCTGGATTCTCCCATCCCGCGGCAGAGTGTCCGCGCCGTCGTAAACGCTGTTGCGTTTTACGACGGCATGAACGGGCCGCTGTCAGGAGTGATTCCTGGCACTGGAGTGGTTCATGCCACTCCAGCTGCCAATCCCGGCATGAACTGTTCGCTGCGGGATCCACGCATGCGCAGTGGCTCCGGCACCAACGTCCACATGCGCAGTGGCACCAACGCGCGCATGCGCATGCGCAGTGGCTCCGGCACCAACGTCCACATGCGCAGTGGCACCAACGCGCGCATGCGCAGTGGCTCCGGCACCAACGTCCACATGCGCAGTGGCACCAACGCGCGCATGCGCATGGGCTCTGGCACCAACATCTACATGCGCAGTGGCACCAATGCACGCATGCGCATGGGCTCTGGCACCAACATCTACATGCGCAGTGGCACCAATGCGTGCATGCGCAGTGGCTCCGGCCCCGACGCAACATGCACAGGAGTACAGGAGCCGGCGCGTAGGAAAAGAGCCCGTGGGACAGAGAGGCCGGCCCGCCGATCGGTGGACCGATCGCGGACCAGGCCGCATCGGAGGCCCCCCCCGGGGTCGAAGCCCCCTACCCCCACAGGGCACCACCTGACCCTTGCACGCAGAGTTCCCGCCGGCTGTGAGCAGGTGTGGACAGCCCCAGCGGGACTCAGTTTTTTTTCAAGGTCACTCGGCCCATCCGGGAAAAACCCGCCCCCCATGCGATGACCACGTCGGGGCGGGCGGGGGGGGGGGGGGGGGGGGGGGGGGCTCCGAGGCCATTGGAGCCCCAGGTTGGTCGGGTCAGGGCAGGGCAGCCTGGCACCCTGGTGAAGGGGGGGGGGGGTGCACAAAGATATGGGGGGGGGCACTCAAAGGAGGTTTTCTGAATGGGAGGTCCCCTGAAACGGACACATGGGGGAGGGAGGAGGGAGGGGGGGGGGTGAAAGAGGCCTGACAGAGATTTTTTTAATTTTTTTTTTATATAAATTTAGATTACCCAATTATTTTTTCCAATTAAGGGGCAATTTAGCGTGGCCAATCCACCTACTCTGCACATTTTTGGGTTGTGGGGGCGAAACCCACGCAAACACGGGGAGAATGTGCAAACTCCACACGGACAGTGACCCAGAGCCGGGATCGAACCTGGGACCTCAGCGCCGTGAGGCGGTTATGCTAACCACTTGGCCACCGTGCTGCCCTGGGCCTGACAGAGATGAGCACTGAAAGGGAGGGGGATGGTCTTTAAAGGCGTAGGGCCCTCATCAACCCCATAGCGGGTGTGCGCACTGGGGAGGGGGGGGGGGGGCAGTGATGCCCCAATGCCGATGTGATGGATAAGGGGGCGGGGGAATACAGGTCACCCTCATGTCGGGGGGGGGGGGGGGGGGGGGGTTGTGGTTGCCCCTTTGGGGACCAGGGTTACGGGTGGCAACTACTCCCCTGCTCCAGTGTCAATACGAACCTCTTTATGCGATGAATGCCATCCATCTGTTTATTCTCTTGTTTCATTTATACAGTTAACACATGACTCAGTTGATAAACAATTTCCTAAAATGGCCAGTATGCTCCTGATTAGCTGGTGCAATGTCTGTTTAAAGCAGGTGTCCTGGATCTGTCTAAGTTTTTGCCTTCCAATTTGGCAGCTGCCACACACACAGCTGAGAACAGAAATTGGTCCCTCAAAACTACTTCTCATCCAGCAATGCCAAGGGCCATATTATCTCCTACGGGTCAAGTAAAGTTTTCACACTATTATCTCATTAAGTTTGTTATCAGCTAGCTGCTTCCTTGGGAAAAAGTGGAAAGAATTAATTTCAGGTGAATGTCTTCTAAATTCTCCATGGCCGCTGATAGTTTTACCTTAGTGTGTCTGGAGAGTTCTGTAACATTTATTTCTGAGGCCCTTTGCACAATCCAACATTGACTTTTCAAATGGAACAAAGAGCTGGTTGCAACATAGACTGAAAGCATTAGATTTTGCACAGTCGCCTTGCGTATTGTTGGCAGGTTGGAACTGGAAAACAGCTTGTTATCGAGTGCTCATTTAAGCAAGGGTTGGGCAGCCATGGAGTGGAGGAAATGTTTATGCTCGTAAAGTTCTACTACATTTTGTTCAAAAATAAGGAAGAGCTTCTCTCGTTCACACCCATGAGAAGCACATGAGAAATAGTTGCTGCCAAATTATTTCACCAGTTCATAGCCAGTCCAACAAATAAAGTGAAATGAACTCTCAGGACCAACCATCAACTATTAAAAGCTAGCTGAAATAATGCAAAGTGGAATGAGATCCGTACTTACCTTTATATGCTTTGCAAATAATTTTAGAGTCTTACAGTCACCTTTAAAAGCTGTCATCAGTCTGCCAAAACAAATCAGATACAATCATTGCAATTGTGGCCTGTTTAATTTACACGGGTTAAAGCTTACATTTAAAAAGCTCAGAAAGGAATGTTAAGTGCAGGAGCAAAATCTTGGGGAGGAGGCAGGTGGGGGGTGGTGGCTGTGTGCAGGGGAAGGTATACCATGTTACTATAACAGAGAACTTTGTACTTTGTGAAGACCATAAGGAGCAAAATTAGGCCATTTGGCCTATTGAGTCTGCTCCACCATTCAATGGCTGATATGTTTCTCATCCCCATTCTCCTGCCTTCTCCCCATAACCCCTAAACCCCCTATTAATCAAGAACCTATCTAACTCTGTCTTAAAGACACTCTTTACTTGTCCTTCACAGCCTTCTGCGGCATGAGTTCCACAGATTCACCACCCTCTAGCTGAAGATATTCCTCCTCATCTCTGTTTAAAAGGATCGACCGTTCAGTCTGAGGCTGTGCCCTTGGTTCTAGTTTCTCTTACCAGTGGAAACATCCTCTCCACGTCTACTCTATCTAGGCCTCTCAGTATTCTGTAAGTTTCATTGAGATCCCCGCTCAGCCTTCTAAACTCCATCGAGTACAGACCCAGAGTTCCCAACCGTTCCTCATTGGACAAGTTAATGTTCTTTCTCTCCATACAATTTGCATTTTCCTTTCCTCCAGTTTTCCCCCATTACTAATACTTACAAAAGCTGCCGGCTCCTCCTGGTGTTCAAAAGAGCCCCATATCAGAACGTTGACTGTCAGGTTGAATATCAGCTGGCCGCCTTCACTAATATAGCAATGATATCATTACCTTGGTTGGGTAGAATACGGCAACTGGTAAGAGTACTGTAGGCAGGAAATTCAAGCTGTTCCCAAAACGTGGGTAAAGTGAGTGGGCCGACTGCGCTACATTGAGACTTGATGCCTGAACAAACATTATAGAATCATCACAGTGCAGAAGGAGACCATTTGGCCCATCATGTCAGCACTGACGCTCTGAAAGAGCACCTTACCTAGGCCCACACCCCCACCTTATCCCCAGAAGCCAATAACCCCACCTAACCTGTTGGACACAAAGGGATAATTTAGCATGGCCAATCCACTGAACCTGCACATCTTTGGACTGTGGGAGGAAACCAGAGCACCCGGAAGAACATACAAACTCCACACAGATGGTAACTTAAGTCTAGAATTGAACCCGGGTCCCTGGTGCTGTGAGGCAGCAATGATAACCACTGTGCCACCCCAATCAACTTAACCCCTCATTTTGGGTTAGCTCTGTTGCCTCATTGGGTTAGCCCTGTTGCCTCATGGCGTCGAGGTCCCAGTTCAATCCCGGCTCTGGGTCACTGTCCGTGTGGAGTTTGCGCATTCTTCCCGTGTTTGCGTGGGTTTTGCCCCCACAATTCAAAAGATGTGCAGGGTAGGTGGATTGGCCAAGCTAAATTGCCCCTTAATTGGAAAAAATTAATTGGGTATTCTAAATTTATTTTTTAAAAACTTAACCCCTCATTTAAATGACACCAGCGAGCTATTGGCACCAAATAGGTAATTAAGTTAAACTTGGTCAGGTTAACTCATTCTCAGAAATGAGTGAAGATCCACATTTGGGTTCAGAGAAAATTCAGTCTGCCTGTGGAAACCAGCATTGAGCCATGAAGTGAGGAGGGAAAGGAAATTCCAAAAAGTAATAGCTAGCTGGAAGTATGAAAGAAGTTAAGTGCATTACAGTAACATTGGTATTACATTTCAAAAAAATAAGTAACTGCAGTAGCAGTCCATGTCCAAACTGCAGCAAGATGTAAACAATATCCAGGCTCGGGCTGACAAGTGGCAAGTAACATTTGTGTCACACAAGTGACAGGTCAATGACCATTTCCTACAATAGAGGATCTAACTATCGCCCCTTGATATTCAATGGCATTACCATTGCTGAATTCCCCACTATCAACATCCTGGGGGTTACCATTGACCAGAAATTGAACGGGACCAGCCATTTCAATACTGTGACTACAAGAGTAGGTCAGAAGTCAGGAATTCTGAGGCGGGTAACTCACCTCCTGACCCCTCAAAGCCTGTCCACCATCTACAAGGCATAAGTCAATAGTGTGATGGAATGCTGTCCATTTTCCTGGGCGAGTGCAGCTCCAACAACACGAGAAGCTCGACACCATCCAGGACAAAGAAGCCCGCATGATTGGCACCACTTCTACAAACATTCACTCTCTCCACCACCAATAAAAGTATTAGCAGCGTATAACATCTATAAGATGCACTGCAGGAACTCACCAAAGCTCCTTAGGCAGCACCTTCCACTACCAGATGGACAAGGGCAGCAGAAATATTTATGTGGCTTGGAAATATATCGCCGATCCTTCACTGTCGCTGGGTCAAAATCCTGGAACTCTCTTCCTAACAGCACTGTGGGTGTACTACACCACATGGACTGCAACGTTTCAAGAAGGCAGCTTACCACCACCTTCTCAATGGCAGTTAGGGGTGGGCAATAAATGATGGCCTAACCAGCAATGCCCACATCTCATTAATAAATAAGAGAAAATGTAAAAACCGCTTGCGGGTGTAGTTTTGGAAAAGCTTCACTCAGCAGTAGCAAGTCTGCCTCTGAGTCAAAACGCTGTGGGCTCAAACTTCACTCCAGGACTTTAATATGGATTTTAGACTGGCATTTCCGTGCAGTACTGAGGGGTGTTGCATTGTGGGAGAAGGCCCCTTTTCGAGGAGATATTAAACTGAGGCCATAGTTTCCTATTTAGTGAACATTAAATATCCCTGACACTATTTGAGGTGGAGGAGACTGTTCTCTTTGTGGCTGGACCAAGTTTTATTCCTCACTAAACACAACCAAAACTGACTATAAAGCCATTAGTATTTGTGGGCCTTGTTAACCGCACTTGAGAAAACAAAATGAGTTTGCTGAGAGGTACTATGCATGTCCGACGGTCATGAAAGTCCTTCCTTTACCTGATCATTTCAAGGGCTCGGAGAGCAGAGCTGCAGAGTATCAACATCAGCACCGAATTGTTCTTGGTGTGGTTCTTACACAACTTCACCCATTTTGGACAAACTGTAGACAAACAGACACCCTTTGAACAAGCATTTTAAATAGAAGGCATTTGTTATGTTTATTAAATCAATACTATATGGAAAGAAAATTCAAACTGGTCAAAACCTTGTTAAATTCAGAATAAATACTGATTAACTCAAGTGCAAAACTATTTTAAAAATTTTAAATAAACAAAGAAAATCAAAAAAATTCTAAAATGATTTAACACCTGGGGGCGATTTTCCAATATGGAGCCCGAGTGTTTGCGCCGTCGTGAACGCCGTCGCGTTTCACGACGGCGCGAACCAGGCCCGGGTACGACTGATTCTGGCCCCCACGGCGCTGGAGCAGTTCACACCGCTCCAGCCTCCCCGGCGCCAAATGGGCGCCACGCCAACCCACGAATACATAGTTGGGCCGCGCCATCCTTCGCTTGCATGCGGGACTTCTTTAGCGCGCCAGCCCTGACTCAGGTTCTGAGGGGCTGGCCGCCTGACTCAGGTTCTGAGTCGGTTCTGAGGGGCTGGCCGCGCCAGAAAGTAGGCCCAGCGGGGTGGGGGGGGCTGGCCCACCGATTGGTGGGCCCCGTTCGTGGGCCAGACCCCATCGGAGGCCCCAACCCCCCTACAGGCCGCCCCCGGACCGTTCGCGCAGAGTTCCCACCGGCAGCGACCAGGGGTGAACGGCGCTGGCGAGAGTCTGTCGTATCGGCGTGGCCACTCGGCCCATCTGGGCCAGAGAATTGGTGGCCCTGCCGATTCCACCGGCCCATGGCCGGTGCGTGCTAAACGCGCCGGGGCAAATGGTGCCGATTCTCCGCACATTGGAGAATCGCTCACCGGTGTCGGGGCGTCGTGGCGCGCTTGAGGCAATCCTCCGGCCCGGCGCAGGACTCGGAGAACCGCCCCCAGAGGATATATACACTTTGACGCTTATTGGCGACGAGTCGCTGGCTGTGTTGTGCCCGGCGCAACTGCCGCTATGTCGTGAGAGCCCCGAAATGGTGCCAGGATTCTCGATTGCAAATCCGCCCCGTTACCGCTGCCAGCGAGGACGGAGAGGGCGCTCAGTCAAATCTCCCATTTACTGCAGCGAGACTGGAAAATCCTGCCGCCGTGAACGGACGGAGAATCCCACCGGGATTTCTATCGGGCGCAAAACAGTGTCTGATACTCCCAGCCTGCTCCAGCTGGTGTGATCAGGTTCTCCCAGAAAGAAACTGGGGTGGGATTCTCCGTGAACCGGCGGAATCCTCCGCACCTTCAGGGGCTGGCCGGCGCCCGAGTGGTTTGCGCCGCGCCGGCTGGCGTGGAAGGGGCTTGGTGCCACGCCAACCGGCGCTGAAGGGCCTCTGTCGGCCAGCGGAGTTGGCGCATGCACGGGAGCTCCAGATTGTGCTGGAGTCAACCCAGCGCATGCGCGGGGGGGGGGGGTTCTTCTCTGCGCCAGCCGTTGCGGACTGTTACACCGGCTGACGCGGAAGAATAGAGTGCCCCCACGGCACAGGCCTGCCCGCGGATCGGTGGGCCTTGATCACGGGCCAGGCCACCAAGGGGCACCTCCCGGGGCCAGATCCCCCCCCCCCGAGGCTGCCCGCGGTGCCAGGTCCCGTCAGTAAATACCTGTTGTAATTTACGCCGGCAGGACCAGCCTAAAACGGGCGGCCACTCGGCCCATCGCGGGCCGGAGAATCGCCGGGGGGGGGGGGGCCGCTGCAACGGCCCCTGACCGGCGCGGTTCCCGCCCCCACCAAGTCCCCGGCGCCGGAGAATTCGGCAGCCGGCGGGGGCGGGATTCACGCCGCCCCCTCAGCGGTTCTCCGACCCGGCGGGAGGGGTCGGAGAATCCCGCCCCAGACCACAACTAACTTGCATTCATTTTAATCTCATTAATGAGATTAAAGTCAAATGCACCAATCTGCCAGCATTATCCCGCATCCCCCTGGGCACAAATCACTATTGGTTCTTAAAACCAGGCGCTATAGACACTGAAGGGGAGCAAAAAGGTGAGTATCCCTCTCCACTTACCTCCAGGGAGCACAAAGGCACAGCAGCCGCTGGCCAGCTGCCATCCGGGAGGTCCTTCATGGAAACTGGGCATTGGGGGGCAAGGGCTGAGCTGGAGCGGGCCAGGACAGGGGTTCTCCCTGGGATCAGGGTCACTTTGGGTCTGTGAAGCCTTAAAGCCTGCATTCTTTCATGTTGATCACTCCATAACAGGGCAAAGCACAGCTGCAGCTTGTCTGTCCTAAAAACCTCTCACAGGACAGAGCCATGCTGCAGCTTGTTTCTTGGAGAAGCATTTCACTACCTTTGAAGTTTTCCCTTTGTACTTGGTTGTTTACATTGAATTTCACACTCCGTGGACTTTTACAAACCTTTGATTGACAGCTGATGGCCATCCCAAAGGAGCAATTAGCTTTGTTTGTTCTTATAGCACTTAACAGATCATTAACTCTCAAGTACTTCCTCTTTTGAGCAGGTGCCCTGTCTGAGTCCCTTTTTTCAGTGTTTGTTTCTACTATGAAGTGCTTCGTAAAAAGAGCAGGTGTGCGGACTGAGAACATTTTTTTTAGACTGGATCTTTTTAAACCTCTGATGCCTGAACAGCATACCTGTACTGGAGGAACTTTTCCACCACAGAAGCAGCTAGCACCACATAGACACTGAAGTGCAAAGAGTTCATCACTGAGGACCCTCTCACAGCCACTGTTGAATTCTCTTTGTAGGCATGATGACCATGCCGGGAGAGGGCCTTTGTAGCACCTGGGTGATTAGGGACATGGCTGGACAGTGCTTTGGCACTGCCAGGGTGCAGGGAGCAGATTGGCACTGACAGGGGGTGGCCTGATAAAAAGCCTTTGGCCTTTGATAAAAATCTGATAAGATATTTACCATTTAAACATGCTAAAAGTGGCTTTTGTAGCCTTCAAACTAGCTGTATGTTTCTGTCACGTGGTAGGTCTGCATACACATAGCGCAGTGCAGAGAAATAAATAAATCTCCAGAAGATTCCAATTGGTATTTTGTTTGTCATACCAATATTAAATTTCAGAAAAGGTCAGGATAGAGCCATATTAAAAAGTGATAGATAAAGATTCAGATTCTATTTTTTAAAAAACATTATTAGAATCATAAAATTTACAGTGCAGAAGGAGGCCATTCGGTCCATCGTGTCTGTACCAGCGCTTGGAAAGAGCACTCTTCATTATGCTTCACAAGCCCATAATTTTACTCTCTAACTTCAAATTCAAACTGAAACTGGGCAACATTAAACATGGAAATGGCTCTGTGAAGGCTTTCTTATTTCTGAGAAGCCTATAGTAAACCAATGTTGCGTCACCAATATAAAATGACTGCAAATTGATCCAAATCTGCCAAATTAGGGTTGTGCCTGCGATGCAGCTGATCCAAGACCACTGTACCACAACTGCAACCTTTATTAAAATGAAGGTTGACATCAAGCAAAGAAACAATAGGTTTTTTGATACCTGCGTGGTGTTCTGTTCCCTCACAGTGTCAACATTGGGAGGACACTGCTTTGGCCCAACAATAAATAATCCCAGAACTGACTTTTAAAACTTTCCAAGGAATCGCGTGGTATGGACCTTTTGAATGTGGCTTTGCACTAGGCTGAAATAATACTGCAGTTGACATGATCTTGAGAGTTGTGCAAGGATTTTTGCAATTCTTGGCTTTTGTGCAGCCAGGATTAGATCAGAGCTGGGAACTTGAGTTTTACTGACACTTTTCACATGACACATGAAGCTGCTTTTCCTTGTCAGAAAGTTGAAGTGCACCCTTCGATATTCCTTTTTCTGTGCGAAATAGGTTCCAGCTAATATGTACAAGGAATGTAGTCTGACAGCTCGAACGTAATAGTGAAGTTGAGCGATGTATGCAAAAAAATACTATGGTGTGATTTTCCAGCCCATTCCACGGACGGGATCTTCCAGTTCCACTAAAGTCGACCCCGTGTGACGGGTTCCCCAACAGCAGGGCAGATTAGCCACGCAAAAGCCCATAAGCTTCAGCGGGACAGAAGCCCCTGCCAGCAGCCAATGGCTTGCCACATTCACCGTGGGAAATGCCGCCTTGGAATGGTGGGGAGGGGCGGTGAAAAATTCCCAGCCTAAATGTGATCATTAATTGTGGTAAAGTGATTCTTCTTTTCACACCTGACTCTGGTTCGAAAACACCGTAACTAGAGAAAAGCTTTATTATCCTGATAAACAGGCAGAACTGGTAAACTGTTCTTAGTACAGGAGGTCTTGCGTCATAGTGGGTAGTGTCCCTGACTCCGAGCCAGAAGCTGCAGGTTCAAGTCCCACCCCAGGACTTGATGACAATGGAAGATGTGTTCATAACGTTAATCCTTCCAATATGCCTACGGCCAGGCAGTAAGAATGGGAGGGCCTCCTGTTCAGCCATGCTTGATGCAGAGTGGTGCCCTATCAAGCTAATAGCCTCTGACAGCAGGCTAATTATCTGTTCCATCAAAACTGATGGGCCGAGAGCAGTTCATAGTAAGGACTGAAAGGAGGCGTCACCACCACAAGCCAGCATTACAATGGTATTTGAGATGGCAGCATGGTGGCACAGTGGTTAGCACTGATGCTTCATGGCACCGAGGTTCAATCTTGGCTCTGGGGTCACTGTGTGGAGTTTGCACATTCTCCCTGTGTTTGCATGGATTTTGCCCCCACAATCCAAAGATGTGCAGGGTAGGTGGATTGGCCATGCTAAATTGCCCCTTAATTGGAAAAATGAATTGGGTACTCTAAATTTATTATTTTCTTAATGGTATTTGAGACAATTTAGCAGTAGAATATTGTCTGTAATAATATTAAGTGTGTGCCAGGGTCAATTACGAGTTATTTTGAATGTTTCACCTGTTTGGTTGACGGGATATTTTTCTGACAAAAAGTCGTCAACCTGAGATGCTGACCCTATTTCCCTCTCCACAGATGCTGCCTGACCTGCTGAGTATTTCCAGTATTTTCCATTCCCATTTCAGATTTCAAGCAACCAAATAATCGAGCCTTTGTTTGGGCACATTTTAAAATTTATTCTTGGGCTATGGCATTATTTATTGCCAAACCTGGCTGTGCTGAAAGTATGAATTATGTGTGACTTCTGTCACATGCAAATCTGACCAAACAGAGCGAGAAGCTCCCTTTTCTGAAGGATATAGTAAACCAGTTGGATGTATAAAAAAATTGTCTTTCTTCAGATGCAGCTTGTTGTATACCTTGTATTGATTTATGGTGGTGTACGTGTGAGCCACTTACCTTGCTTCAGGTAGGAGGACAGGGTATGCGTGAGGTCATTGCTCTGAAGAAAACAAGAATCTGAAATAAAAATTAAAACCTATGATTGTCAAAGGTTATATGTATTTTCTTCATGTTGCACAAACTGATTGGAAACATTACATTAAAGGGTCAAGTTAAAAAAAAAAATTATATTCATATCTCAATAATCTATCAAATGTTATTCCATATTTCCTGTGGTTGAAATTGTCAGCACAGCATTCCAAATACGGGAAAAATACTGCAGATGCTGGAAATCTGAAATAAAAACAGATAATGCTGGATAAACTCAGCTCTGGCAGCATCTGTGCGGAGAACTAGATTTTAAGGGTGTGATTTACTGGCCGTGTCCTGCTGGAATAGGGACGGTACGCGGCAGCGAGGTCCCGCGAGAGGCCTCGTCCTGGATTCCCGACAGTCATTACGACTCGCGAGATGTTGCGAATTAGATCCTTGCAGAGTCCCTGCTGACGCTAAATCTAACCAGCTTCCGGGATCTTCCGGCCCCACCGAGGAGAGGTTAGGTCTTATCGTCAGGTTGCACCCAATGTTTCAAATCAAAATGACTCTTCTACAGAAGTGTCTACAGTTCTGTAGAAAGTCATTTTGACGCGAAACAGTAACTCTGTTTCTGTCCACAGATGCTGCCAGACATGCTGAGCTTATCCAGTATATTCTGTTTTTATTTCAAATATGTCCTAGCTGGACTAAAAATTCTAAAATCCCGTTTTTAAGGGTGTTAATACTGTAATCCTCACTGAGTGTGACTTTTATGGTATACTTGAGGACACGTATTCCATACCTGGCAGTTTTAGTTCCTCGAGTTCTATCGCTGACCGTTCATTTTTGAAGTGGTGGGCAATCATATTCTGCAAATCAGCAGGGGTAGCAGGTTTTGGAGTAGAGCTCACCAGAATATCAGAAATCTTCTACGTTTACAAATAAAACAGATTGACAAGTTTAGAGCAGACACTTTGTAGCAAAATAAAAAGACATACACCCAATATAATGATAATTTCGAAATCACTAGTTTGGCATCAAAATTATTGTAGTGTTTGCCTGACATAGAGATGATTATAAGTCACAGAGTCGCTTTGGGCTTCCCTGCCCTCATTTAAAAGGAGTTACTGAATTCATGGCTGTGGCAGATCTATCAAGATATTCAGCTTGGAATTCTCTAATTGTTTAATTATTGAGGAAAACACTGCAGTCGGCTCACTCTGCTGCAGCACCAGGGCCAGATACAAAGAGTGAGAAACCTGCACAATTGTGAGGGTGGATATTTTGGAAAGACAACAGATTCAGTAGCAAGTGAACGGGTTTATAGCAGGAGCCAAAAGAATTATGGACAGTCGGACGGCAGGGAAGTCATCATGAGGTCTGTGGAATTATTGGAAAGTAAAGGTGGTTGTTTTCGGTATTGATAGGGAACAAATCTCCATGCCTTCAGATTACGTCATTGAGATACAGCATTTAGACAAAGAAGATGAGGGAGCAATGATCACCCTCTCGGGCTTCAACGGAGACTATATGAGTGGCAAAGGAATTGTACGGGCTGCACCAGGGCAGGTAGAAGTTGAACCATGCGAGCAGTCCCATGGAGCTGGGAAACAGAAGAAAGGTAATGGAAGAGAATGGTGTGGTTGACTGTCTAAAGCAGCACAAAGGAATTCAAACAGGACTAACACATCTTGATCACAGTCTTGTCAGGTGCAATTGATGACTTGATCGGTATGGTTTTGGTTTTGACGCTGTGAGCAAGGAAGGAATTCATACAATGAGCTTTGAGAGTTGGGAGCAATGGCATATTTGAGGAACTGAGCGAGACAGAAAATAACAGATAGGGCAGTGGATGGAGGTTGGCACAGGCGGATCTTTTGAATGTAATCATGATAATATAAAGTTGAATGGAAAGAAATAGCACCCAACAAAAAAGAGTCAAAGCAATGGCAATCATGGCTGACAGGTAGGGTAGCTTAGATATTAGGGGCTAGGTGAGGTGAGGATTGCGTAAATTGGAGACGGGTATCAGGGAACCTTATTCCATCTATAAATATTTGCCTTGACTGAATTTTCTTCATCATTTTTTTTGCTTAGAGGCAGTTACCTTTCTTCGCCTCTTCTTCTTCTTCAGTGGACTTGCTCCAGGATTTTCCTCCACTTCTGTCTCTATGAAACATTCGGTTTGCTGGAGAGTACAAATAAATATAAAGACTAGACTGTCAGCAGCTGCCTACACAAGGCAGGGATTCATGCGAATGCTGTTGGTGGATCATGCCTCTGAACTTCAAAATGGCATAACTCGCTGAAACAGTTAGCAGAATGGATGCATACGGTGTCATATATTTGAAAATTATCTCAACTTTAATACCCCCCCTGCTAACAAAGACAATCAGGGCACAGGGAGCCTGCCCAAGATCCCAACAGCTGCCTCTGGAAGTAAGTCACAATAATACCATCAGAAACTTCAGCCGGAAACCCATGTAGTCATGGGATCGTTTGCACAGGCAATAAGTTACCACCATATGAAATATTAGTTTGCAGCTGTATACAGACAAACTAGATTGTTATATTATGTCAGTTGATATAATATGCCTGTTTAGCACAGTTGGCTGGAAGGCTGGTTTGTGATGCGGAGCAAGATCAACAGTGTGGGTTCAATTCCTGTACCAGCTGAGATTATTCATGAAGGCTCCACCTTCTCAACCTTGCCCCTCGCCTGAGGTGCGGTGATCCTCAGGTTAAATCACCACCAGTCAGCTCTCCCCCTCTCAGGGGAAAGCAGCCTGTGGTCGGTCATCTGGGACGATGGCGACTTTACTCACTTTACTTAGTTTCTATTGTAATCCATTTTTAATTTGTAGTCCTGAATTTTACAAAATAATGCAACTATCCCAATAATAAACAAACATTGGCAAGAAAGGAAATGCATCATGACTGCATACGTCAAAATATATATTTTTTTAAATTCCAATTAAGGGGCAATTTAGTCTGGCCAATCCACCTACCCTGCACATCACTGGGTCATGGGGGTGAGATCCAAGCAGACACGGGGAGAATGTGCAAACACCATGTGGAAAGAATTTAAACCTTCCAAAATTTATATATACTGGGCGGCATGGTGGCAAAGTGATTAGCACTGCGGCCTCACTGCGCCGAGGACGCGGGTTCGATCCCGGCCCCGGGTCACTGTCCAAGTGGAGTTTGCACATTCGCCCAGTGTCTGCGTGGATCTCATCCCAACAACCCAAAAATATATGCAAGGTTGGTGAATTGGCCACGCTAAATTGCCCCTTAATTGGGAAAAAAAGAATTGGGTATTCTAAATTCTTTTAAAAAAATTATATATACATATTTAGCCAGGTACTCTAATGTGTCATAATTCACTAACTGCATAATTTCCTGTTTGATACAACTTTTTAATTGTCATGTAACACTTCTCATTAAGGAGTGTAATCCCCTTATGTGGGTTTTTGTTATTTTTCAGGTTGAAATTCTTCAGCCTACCTGAATTGGAGCAATACACCACATCGCACTACATGCTGCGTGCACCTAACAAACTGGTCAGCACGACCAAGGCAATCTGGTCCACCAGCCAATGTCGTTAAGACAATTTGGGGCTTTCCCTGGCTCAACAACAAGTACAAAAGCTTAAACATACTTTTCTGGTACATTCTCATTGAGGACTGCTGGATTGATTGCTCTGTGTCCAAAGAAGCTGACCAAAGCAGACACAGCATGTGCTGCAGGCATGCGCAATCGGGTTTTGGAAAGGGGGCTATAAATCAGCGCTTGGCCTTCTATTTGCTGGGCCAAAGGCCTAATGCCCTTTTTGCGCATACACCTTGGATGAATAGAAACATTTACCGATTTGGCAAACACACTTTTATGGCTCTCCACCACAAGGTGCTTGTTTTACACTTGGAAATGGGCACAGTGGGATCCAATTTATGGGCCTTCCTTTGAGGCCATTTTTATTATTTCCCTTTCTTCTGATTCCCATGTAATCCACTTTTGTTGGTTCAGAGGATGAAGATCTTTATAGATAGGATTCTGATGGTAGTACTGTATTCATGTTATTCATGGATAATTTGCATTTACTGGCCAATTTGATTTAATATTGAATGTTATTATTAACCACCTCCTGCAAGCTTGGCACTGCAGATTGGTTAATGATTGGAACATTTTCAGGAAATACAGTTTGGGCATTTAGAATAGCTTTGGCTTGATGGGAAGGATTGTGTAAAATAAATATTCTGATGCTAGGAAGGTCCTAATAAAGTTGCTTCCACTGCACCCAGTGTCAGCTCTCCCTTCCTGACAACTAGAGAATAAACAATTAGCAAAGAAGGCTTAACACTATCAAATAATCCAATACACATTATCAAGCATCTTTCATCACCTTTTTACGTTTGTTCACTGTGACAGACTGTGCAGTTTTATCTCCCTTTTTTGTTTTTCTCTTGATGTTATGCTCAGGTGGATCTTCAGCCATCTCCTTAGGTGTATCTAAAGGAGGTAAAGACAGAAACTTGAAACCCGTTTTCAATCAATAGTGATGGATTAGAGCCTCTTGCTGAATAACGGGGATCAGTGGATAAAAGCAAATTACTGCGGATGCTGGAATCTGAAACCAAAGAGAAAATGCTGGAAAACTCAAAACGTTAGCTCTTTTCTCTCCCTACAGATGCTGCCAGACCTGCTGAGATTTTCCAGCAATTTCTCTTTGGTTAACGTAGGTGTTATAGTAAGACGTTTTTTTTCTCTCTTTTACTCTAGGCATTTCATCAAAAAGAGTTTCATGCCACCAGATTGGTTAGATGAGTAGCACAGGGCACAGTGCCTGACTCCTCTACCACACTCTGGTCAACCAGAACAAAAGACACTTGAAGAGCACAGAGCCTGAGATGGAGGTAGCACAATAGATGCTGACATAGTCACTTGACCACTATTAAAAAAACTCCAACATCTATCACTATAAAAGATCCTTTCAAACTCCCAACTGCCTGGTCTTTGCTCCTTCTTTCACACATTACTTCTGTTGCCACTGATTTTCTCAGTCACTCCTTCAACTCAGTTAATTGTACATCAATTGGAAGTTTAATTGTTTGTACTCATTTGGTGGGATCACCTGTGCTCATATCTATGTAAAGTAGAACAAATTGAAAATTATGTTGGTGGTTGGAGGTGGACTATAAATGGCTATCTCTTAAATAAAAAAGCTCTTAAACATATAAAGATTAAGCTCCGATTCTATTCTTCGCTGCCTGGCTTTCTGAGTTGTGTTAAGCTATGTCTCTGGTACTCTTGTCCCTTTTAAAGCCTATATTCCGGTCGCATTTTGCTTAGTATAGTCCCCATCTTTTCTTACTCAAGTCCATAGGTGTGATCATATGTGCGGCATAATTATTTTAACTACCCATCAGCACTATCAGCTGCCCCCCTTCCTTTCAAATGGTCATAAATCCCTTCCTCTGTCTGGGCTAAACAACTGCCATCTCATCTTCTTTCCAAAGTCCTTCAGCATGTGGTCGCCTTCCAAATTCATGTCCTTCTTTCCTGCAACTCCATGTTTCAGCCTCTGGAGTCAGGTTTCCACTCCTGTTTGCTCTCACTTGGTTCCACTCTTACCATCCAATCATAGCCAGAGCACCTCCAGCAATAGCTTCTCTTCAAGAGAGAACAGTTTCCCTCATTGTTACCTCTGAAGTCTCACAAGAATCGATCCTTGGACCCCCTCATCTATATGGTACCCCTTGGTGAATCCATCCCAAAACCTCAACATGTACACTGATGATGTCCACTTCCATTCTTTGTCCCTTCACTGCCCTTGGTGTTGTCAGCCTGCTTGTCCAACTTGCACTCTTAAATGACCTGCAATTTGCTCCAGAAAAATGTTGGCAAACCAAAGCTATTGTATTAGCCCCCCCCCCCCCCAACATTAATCAACTCATATTCCACCCCTTTCCCCAACCACTGTGACTAGTTCTTGGTGACAGATCACAACCTTGATGTCCTATTTAGAGTACCCAATTATTTTTTTTCCAATTAAGGGGCAAATTAGTGTGACCAATCCACCTACCCTGCCTATTTTTGGGTTGTGGGGGTGAAGCAGACAGTGACCCAGGGCTGGGATTCAAACCCTTGTCCTCAGTGCCGTAGGCAGCAGTGCTAACCACTGTGCCACCATGCCGCCCAAGTTGAACTTCTGATCTTCTTTCCTCTCCATCATAAAGATCAGAGTTCTTGGCTGAATATGCTTCTCTGAAGTGACTTGGAATGCTTATCTTTGCTGACGGCACTATATGAATGGAGGTTATTATTGTAAAATAATAATGACCCTCGAATATAAGAGGAACTTAGAACTTAACAAATGTGCTGTCTAAAAGTTACTTAAAAAATAAATCTTCAAATTGAAAACTCATTCCCACTAACACTGATCTATTCTTCAATATCCAACCTTTTTCCCAACATTGAACCAAAATCAAAGAGATGGCAGTTCTGTTTATTATTCCTCACACTTACTAAGAACATGCTGCTGATTTGAGGTTCTGCCCCTGTGGGCTTGGCAAAGGAAGATCTGAACTCATCAGAGCTGCAAGGATGAATTAAACAGCCCTGTGGCTATTATAACCAGTTGTAGCACTGTTATATTTCCCATCTAAAGCATTTAGAAATTCTAACTAGAATTCACTGTAGGTTCCACATATAATGGAATGTCTGTATTAAGCAAATCGGGGCAATTCCACTGAGGAAAATATGAGAGGACAAGTCGATCAGTCTGGGCAAATTGTCTTCTGGCATGGCATCTAAAAAAGAATAATACCCCCAATTCCTATTTCCTGGAACACCATTTCTGTTACTTGTTGAGAACTCTCTCATTATACTGACTGGGAAATTCTCTGGGTATAGCATATATATATATATATATATATGAAGTCACAATGATTGTATTATTTACAGTGTTTTCAAACATGATAGACTTCAAATAAAAAACATATTGATGTTGTAATTATTCCAAAAATATATCTCAAATAGAACTGTAGCTCATTAATAGTTGGAGCCAAGTATAATACACTCAATTAATAAAACTCAAATTGACTTAGTTTGATTTTATTTCACAATTACCCTCACTTTCCTATATTTTCCTATGGGAGCTATTTGTTACCATTCCGTTTCCTTTAGCTTAGGGAGTGGAATGATTTGACCTACTACTCTCTTGACAGTCTAACAGGATGTGTACATGCACTGGGACAAAGTAACTAAGCCACTTTATTTCCCCTTCCCCTACAAATAAAATATCCTGTTAATAAGCCACTGCATCTGTGACTCTATTAACTTAGACTGCCAGTGGTTAGAGATTTTTTTTAATGTATTCATTCACAGGATGTGGTTAAGACTGGCTAGGCCAGCATTTATTTCCTATCCCTAGTTGTCCTCGAGACGGTGATGGCCAGCTGCCTTCTTGAACTGCTGCAGTCCATGTGGCGTAGGTACACCTATAGTGCTGTTAGGGCGGGACTCCAGGGTTTTGACCCAGCGACAGTGAAAGAACAATAAAATAGTTCCAAGTCAGGATAACGTGCGGCTTGGGGATGAACGTATAGTTCATGGTGTTCCCATCCATCTGCTGTCCTTGCCCTTCGAGGTGATAGAGGTTGTGGGGTTGGACGATACTGTCAAATGAGCTTTGATGAGTTGCTGCAGTACATCTTCTTCATGGTGCTTCCACTCTGTTGTGCATCCGTGGTGGAGGGAGTGAATGTTTAAGGTGATGAATGGGCCGCCAGTCACACAGACTACTTTTTCCTGGGTGGTGTTTAGCTTCTTGAATGTTTATTGGAGCTATACTCATCCAGACAAGTGGAGAGTATTCCATCACACTCCTGCCTTGTGCCTTAAAGGAGGACAGGGTTTGGAGAGTCAGGAAGTGAATTACATGCTGCAGAATTTGACCTCCTCTTTGTAGCCACAGTATTTATATGGCTGACTTCAGTTTCTGATCAATGGTATCGACTGCAGGATGTTGGTGATGGGAAATTCAACAATGGTAATGCCATTGAATGTCAAAGGTGAGTTGGTTTTGAGACTGCAAAGCATGTACTGGAAGGCTCAAGTTTACTCTCTGCCCCTTGCTGTAAGAAAAATGACTCATGGATGTAAGTGGCGAAGCCTTCTTATTGCAACTTATTTCACTGTATGTCACAGAGAAATTATCACAACCTACTCCTAATATCTTTATACATTTCTTTGCAATAAAAACATTTTAAATGTAGACCCACATGAAAACTGGAACAAATGATCCTTAGCTCAATGTCTAATTATCTATTCTTATTAATGCAGGTTTATTTAACAAAATCAAAGACTATAGGCACTATTTTTCAGGATTGTTTGACCCGTGCGTAAATCCCATTATGGCCGCTAATTCTCACAAGGGGGCCATAACCGGGTTTACTCCAGCAAGATCTCAGAAAGGACGCCCCCCCCCCCCCGTGATGTGATCAGGTTCATGCCCAGAAAGTGTAGCCAGATGGGTATTTGTAAAGACACCAGCAAAGTGAAGACAGCAGCAAAGCCTGATGGTTAAAAAGGCTACCTCTATACCAGCATAAGCAACATAAACAGCAGAGGTCTGCAGTGAAGAACAGGATGTGTGTCAGGGAGTGAGCACAGCAGCTGATTGGACAATGACTGTTGCTATGCCTTGGGCAGACAGTAATTAAACACAGACCCCTGTGTGTCCCTGTTCCTGAGAGAATTATGACCCCTGAATGAGTCACGGCTCTTTGAGTATTCGTGACTCAAGCACATTGATTAATTAGTGCCGTGAGCCTCATCTGATACCTTCGGAGCTACATTGTTTGTGTAATTAGCATTACTGTTTTTGATAATTTGGCTGTTCTTCCATGCCTGGATATAATTTCTTCTGATATTTAATTGATTGAATAAATACATGGAATAAGAAATCCTATAAAAGGGAAAGCTACCTAAAGTTAAAGGTGATAAACAGATTTCAATCTTTGAAAAATAGAGTGTATCGTCTGTAAGAGTTTAGAGTGTCAAGGAAAAATAAAGTTTTTTGTTGTTCGAAGAGAGATAAATGAAACATATTCTCAGTTTATGAGGTGACTATTTGATTCTGGGATAATTTTATAAAAGTATTATTTGTTCTGTTTTTACTGTTATTACACTTGTAAACATGTAAAATACGTTGTTTTATTCTATGTACTTAAATGCTAATATAGAATTAGAATTAATGATTTTCTGTGAAAGGATAAGGGCCGGGATTCTCCCTTCTGGGGACTAAGTCCCCACGCCAGCGGGAAAACCGGCGCCAACCACTCCGGCGGCAAAAGCTCCCGAAAGTGCCGAATTCTCCGCACTTTCGGGGGCGAGGTGGATGCCGGAGTGGTTGGTTCCGCTCTAGCCAGCGCCAAAGGGATGGTGCAAGTTCCTGCATGCGGTGAAGGGCCGGCGTGATCTCGCGCATGTGTGGAACGGCCGGCGTGGTTCCACACATGCGCAGACCGGCTGGCGTATTTTGGTGCATACGCGGGGGGTTATCTTCTCCCGACAGGAGCCCTGCAGGGGCTGGCACGGAAGAAAGAAGTGCCCCCACGGAACAAGCCCGCCCACATATCGGTGGGCCCTGATCGCGGGCCAGGTCAGTGTGGGAGCCCCCCTGGGGGTCGGATCCCCCCGAGGGCCGACCACGCAAACCCACCTGTGTGTGAGTTGAGTGATTCATGCCGGCGGGACTGGCCAAAAATGGACAGCCGCTAGGCCCATTGGGGCCCGGAGAATCGCAGAGGGGGCCGCTGTTAACGGCCCCAGACTGAAAAACGGCGCCGGAGAATACGGCAGCCGGCATCGGGGCGGGATTCACGCTGCCCCCCTGGGAATTCTCCGACCAGGCGGGGGGTTCGGAGAATCCCACCCAAGGACTCTCATGTGTTCATGAGTAAGGTGATTGTAGATGGGGAGATTGTGTTAAATCTAGAGAGTTGATGAAGTTAGTAGTAGTTATCTGGGGTCATGGAATGGAAGCCAAAACCTTAGAAGAAGGATGCAATACAGAATTAGTGCAGGTCACGTTATTCATGAACTGAGAAAGAATGGCCAAGAACAAGGGCAGCACGGTTAGCAATGCTGCCCCACGGTGCCGAGGTCCCAGGTTCGATTCCAGACTCTCGGTCACTGTCTATGTGGAGCTTGCACATTCTCCCCGTATTTGTGAGGGTTTTACCCCACAACCTAAAGATGTGCAGGTTAGATGGATGGGCCATGCTAAATTGCTCCTTAATTGGAAAAAAATAATTCGGCATTCTAAATTCAAGAAAAAACAGAACAATGAACCCTATCAATATTAACATCTTTTGTCTAAAGCCCAAGTTCCGGCCAGAATATCAGATTTCTCCCAGAAAACCTGCAATGGATTGAACAATCCATTTGGTTAACTCGGACATGTGTAGGTATTATCCAGCGAGCTAGGGACACCAGGAAAGAGATTGCGACTATAAACGAAACAAGGTGGTGGGATGATATTTGGAATTAGGGCACAAATGTACAGAAATACTCCAGGATAAGAATTGTTTTGCAAGTTATGATAATTTTTATTTTGATATTTATAATTATGATCCAATTCACTAACGCTCAAGGGATCAAAGGGCGGACTGTCATCTGATGGGTATTCATTAAAGCACCAGCAAAGTGAAGGCACCAGCAAAGCCTGATGCTTAAAAACTGTGTATCGGCAGAAGCAACATAAACAGCATGTGGGGGTCTGCAGTGAAGAACCAATGTGCAGCCAGGGAGGGAGCACAGGAGCTGATTGGACAATGGCTGTTGCTGATACTTCAACCACTAACCCAGCTTTGCTACCTAAAATTAAGTCCAGGACCGGCCCCTCTAGCAGGGCCTTCTATGTACTGGCTTTAAAAATTTTCTTGGAATGGCACAGCGGCACAGTGGTTAGTTAGCACTGCTGCCTCACGCCGCTGACGACCCGGGATCGATCCCAACCCTGGGTCACTGTCCGTGTGGAGTTTACATATTCTCCCCTGCAACCTAAAGACGTGCAGGGTAGGTGGTTTGGCCATGCTAAATTGCCCCTTAATTGAATAAAAATAATTGGGTACTCCAAAAATGTATTTTTAAAAAATTTAATAAAATAAATTTTCTTGGCCGCATTTTAAGAATTCCGCTCCCTCTAAACCTTTCACACTATGACTACCCAAGTTAATGTTGGGGATGTTGAAATCCCCCATTATTACTACTTTTGCATTTACCCGCAATTTATCTACTTTTCTGCTCTTTTATTTCTCCCGACTGTTAGGGACTTGTCCGAACCGGTCCCAATGAATTTCAAATGTTTCTTTTCATCTAAATGAGTCTCCTGTATCAAAGTTATATCAACATTCTGCTTTTTGAGAAAAGCTAATAGGATGGTGTAATGCCCACACATTCAACGAGCAGTTTCAGTGCTGCTACAGCCATGACTTTTTCAGTAAAGAAGAATGTGGGATATCGCCATGAAGAAGTTGGTCTTTTATCTGATACTGATTTTCCCGTCCCTCTCAGGTGTGTGCCAAAATAAGTCTCCCACATCCCAGCTATGTAAGAAGTACTAGCAACATATCATATAGTCGTTTTCTAGTAAAACAAACGTGCCTGTACCCTTACAGAAACACCAGTTACCAACCAACGAGTCTACAAACACCCAAGAACTATTCGTAACCACACAGCAAACCATCCTGAACCATTAACTCTTAGGGGGGGTTTCCTCCCCAAATGTGAGGCTTATTTGGACTATGCCAACATACGTTCCATAACTATACCAAGGATCATTCCTCTTCAAAAAGTAAGGAGGGAACTGCAATATAAAGGAGGAAGAGAACGAGTCATCCTCTCTGCAATCTAACCTGTCTATTGAGACTAAGATACACATCCACCACCCGGCAGTGGCCCCACTCATATTTATCAAGGTCAGAATGAAGGAGGCCACAGGATGTGCACAGCTATTATAAGTCGATATAAAAAAGGAAGGAGAATATTTCTTCTACAGCCCCAGTGTCGCACTACCTGTAACACATATTCCTTAAGTCGAAAGAGCACACCGAGGAATACTATTCATTAAACACATGTACAAGTCACAAAATCACAGAATAAAACAGTGAAAAAGAGGCCCTTTTGCCCATCGAGTCTGCACCAACACATGAAAGACACCTGACCTCCCTATGTAATTCCATTTGCCAGCACCTGGCCCACAGCCTTGAATGTTAAGACATGCCAAGTACTCATCCAGGTACTTTTTAAAAGGATGTGAGGTAACCTGCCTCCACCACCTTCCCAGCAGTGCATTCCAGAATGTCACCACCCTCTGGGTGAAAAGGTTTTTCCTCAAATCTCTCCTAAACCTCTTTTCCCTCACCTTGAACCTGCGCCCCTTGTCACTGACTCTTCAACTAAGGGAAACAGCTGCTTCTTATCCACCCTGTCCATGCCCCTCATAATCTTGTACACCTCAGTATCCTCTGCTCCAGCGAAAACAACCCAAGCCTATCCAACCTCTCTTCATAACTTAAATGTTCCATCCCAGGCAACAGCCTGGTGCATCGCCTCTGCACCCCCTCCAGTACAATCAAATCCTTCCTATAATGTGGAGCCCAGAATTGCTCACAGTACTCCAGCTGTGGCCTCATCAAAGTTCGATACAACTCCAAATGACCACCCTGCTTTTGTAATCTATGCTTCGATTGAGAAAGGCCAGTGACCTAAATGCCTTTTTCGCCACCCTATTAACCTGCTCTTCTACCTTCAGAGATCTCTGGACAAACACACCAATGGCCCTTTGTTCCTCGGAACTTCCCAGTGTCAGGCCATTCATTGAATACTTCCTTGTCAAATTACTCCTTCCAAAGTGTATCACCTCACACTTTTCAGGGTTAAATACCATCTGCCACTTTTCTTCCCATTTGACCATCCCATCTATATCCTCCTGTAGCCCAAGACACTCAACTTCACTGTTATCCACCTGGCCAATCTTTGTGTGATCCATAACTGATCCTACCCGCCACATAGTCATCTCTGTTGTTTATAAAAATGACAAACAATAGGGAACTAGCACAGATTCCTGTGGTATGCCACTCAAAACTGTCTTCCAGTTACGAAAGGAGCTGTCTGTCATCACCCTCTGTCTCCTACAGCTAAGCCAATTTTTAATCCACTTTATCACGTTACCTTGTATCCCATGTGTGTTTGTTGCCTTTATAAGCCTCCCAGGACCTTGTCAAAGTTTTGCTGAAATCCATGTAAACTACATCATCTGCATTCCCTCATCTACACACCTGGTCACATGTTCAAAAAATTCAATCAAATTTGTTCAGCATGACCTCCCTCTGACAAAGCCTGCTGACTATTCCTGATCAAATCTTGCTTCTCCAAGTGGAGAAAGAGTCTCTCCTTCAGACTTTTCTACAATAGTTTCCCCACCACTGCCGTGAGACTCACTGGTCTGTAGTTCCCTGGCTTGTCTCTACAACATTTCTTAAATAGTGGGACCACATTAGCTGTTCTCCAGTCCTCTGCAACCTCCCCCATTGGCCAGAGAGGAATTAAAAATTTGGGTCAAAGTCCCTGCCTCCCATGCCTCCTAAATTCCCTGCCATTCTTAAATACAATACTCATTATAGTGCTCAGTTACTAGGCCATCCCTATCAATGTGTTAAGTACCAGCCCAGAATATAATTTAAGGAATAAAGTCCAAACTTTATAGCCAACTGCAATCTGTTACTAATGACATTCAGCTTGAGAGGTCTGAATTGTTGCCTTCAGTCACCTTCTAACTTAATTGAAACCCTTGAGCCTTGAAAAAAAAAAGAGAGATTTGCTCCATCACAGAGCAAAACCCCACTATGTCCAGCTGCCTCCATTACATTTAGGCAAGCTCTGAAGTTACAAAAATGGATAATTATGGACCGGGGTCATTGGTTGTCCCTTGGCCTCAAGGTAAGTAGATGGTGCGCCCTTTCTAATTTAATGTGCCCAGCTTTCGATTCTGTGTTGAGCAAACAAGATAACCAGCTCTCAAAAAATTTACGTGGGAGCTCCATTTGGCAAACCAATAATTTTTCCTCTGGCTTCAGATCCCTAGATCGTCCACACGTTCCGTCATATTGAGCAGTTGTTTTTCCATGGATTGTAAGGCGACTTCTAATGAGGAAGTTTCATTTTCCACAGCAAAAACTCTCTCCTCAATTTTGTCAAGCCTTTTACCAGTGTTCGTCAGCTCTACATAATGAGCACTGATATTTTGCGCTAATAGACCAAATTTCTTATCAATGGCCTTGATAATATTAGCAGTCATCATTTGAAAGTGCTTGGGTCGATGGGATGATTCATTCACCCAGTCACCGGGTTGAGGACTCAACTCCAGCCTAATTGACTCTTCCAGGAGTTTTCACTCTTGAAGTAGCTGACTACGAGCTGTGTGAGCACAAGAAATACAAGGATTGCTAGCTAAGTAATGCTAGAACCCACAGGGTACACAGCTATTCCCGCACTTGCATCATGTGACAACCCCTCACCCGACTGTGTGAATTTTTCAAGATGGTACATATTGCTGCCATTGTGCGTCGGTGGTGGATTGAGTGAATGTTTAAGGTGGGATGGGTCGCTGATCAAGCGGGCAGCTTTGTTCAGGACAGTTTTGACCTTCTGGAGCATTTTTGGAGCTGCACTCATCCGTGAAAATGGAGAGTATTCCATCGCACTCCTGCCTCATTTTTGTAGATGGTGCACAGGCTTTAGGAAGCCATGAGGTGAGTTACTCACCGCAGAATACCCAGCCTCTGACCTGCTCTTGCAGCCACAGGATATATGTAGTTGATCAGGAGTTGGTAGTTGGTCAGGACATCGATGATGGAAGTTTCAGTGATGGTATTGCCATTGAATGTCAAAGGTTTTATCCCCTCTTGTTGCAGATGATCACTGCCTGTGATCTGCCTGTACACTGCCTGTAAATGTTACTTTTTACCAGCCCAAACCTGAATGTTGTCAGGTCTTGCTGCATTCAGTATTTGAGAAATTGTGAATGATACTGACCACTGCACAATCATCAGCGAAAACATCTCCATTTCTGACCTTACAATAGAGGCAAGGTCACTCGAAATGCATTTTGTTAAGTCTTTCCACACCAGGCGATGTGATGCTTTTGTAAGGCAGCCCTTGACTGGCTACGGTGAAATGGACATATTTCCCTTGTATTTGGAATATTTAAGTATCACAATGTGCGGGATCAAACCGACCATAATGGGGTGCTTTAATCACCAGATGGTATCTTGATAGGCAAGCTGCCAATCAATAATTCCTTACTATCTCTGGTCATATGTTAGTGACATCTGGTACTTGCATTAGTGGGTATATTAGGTTATTGCAGCATCTTCCCCACAATGGTTGACATGAAAACAAGCCATTAGCTAAGTAACAATTTCACTTTCTTACATTATTCAACGCGTTTCATTTTCCTTTGTACATAACATGACTGAAGAGACAATAGACTAACACTGTACATTCTGCATGACTAGATCAAATGTTCTTCAATAGTTTATGTGCAAAGGACATCCATATTATATAACTGTAGGTTTGAATGATTTAATTTGTATTGAGCAAATGACATTTTTAATAGGGGAAATAGCACTTTGCAAAGGATACCTATGTCAAATAAATTCACAAACATCCAAAAGTCTTGCAAAGAAATCGAAACTGAGCAACACAGGATAATTCCACCCAAATGCACAACAAACCATTTTCAGACGAATACTCGAGGGAGTGAAGACTGAACAAAGGGTCAAAGTGTACGACATGAGTCAGTACTGCCAATTTATAAACCCTGTGAGGCCACGTAAAAAGGAAACAGCAAAGAGAATTTATGGTTCCTTCTGGGAACCCAAGTAGATGCTGTCAGGAACTAGAGAATATTATTAAAAGCAACAACAGAACATGTTGCAGGCCATAAACAAGATTCACAAGCCTGCTGGGCAAAATATTATTTCAAGTTAGCTCTCCTTTTCCGTCACAAATACTTTCTGTATTTGAGCTCAAACCATTTCCCTGTACATCGAAGGGTAAAAGTTGAATTGATTCAAAATGAATTATTGGGAGTAAGGGGAGGAGGGAAAATAAATAACATTCACTGAAAGGCGGAGGTCACATGGTGCTAATATTGTGCCAAACCCCAAAATTAATTTTCTTGGTGTTTAATGTAATCTACCAGTAAAGTCGACCTTACAGAGCAAATACACGTCAAGTTAAAAAATAAAGATAATATTACAAGACTAAATGGCAAATTTAACATCTGAAAGGCACAAATCAGCAATAATTTAAACTGATCCAGAGGAATTACCCTCTGAAATCTGTGTGCTCCTCCATTTCTGGCCTTTTGCCCGATTTTCACTGCTCCAGAATTGGCAGTTGTGTGTTAAGCTGCTCTGGTTCTACGCTCTATAATTCCTTCTTCTTACTGCTCTATTTAGCACTTCTTCTTTAAGAGGCTCCTTAAAACCTACCTCTTACCTGCCCGAATATCTCCTAATGTGGCTCGGGATGAAATATTGTTTGATAATGCAGCTGTGAAGCACCATTAGACTCTTTACTATATTAAAGGTACTACATCAATGCAAGTGGTTGTGAAACATTGGGCCGGATTCTCCTCTCGCCGACGCCAAAATCTCGTTCGTCGATCGGCCGGAGAATGCATTTTAACTATGGAATCGGGGGCGGCGCAGTTTTTCCGATGCTCCGCCCCCTCAAAAACGGTGTACCCCTCCACACCATCGGACGCCACCTCTGAGGCCCACCCCCGATGCTCCGCCCTGATGGGCTGAGTCCCCGACGGCATGGGGTGCGTGTCCTCACAACATTCAGGGACCTCAGTGACGGCTGTGGACTCTGTCCAGCACTGCCCCAGTCGGGAGATGGGAGTTGGGGGTGGGGGAGGAGTGTTCCGCTGGCAGGGGGGGCTTCGGCGGGGGCTGGTGGGGGGGTGGGGAGAGAGGTTACGGGGGGCAGATTTTGGCAGGCCGGGTCCGTGTGCGGCCGGCACCATGTTGTACAGTGCGGCCGCCGCAGGCCGCCACGTGTGCATGTATGGCCACAGATCCGCCGATATCCGCATGTAAAGCCAGGCTTTACGCGGCGTAGCTTCTAGTCCCTCAGCAGGCGGAGGATCGCTGCAAGGGCGGCACCAATGCTTTTGTCGTAAGACCAAATAGATCCTGTGGACATAGCAACAGATTCGGAGAATCCAGCCCATTATGTTTATATATGTAATGAAATGTCCAAAGGCTCTTCATAAGAAAGCTATTCAGCAAAGTATAACACCAAGCTACATAAGGAGATATTACGTCAGATAATGGAAAGCTTGTTTCAAGAGATAGGTTTTAAGGAATTGTCTTAATGTAGGAATGTCAAGGTGGAGGGGTCTCAGAGAAAGCATCTCAGAGCTTGGGCCTGAGCAACTGAAGGCACGGTCAGCAATGGCGGAGCAATTATAATTGGGAATGCACAACGCACCAGAATTAGAGGTGTGCAGATATTGCAAAGGGTTATGGGGCTGCAGGAGAACACAACGATAGGCAGGGGCGAGGCCATAGTGGGAGTTAAAAACAAGGATGAGAATTTTAAAATCAGGACATTGTTTGACCGGGAGGCAATGTAGTCAGTGAGCACAGAGGTGATGGGGAGGAGGACATACTGCAAGTTAAGACATGGGTAACAGAGTTTTGGAGGACTTCATGTTTATGGAGGGTAGAATGTGAGACACCAACCAGAAGTGCATTGGCCTCATCAAGTCTGGAGGTAACAAAACCAATAATAAGGGTTTCAGTAGATTGAGCTGCAGCAGGAGAGAAATTAGATGATGTTATGGAGGTGGAAATGGGTGATTTAGTGATGACGAAAATATGAGCTAATGTTGGTATGAAATGTGACACCAAGGTTGAGAATAAAATAGCCGATTCTCAAGAGTTTTGCCATGGAGAGGGACAGAATTAGTAGTGAGGGAACAGAGCTTGGAGCTGCAACAGCTAAAGTTAACAACATTTGGAAAAGCTTTTGACAAGCTTATTAAAAAGTTTCTATTGCTCTACAAAGAACGGAAGAACTGTAATAAAGGCTGTAAATCTTTCAAAATAAGGTGTGAAACCTGTAAAGGAGAGGGAAATGGACAATCAACAATTAAACAAAACTAACACCCTCAAAAAACATTCCCTTGAGAATAACCTGCAGAGTCTGAGAGTCTGCTCGTGTTAATTGAGGGTCTTTACCTCTTGAGGAGGATGGCCAATCCTTCTCACTTGTAAGAGCAAGGCATGGACAAATGTTGTAGCCAAAATGTAAACCCATCCAAATATTTGTGGAGGTGAAGGGTATGAAGAAATTGTGCCGATATGAAGCACAGCTTGAGCTTAAAAAACATCTGACTATATCTGTTCTTCATGGCTCAGGGATTTCCAAGACTTAGGAAACTACTCAGTTATAAAGTCATTCAGACCAATCACAGGAATGAAGCAGGACAAATAAGAGATAGGAAAATAGCTGACCACCTAGACAACAGTGTCCATGGTATAATACACTATAAGATTGGAAAGGACATACATAAGTATGACAAAACACAGAACAACAAATTGGAGAAAAGCTGATTTTGAGGGGGTGAGAATAAAATGACACCAATATTGATGTAGAACAACAATGGGTGTTCAATAGAGGTCAGGAAAAAGCATATTTCACTGAAGCCAAAAACAAAATAAACCTGAATAAGACAGCACATAAAGAAATGAGGAAAAACCTGAAGGTTTATTAAGCATAAAGACATCAAAAGGGAATGAGGCGAGGGAGAAGATGAAGCGATTAGGAGAGAAGTCAAAAAAAGAATTGGGGAGGCAAAAAGGAATTACGAAATTAAATGATCAAGTCACATAAAAAGGTAAAATATTCCACAGGGACATCAATTGAAAAAAGAAAACAGGATCATCAGAGACTGTAAGGATAAAACCACAGACAGAGCCAGTTAAAATTGCAGAATTCTTAAATAATTACGTGGCTTCAATATTTACCAGGGGGATAAATCAAGTGGACATGACGCTGGAAGATAAGATTAGAAATGATATAACCACATTTAAAACAAGAAGAGGAGAAACATTAAACAATCAGAATCATAGAGAATAACACCCCTGGTGCAGAGAGATTTCATCTGTTGATTCTTAAGGAACCAAGGAACAGAAAGCAGAGGCACCAACACATACTTAGGAATCTATTAGATATAGCTGTAGTGCCAGAGGACTGATGGATAGCTAATATTATACCATATTTTAAGTACAGAGCTGGAAGGTGTCCAATGAACTGTGGACCAGTCAGTTTAATATCTGTCATGGACAAAATAATGGAAACCCTACTAAAGAAGGAAACAGAAACAACATCTAAAAATCTAAAACATAATATGAATAATCAACATGGATTTTAGAAGGGAAAGTCTTGCTTGACCAAGCTACTTGAATTATTTGAAGAAGTAACAGAAAGAGTACATAAGGGCAATTCATTGGATATAATAAAAACAGATTTCCACAGAGTCTTCAATAAGAATAGGCGAATTAATAAGGCCAGGGTATGCAGAGTCAGGGGACAGGTAGAAAAATAGATAGTTGGCTGTCTGAAAGATAGAAAACAGACAATAGGGGTTAAGATAAAGTGAGGTGCTGGAATGGCGAATACCAAGAGCAGTGCTCACAATTTATATTAACAATTTATACTTCAGCATCAAGAATCCAAATTTCTAGATTTGCAGACAACACCAACTTGGGAGGGATAGTCAACACTGAGGGGGATTGCAACAAATGACAGCAAGACATCAATAAACTTGCAACATGAGCATACATTTGGCAAATTAAATTCAACGCAAAGAAATTTGAGATATTAGAAGAAAGAATGAATGAACAGGTTCTTTTCTCTTGACCTAATAGAAGTCTTCAATGTTATGGAAGGTTTAGTAGAGTTAATGCAGAGTTGTTTCTACTTTTGTGTAACAGAAAAACTAAAGGTGATCAATATAACCTGGTCATCCATTGGGGAATTCAGAATAATTTTCTTTATCCAGAGAGTGGTGAGACCCTGGAACTCATTACCACAGGAAATGGCTCAAGTGAATAGTTTAGATGCATTAATGGGAAACTAGGAAAGCATAAGAGAGAGAAAGGAATCGAGGATTATGCTGTTTGGAATATGGGACCCTGGCTCGTTATTTTCTTTGGTGGTAAATTCTGTTGGAGCAATCATCCAGCTACACCTCTGAAACTGTCACATCCCTGACTTACTTTGTTGAGTTGGAGTGTAGGACAAGAAGCTGGGGATGCCACTGTTGCACCAGAAGAGCCAGTGGGAGATGCAAAAATGGTAGGAGCATCCAATAAATTGGCTGTGATATCCTGAGTGCTTTGGCCAAGATCAAGGGTTTCAACAGGTAAGTGCTAGTGCCTAAATGGAAGGAGATAAAGCCTCTATAAGAACTCCCCCCTCTCTACTAGGGGCAGCTCATTATTGTTGATCTGAAGGGACCTACAGTTATCTACCCTAGGGTGCCCTTAGGAAGTGGATAGGAAGGAAAAGACTGCGACAATGGCCCTGCCTGCCCATTCCCCCTCACGCTAACTGCTTACATGTAGTGAGCAGGAAATAGAGGCTATCAATGGTTCCAGCAGGGAAGGAATGAAAAATACAGGTTGAGGAGTGAGTAAGACCTAACTGCACTCGTTTCTTCATAATACACGACTATTCCAATTGAGAAGACAAATTGGGAGCAGGTGTAGGCAGGCCATTCAGCCCCTCCAGCCTGCGCCACCATTCAATAAGTTGATGTGAGTGTGGCCTCAACCCGACATTCCACCTATGCCTAAGACCATAAGACATAGGAGCAGAGTTAGGCCACTCGGCCCATCAAGTCTGCTCCGCCATTTAATCATTGTTGATATTTTCTCATCCCAATTCTCCTGCCTTCTCCCCATAACCCCTGATCCCCTTATTAATAAAGAACCTATCTATCCCTGTCTTAAAGACACTCAGTGAATTGGCCTCCACAGCCTTCTGCAGCAAAGAGTTCCACAGATTCACCACCCTCTGGCTCAAGAAATTCCTCCTCATCTCTGTCTTAAAGGATCGTCCCTTTAGTCTGAGATGGTGTCCTCTGGTTCTAGTTTTTCCTCCAAGTGGAAACATCCTCTCCACGTCCACTCTATCCAGGACTCACAGTATCCTGTATGTTTCAATAAGATCCCCTCTCATCCTTCTAAACTCCAACGAGTACAGACCCAGAGTCCTCAAACGTTCCTCATACGACAAGTTCTTCATTCCAGGGATCATTCTTGTGAACCTCCTCTGGACCCTTTCCAAGGCCGGCACTACCTTCCTTAGATACAGGGCCCAAAACTGCTCACAATACTTCAATTGGGGTCTGACCAGAGCCTTATACAGCCTCAGAAGCACATCCCTGCTCTTGTATTCCAGCCCTCTTGACATGATTCTTAGTCAAGAATAAATCTAGCTCTGCCTTAAAAATAATCACTGCCGCTGTCTCCACCACACTCTGGGAAGATAGTTCCAAAGAATCACAACCCTCAGAGAGAAAATATTTCATCTCATCTCCACATAAATGGGAGACCCCTTGGCCGGGATTCTCCCCTAATCGGAGGGCAGGCCATACTGGTGCCGAGGAGTGACGTTAACAACTCTGGCGTCGGGCCGCCTGGAAAGTGCGCAATCCTCCGTACCTTCAGGTGCTAGGTCAGCGCCGGCGGAGTTGGCGCCGCGCCGACTGGTGCGAGTTGGCACATGCGCGGGAGCGCCAGTGTGTACTGGCGTGATCCCAGCGCATGCGCAGGGGGGTTCTTCTCCACGCCGGCCATGGTGGACCGTTACAGCGCAGATGGAAAGAGTGCCCCTACGGCACAGGCCCGACCGCGGATCGGTGGGCCCCGATCGCGGGCCAGGCCACCCTGGGGGCCTCTCCCGGGGCCAGATATCCCCCCCCCCCCGGGGATTCCGCAGGCTGCCCGCAGAGCCAACTGCCAACTCCTGCCGGTAAGGACCTTGTTTGATTTACGCCGTCGGGACTGGCCAAAAACGGGCAGCCACTCGGCCCATTGTGGAGCGGAGGATCGCCAGGCGGGCCACTTCCAATGGCCCCCGAGCAGGGCGACGCGATTCCCGCCCTCGCTGCAAAACTGGCGCCGGAGAATCCGGCAGCCGGCGTCGGGGCCGCCGGGCGGGATTCACGCCACCACCCGCCGATTCTCTGGCCCGGCGGAGGGGGGGTTGGAAAATCCCACGCCTTATTTTGTTTAAAACTTTTATTCAAACACAATTTTCATTATAACAAAGACAACAGCAATACTGCAAATCCCAGCACAATATTATACACAAATTACACCCCCCCTATCCAGGCCCCCCCATCTCCTTCCCCCTCACCCCCATAAAGAAAGCAAAACCTTAACAAAACAGACACTGCCCCTACCCCCAACAACTGACAGCAATCAGTTCCCACAAAAAAGCTGATGGAATGCTGCCACCTTGAGTAGAACACTTCCACCAACCCCCTCATGATATACTTGACCTTCCCAAGGTGCAAAACTTCCATCAGGACCCCCAGCCATGCCGAAGCCCCAGACTGCACTGGGGATCTCTACTAAAGCAGAACCCACGTCTGGGCTAATAGCAGGGCGAAGGCTAGGACTGGCTGCAGCACCGGCGAGTCCGAAACTCTAAAAATGGCCACCAGCCGGCACGACTACAGCTGAATGTCCCAAATCCCTGACATTGTATCAACAAAGAAGACCCCAAAAATAACTAGCTCGGGACAAGACCAAAACATGTGCATGTGATTCACCGGTCCCCTAGAACATGGCTCACATGTATCGTCCGCCCCCGAGAAGAAGCCACACATACACGCCCTGGTCAGGTGCATCCTGTGCACAACCTTGAACAGGATCAGACTTAGCCTCGCACATGAGGAGGTGAAGTTTACCCTGTGGAGAGCCTTATTCCACAACACCCGCCACCCTCAAAGGCCAAATCAAGCTCACCTTCCCATTTCCCCTTTACTTCTCCCAATGAAGCCTGTTGCCAACATCTACCCATAAATATCCAAAATCGTACACTCCCCAACAAGGCCATGGAGAGGGCCCGGTCCTTAAGTGATGGCGACAGGACCAGGAGAAATGAATGAAGCTCCTTACGTAAAAAATTGTCTACCTGAAAGTACCTGAATACATTCCCTCTCGGGAGCTGGAACATCTCTGACGCGTCTCGGCCGGCAAACCTGCCTTCAAGAAACAGTGGATAGCACTGTTGCTTCACAGAGCCAGGGATCCAGGTTCGATCCCGACTTGGGTCACTGTGCGGAGTCTGCACGTTCTCCCTGTGTCTCCATGGGTTTCCTCCGGGTGCTCTGGTTTCCTGGGACACTTTCCTCCCCTTATTGAATGCTGCACGCCTTCTTGCCAGCTCTGCCCCAGTATCCTGGTATATTCTGATGGCATGGCCCTCCCATCCACAATCTCAATGGTCCTTTGTCCACCTCAGAACCCGCTCCTTGTCCAGGTATATATGAAACCTGACGATGATCACCCCTGGTGGCTCCCCAGATCTAGGCTTCTGCCTCAGTGACCGATGGGCCTAGTCCAATTCAGGAGAGGTCAGCAAGTCCCCTCCTACACCTACTTTCCAAACATCTTAGACATATAGTCTGTGGCCTCCGGCAAACCAATACTTCTTGCATTTTGGTGGTTGGAGCGTCCTTTCAGTATGCAGCCTGTCAAGTTCCCTCAGGATCTTAAATGATTCAATCAGATCCCCTCTCAATCTTTGAAATTCCAATGAATACAGGCTCAGCCTGTCCAACCTTCCTCACAAGAAAACCAGCCCGGTTTCAATCAGTCGCTGAACTTTCTCTGAACTACATTTATATCCTTTCGTCAATAAAGAGAGAAAAATGGTACATCGTATTCCAGATGTGGGGCTGGATTCTGCGCTGCCTGCGGGGCTCCCGATCTGGTGGAGAATCGAGCGTGGAACTAAAACAAGATTGGCGATGCTCCTGTCCCCCACCAGTGCAGCAGTGAGCACACGCCCCGCATCTGTAGGAGGATGCAAATGGGTCATTGGTACCAACTTGCTTCTGATTAACCAGTTAGAAGCCTGATTCTCTAGGCCCTGTGATGCTTCAGGCCTCTCAGCCGGGAGTCACACAAGCTTGGATTGGTACAAGTATTTCCAAGCATGACCCTGGCATGGTGGATCAAAGGGGCAAGTGTGTTACATAGTGTCCCGTGAAAGTCCATCGGAGGGCCACCTCGCCGCAGAATGCAAATTCTAACCCCCTCCACAGGCCCTCCACCAGAGACATGCCATCAGACAACATCACCATCCCCCCTGCCCAATCAGAAACCCCTGTCTGAAAGCTGAAGAGTAGTACAGGCAATAGGATGAAAAATCAATGCATTTCCACCTACCCTTTCCGAGCAACTTCTGCTTCAGATAGAAGTGTTCAAGGCAGCAGCTTTTACATGTGTCAAAGGCTTCTTGGAAAACCCAGTATAGTTAAAGGGCTTGAAATCGCTTGACAGCCTTCGAAATGCAGATCATCCATTCAATTCCACACAGCAATACATTGTATTAGCCAGTGACTGGCAGTTTTATTACTCCAGAGGCAGCTGCTTGGTGGATTGATCATTGATCTTTCCCTTCACTCTTGAATGCATCTCCATTACGCTGTTTTGGTGTTAACCACAGTGTTCATAAACACTGTTCCTATGATTGATAGCCGCTCACCACATCAAAGGCAGCTAAGTGCTTTGACGTCCTCTTTTTCACAGCAGGAAACTGTGTTTATAAAGAGTGTGGTTAGCAACAGCAGCTGTTTTGAATGCTCTATATGAAGCTGTGGGTGTTAGGAAAATGTAAGTGAAAATGCAGTGATTTTTCAGCCTATTATTGTCTCTCAGGCAGGGGTCTCTGATTGGGAGAAGGGGTCTGATGGGGCAGTCTGATGGGTATTGGTGAGGATCAGGTCACTCTCACGTGTGCATGCTGCGGGGGCGACTCGTTATTCCTGTGGTGGTGGGGGAGGCAGGGTAGATGGTATGGGGGAGGATGTCCCTACTTGTCAGTGAAGGGGAGGGGTCGGGAGGGGTAGGACTGCATTGTGTGTGTGTGGGAGGGGGGGGGGGGGGGAGAGGAGGGGGGGGGAGGGGGGGGGCTGCCAGAAGTTGGTATTGGGCCGCCCGCTCAAAATGGTGGCCCAATACCAGGATTCTGATGGAATAGAAGAACAAGAACAAAGAAAAATTACAGCCCAGGAACAGGCCCTTCGGCCCTCCAAGCCTGCGCCGATCCAGATCCTCCATCTAAAACTGTTGCCTATTTTCTAAGGAACTGTATCCCTCTGCTCCCTGCCCATTCATGTATCTGTCTAGATATATCTTAAATGGTGCTATCGTGCCCGCCTCCACCACCTCTGCCGGCAATGTGTTCCAGGCACCCACCACCCTCTGCCTAAAAAACTTTCCACGCATATCTCCCTAAAACTTTTCCCCTCTCACCTTGAACTCGTGACCCTGAGTAATCGAGTTCCCCAACTCTGGGAAAAAGCTTCTTGCTATCCACCCTGTCTATACCTCTCATGATTTTGTAGACCTCAATGAGGTCCCCCCTCAACCTCCGTCTTTCTAATGAAAATCGACTCAACCTCTCTTCATAGCTATCGCCCTCCATACCAGGCAACATCCTGGTGAACCTCCTCTGCACCTTCTCCAAAGCATCCTTTTGGTAATGTGGCGACCAGAACTGTACGCAGTATTCCAAATGTGGCCAAACCAAAGTCTTATACAACTGTAACATGACCTGCCAACTCTTGTACTCAATACCCCTTCCGATGAAGGAAAGCATGCCATATGCCTTCTTGACCACTCTATCAACCGGCGCAGTCACCTTCAGGGTACAATGGACCTGAACACCCAGATCTGTCTGTACATCAATTTTCCCCAGGGCTTTTTCATTTACCGTTTAGTTCTCTCTTGAATTGGATCTTCCAAAATGCATCATCTTGCATTTGCTCGGATTGAACTCCATCTGCCATTTCTCCGCCCAACTCTCCAATCTATCTATATTCTGCTGTATTCTCTGACAGTCCCTTTCACTATCTGCTACTCCACCAATCTTAGTGTCATCTGCAAACTTGCTAATTAGACCACCTATACCTTCCTCCAGATCATTTATGTATATCACAAACAACAGTAGTCCCAGCACAGATCCCTGTGGAACACCACTGGTCACAGTTCTCCATTTTGAGAAACTCCCTTTCACTACTAGTCTGTCTCCTGTTGCCCAGCCAGTTCTTTATCCATCTAGCTAGTACACCCTGGACCCCATGAGACTTTACTTTCTCCATCAGCCTACTATGGGGAACCTTATCAAATGCCTTACTAAAGTCCATGTATATGACATCTACAGCCCTTCCCTCATCAACCAACTCTGTCACTTACTCAAAGAATTCTATTAAGTTGGTAAGACATGACCTTTCCTGCACAAAACCATGTTGCCTATCACTGATAAGCCCATTTTCTTCCAAATGGGAATAGATCCTATCCCTCAGTATCTTCTCCAGCAGCTTCCATACCACTGACGTCAGGCTCACCGGTCTATAAGTACCTTGATTATCCCTGCTAACCTTCTTAAACAAGGGGACAACATTAGCAATTCTCCAGTCCTCTGGTACCTCACCCGTGTTCAAGGATGCTGCAAAGATATCTGTTAAGGGCTCAGCTATTTCCTCTCTTAGTTCCCTCAGTAACCTGGGATAGATCCCATCCAGATCTGGGGACTTGTCCACCTTAATGCCTTTTAGAATACCCAACACATCCTCCCTCCTTATGCCGACTTGACCTAGAGTAATCAAACATCTATCCCTAACCTCAACATCCGTCATGTCCCTCTCCTCGGTGAATACGATGCAAAGTACTCATTAAGAATCTCACCCATTTTCTCTGACTCCACGCATAACTTTCCTCCTTTGTCCTTGAGTGGGCCAACCTTTTCTCTAGTTACCCTCTTGCTCCTTATATATGAATAAAAGGCTTTGGGATTTTCCTTAATTCTGTTTGCTAAAGATATTCCATGACCCCTTTTAGCCCTCTTGATTCCTCTTTTCAGATTGGTCCTACATTCCCGATATTCTTCCAAAGCTTCGTCTGTCTTCAGTTGCCTAGACCTTATGTATGCTTCCTTTTTCCTCGTAGCTAGTCTCACAATTTCACCTGTCATTCATTTACATAGAATTTACAGTGCAGAAGGAGGCCATTCAGCCCATCGAGTCTGCACCGGCTCTTGGATAGAGCACCCCACCCAAGGTCAACACCTCCACCCTATCCCCATAACCCAGTAACCCCACCCAACACTAAGGGCAATTTTGGACACTAAGGGCAATTTTATCATGGTCAATTCACCTAACCTGCACATCTTTGGACTGTGGGAGGAAACCGGAGCACCCGGAGGAAACCCACATACACACGGGGAGGATGTGCAGACTCTGCACAGACAGTGACTCAAGCCGGAATCGAACCTGGGACCCTGGAGCTGTGAAGCGATTGTGCTATCCACAATGCTACCGTGCTGCCATTTCTATCCCTCATTTTCACAGGGACATGTCTGTCCTGCACTCTAATCAACCTCTCTTTAAAAGCCTCCCACATATCAAATGTGGATTTACCTTCAAACAGTTGCTCCCAATCCACATTCCCCAGCTCCTGTCGAATAGTTGGCCTTTCCCCAATTTAGCACTCTTCCTTTAGGACCACTCTCGTCTTTGTCCATGAGTATTCTAAAACTTACAGAATTGTGATCACTATTCCCAAAGTATCTCGTGAGCTCACGCCAGGCATAAATTTGCATGGCAAAAGAGAGGGAATCGCTCCTGGGCACCGATCCTCGCCTCTGCAGGGACCCGGAACGATTCTACTCGGGTGGGAGAACTTAAGACTCCTGAAAGGTCTCACCGACATCCTATACAACCATAGCAAAACATCCCTGCTTATATATTCCTTTTCTGTTACACTGATAATAATCTTTATTGTCACAAGTAGGCTTACATTAACACTGTAAAGAGGTTACTGTGAAAACCCCCTCGTCGCCACATTCCGACACCTGTTCGGGTACACAGAGGGAGAATTCAGAATGCCCAATTCACCTAACAGCACGTCTTTCGGGACTTGTGGGTGGAAACCGGAGCACCCGAAAAAAACCTGCATAGACACAGGGAGAATGAGCAGACTCTGCACAGAGAGTGACTCAAGCTGGAAATAGAACCTGGGACCCTGCACTGTGAAGCAACAGTGCTAACCACTGCGCTACCATGCCGCCCACAACATTCCATTTGCCTTCCTAATCACTTGCTCTACCTGGATACTAACTTTCTCCTGATTCAAGTAACAGGACACCCAGATCCCTCTGTATCCCAGGGTTCTGTGGTCTCGCTCCATTTAAATAATATGTTGCTTTTCTATTCTTCCTGCCAAAGTGGACAAGTTCTAATTTTCGCACATGATACATCATCTGCCAAATGTTTGCCCACTCACTTAAGGAGCTTGCATATTAAGGTTATGTCCTCTTCACATCTTCCTTGCCTACCTATCTTTGGGTCATAGGCAAAATCAGCAACCACACATTCATCCAAGCCATCGGTAGAAATTGTAAATAGTTGAGGCTCCAGCACTGATTTCTGTGACACTCCACTCATGTTGGCCAACCAGTCTTCTTATCCCTACACCATTATTTTGTGCAGTAGCCTTTGATGCGGCACCTCATCAAATACCTTCCGGAAATCGAAGTACCGCGCATCTACAGGTTACCCGTTGTCCATTCTGGTGTTACTTCCTGAAAGAACTCAAATAAATTAATCAAACATGGTTTCCCTTTCACAACACCATGTTGACTCAGCTTGACTATAATGAGATTTTACAAATGCCCCACTATAATCTCCTTATACTGGATTCCAGCAATTTCTCTATGGCAGATATTAAGCTAACTGGCCTGTGATTCCTAGCTTTCTGTCTCCTTCCTTTCCTGAATAGGGGAGTCACCTTCGCTATTTTCCAATCTGATGGGACCTTTCCGGTATCTAGGAAAATTAAAACCAATGCTTTTACTACCTCTGCAGCCATTTCCTTTAAGAACAGCACGGTAGCATTGTGGGTAGCACAATTGCTTCACAGCTCCAGGGTCCCAGGTTTGATTCCGGCTTGGGTCACTGTGCGGAGTCTGCACATCCTCCCCGTGTGTGCCTGGATTTCCTCCGGGTGCTCTGGTTTCCTCCCACAGTCCAAAGATGTGCAGGTTAGGTGGATTGGCCATGCTAAATTGCCCTTAGTGTCCAAAATTTCCCTTAGTGTTGGGTGGGGTTACTGGGTTATGGGGATAGGGTGGAGGTGGTGACCTTGGGTAGGGTACCTCCTTCTGCACTGTAAATTCTATAAGAACCTAGGATGAAGCTTACCGGGACCTGGGGGCTTATCATAGAATTTACAGTGCAGAAGGAGGCCATTCGGCCCATCGAGTCTGCACCAGCTCCTGGAAAGAGCACCCTACCCAAGGTTAACACCTCCACCCTATCCCCATAACCCCACCCAACACTAAGGGCAATTTTGGACACTAAGGGCAATTTATCATGTCCAATCTACCTAACCTGCACATCTTTGGACTGTGGGAGGAAACCGGAGCACCCGGAAGAAACCCACGCACACACGGGGAGGATGTGCAGACTCCGCAAAGACACTGACCCAAGCCGGAATCGAACCTCGGACCCTGGAGCTGTGAAGCGATTGCGCTATCCACAATGCTACCGTGCTGCCCACGGTTGTCAGCTTTCAATTCAATTCAATTCAAAGCTTGTCAGCTTTTAATTCTAATAATTTTCTCAGTAACATTTTACGAGTGATGGCAATTGTTTTAGGATCCTCCCTTCCCAGGGTGGCATGGTGGGTTCAATCCCGATCTCGGATCACTTTCCGTGTGGAGTTTGCACATTCTCTCAGTGTTTCCGGAAGTCCGGAAATCCAAAGTTGCGCAGGTCACGCTAAATTGCCCCTTAATTGGAAAGAAAAAGAATTGGATAGTCTAAATTTGAAAAAAAAACGTTCCCCCCTCCCTTTCACCTCCTAATTCATGATTATTTCTGTTATTTGTATCCTCTGCATTGAAGAAAAAATGTTAAATATCTGTTCAGTTCATTCATCTTTTCTGTACTTTCTATTATGAATTCCCCGTACTCACTCTCCACAGGATCAACACTCAACTTACTTACTCTTTTCCTTTTTAAACACCTGTGGAAACTCTATCTGTTTTTATATTTCCAGCTATTTTTCCATCGTACTCTAATTTCTCCCTCCTTATTGATCTTTTAATCATTCTTTGCTGTTCTTTATATTCGTTCCAATCTTCTAACCAGCTTGTCAGCTTTGCGGAATTTTACACTTTTTCTTTCAATTTGATACCATCATTAACTTCTTCAGTCAGCCACGGATGGTCTGTCCTTCCCTTCGTCTTTCTTTCTCAATGGAATATATATTTTCTGGATATTCTGAAAGATCTCCTTAAATGCCTGCCACTGCACCTCTATTGGCATATACCTTAAACCACTTTCCCAGTTCACTTTAGCTAACTCTACCTTCTTGCCCACATAATTGCTCTTATTTAAGTTTGAAACATTAGTCTTAAATCCATTCCTAATGATGATGTGATATTCAATCATGTTGTGATCACTGTTACCTGGGACACTTTCATTCGGAGGTCATTAATCAACCCTGTCTCATTGTACACGACCAAATCTAGTATAGCCTGTTTTCTGATAGGTGCTAAAATGTGCTGCTCTAAGAAACTGTCCTGAAATCCCTCTTATGAACTAATCATCCAGGTTACCTTTGCTAATCTAATTTGTCCAACCTGTATGTAGATTAAAATCACACATGATTATCGGCGTACCTTTCTTACAAACCTCCATTGTTTATTTCTGCATATCCCATCCTACAGTGTGGTTACTGCTTGGGTGCCCATAAACCACTTCTAAAATGGACTTCTGGGGCTGGATTCTCCCCTACCCGGCGGGGCGGGGGTTCCCGGCGGGATGGAGTGGCATGAACCATTCCGGCATCGGGCCGCCCCAAAGGTGCGGAGGGGCCAAGCCCTCACCTTGAGGGGCTAGGCCCGCACCGGTGTGGTTCCCGTCCCGTCGGCTGGCGTGGAAGACCTTTGGCGCCACGCCAGCTAGGGCCGAAGGGACTCCAAGTCCGCGCATGCGCAGGAGCATCAACGGCTGCTGACATCATCCCCACGCATGTGCAGGGGAGGGGTCACTTCCGCGTCGGCCATCGCGGAGGCTATGGCTGACGCGGAGGGAAAAGAGTGCCCCCACGGCACCCGATCGCGGGCCAGGCCACTGTGGGGGCACCCCCTGGGACCAGATCACCCCGCACCCCCCCCCAGGACCCCGGAGCCCTCCCGCACCGCCAGTCCCGCTGGTAAGGGAGGGGGTTTGATTCACACCAGCGGGACAGGCATTACAGCAGCGGGACTTTGGCCCATCGCGGGCCAGAGAATCGCCGGGGGGTGGCCTGCCGACTGGCACGACGCGATTCCTGCCCCCGCCGAATATCCGGTGCCGGAGAATTCGGCGGCCAGCGGGGGCGGGATACACGCCGCCCTCCCAGCGATTCTTCGACCTTGCGGAGGGTCGGAGAATCCAGCCCCTTATCTTTACTATTTCTCATCTCTACTCAAACTGATTCTATCTTTTGATCTCCAGACCAATTGTACCAATGTCACCCTTAATTGATAGAGCTACCCCTCCACCCTTTCCTAGCTCCCTATACTTCCTAAATGTCATGCACCCTTGAATATTCAGGTCCCAGTCTTTGTCTTCCTGCAGCCATGTCTCTGTAATGGCTATCAAATCATACACATTTATTTGTATCTGTGCTGTTAATTTATCTGTTTTTAATGAATGCCATGTATGTGCAGATACAGAGCCTTTGGTTCTATTTTTTTTACTTACTTATGTAACATTTAGCCTCATTTGCTGGTGCACCCTCAGGCTTGTATACTCTGCCACCCTCTGAACATCATTTTCCCTTCTTCCTGTCCTGCTCTTCTGCCCTGACTTCTCTATTTATTACATCATCCAAAGTTTGATCCTGTATCACCACTATTTATTTGAAAGCCCTCTCTACAGCCCTAGTTATATGACTTGCCAGAAGACTCTTCCCAGCACCGTTCAAGTGAAGACAATCGCAGTGGTACAGCTCCCACTTTCCCCAGTACTGGTGCCAAGGCCCCATGAATCTAAATCTCCCACAGCAATCTTTGAGCCACACTTTTAACCCTCTAATTTGACTTGCCCTCCACTAATTTGCTCATGGCTCAGGTAGCAATCCAGACATGATTACCTTTGAGCGTCTGCTTCTTAATTTAGCCCTTAGATGCTCATACTCCTGAGCAGAACCTCTTCCCCAGTTCTACCCATGTCATTGTTACCTATGTTGACCACAACCACTGGATCTTCCGCCTCCCACTGCAAGCTCCTCTCCAGACCACAGTACATGTTCCGAACCCTGACACTGGGCAGGCAACATAGCTATTTGACCCGATTATACTGTCTACAACTATCACTACATTCCTATTAAATCGCCCTGCTTGCATGGCTTCCTGTACCATGGTCAGTTTGCTTTTCCACCTCGCAGCCAACACTTTCATCCATGCAGGCTGCAGGATCCTTGAACCTGTTGGATCATTGCTGAATCCCCCACCATCAACATCCTGGGGGTTACCACTGACCAGAAACTGAAATGGACCAGCCATTTCAATACTGTGGCTATAAGTGCAGATGGGAAGCTCGGAATCGTGCAGCGAGTCACTTACTGCCTGACTCCTCAAAGCCCATCTACCATCTACAAGGTGCATGTCAGGACTTTAATGGAATGCTCTCCACTTCTTTGGATGAGTGCAGCTTCAGCAAGACTCAAGAATCTTGACACTATCCAGGACAAAGCTCTGCCTTCCACAAACATTCACTCCCTCCGCCTCCGATGCACAGCGGCAGCAGAGCGTACCATCACCATGGCTCCTTAGACAGTACCTTCTAAAAATCCACCCACTACCATCTAGGAGGACAAGGGCAGCAAACACATGGGAACACAGCCATCTTGAAGTTCCCCTCCAAACCACTCACCATCCCAACATGGATCGTCACTGGGCCAAAATCCTGGAACTCGCTCCTAACAGGATTCTGGGTGTAAACCAGATGGAGTGCAGAGGTTTAAAGAGGCAGCTCACCACCACCTTTTCAAAGGCAATGAAGGATGGGCAATAAATGCTAGTCTGGACAATGATGCCCACATCACTTGAATGAATCAAAAAAAATAACCTTTACATATTTAGAAAACCTTACGACAACTAATAAAACCTTACATGGATACATAGAAAATAGGAGCTGGAGGAGGTCTTTTGACCCTTCGAGTTTCCTCCGCCATTTACCACGATCATGGCTGATCATCCAACTCAATAGCCTAATCCTGCTTTCTCCCCATAGCTTTTGATCCCATTCTCCCCAAGTGCTATATCTAGCCGCCTCTTGAATATATTCAAAATATTATGCAATGTTTTGAAGATAAACAAGCAAAATATTCTCCAACCAATCTATTGTGTGATGTCACTCTAAATGTTGGAAAGACCAAGGAACTAATTAATTTCCAGAAGCGTAGCACAATAACCCCCCCCCCCACCCTCCCCCCCTCCACCCTCCCTCCCTCCCCCCTCCACCCTCCCTCCCTCCCCCTCCACCCTCCCTCCTTCCCTCCCCCCCTCCACCCTCCCTCCCTCCCTCCACCCTCCACCCTCACCCTCCCTCCCTCCCCCTCCACCACCCTCCCTCCCTCCACCCCCCCCGGTCTGTATCAATGGCTCTGAAGTGGAGATGGTCGATAGCTTTAAGTTCCTGGGGGTCACTATCACCAGCAGTCTGCCCTGGTCCACTCACGTTGATGCAACAGTGAAGAAAGCCCAACAACGTCTCTACTTCCTACGGAAGCTAAAGAAACTCGGCATGTCTGCATCAACTCTCACAAACTTCTACAGATGTGCCACAGAGAGCATCCTATCCTTCTGCATGACAGCTTGGTACAGCAACTGCTCGGTCCAAGATTGCAAGAAACTGCAGAATGTGGTGAACTCAGCCCAACGCAGCACACGAGCTTGCCACCCGCACATTGATTCTGTATACACCTCCCACTGTCTCAGGAAGGCAGACATCATTATCAGAGACCCCCTCCCACCCAGGCATTGCCTTCTTCCAGACCCTTCCATCAGGCAGAAGATACAGAAATTTGAAAATGCGCACATCCAGACACAGGAACAGCTTCTTCCCCACAGCTACTAGACTCCTCAACAACTCCCCCTCGGACTGATCTGTTCCCTGTAAGAACACTATTCACGACACCCTATGCTGCTCTTGCTCATGTATTTGCTTTCTTTGGCCCTTTGTTACGCACTGTAACCAATCACTGTTTGGCGATGTAGAATTTGTCAATGTACTCTGTTGATTATTCTTTTTTTGTCTATTATGTATGCACTGTGTACGTTGACTTGGCCGCAGAAAAATACTTTTCACTGTACTTTGGTACATGTGACAATAAATCAAACCAAATCACACTTTGATTTCTCTCAGAACGTGACTGCTGTGCTCTAAGACCACAGGCTGGGCTCTTCGAGGTGAAGACATATGGCTCTGGGTTCTCTTTTCCCTCTCTCTTCTCGGTGTGGTTACTGTCTCCGGGTCCTCTTTTCGCTCTCTTTCCTCGGTGGCGGTTACTGCCTCTGGGTCCTTTTCTCACCAGCTCTTCCCCATGGACTTCATTCTCTCAGTTTTCTTGGACCAATTTATAGAATACAACATTTGATCTTTTTCATGGTCTTGAACAAGATAAGGCTGATTTTGTAAAGAGGGGAACACCAAGAGTATTATTATTTGTACTTTGCAGGCCAGGCCCATCTTCCAGCAAAATTATTCCCAACTGACTTCAAGGGGTACTGTACTAACAATACTTTAAAGAATCTCAACCAGCTTTATACAGCGAGATTCCATTCTTCAACTTAACGGAGAAATAAAGTTTCCCCCTGCATTGTGCAATGTGCTGAGGGGCATTGTTGCCCAATCCAGAATTTGGAATTATGCGCCATTTGCATTTTAAAAAATCCTTTATAAGGGTTTCATATCAATTTCATATCTTATCTTATTAAAGATCACTGGCATTTTTCTTCCTGCGGAGAGCTTGGCTGAGACATGGCTTAGCTCCAGGTTTATTTTTAGACACAGGAAACTGAAATTGGTCTAAGTAACTGTGGCTTGCCTGCAACCTTTGTTCATTCAGGCTTCAAAGCTTGACCTAACAGTGTTACAGCAAATTACATATTGCAGCTCGAATGCACGTTCATGGTCCTCGATGCCAGTGATGATTTTTTTTTTTAGCAGTTTCCAGTTCAAGCACAGGGAAATGTTCTGTGCATCCAGTATTCTTACTATTCCTGGCAATATCGCCAAAATGACGCATGCTAACTTCTGCAATGTTCAATTTGGACTACTCAGTTTAAAATTATTAACAGACTATATTATGTGCCAAGAGGACTCCCGGGTAGCTGTTCAACCAGATGTTTGTATTGGAACTGTGAGGGTAGTGATCCTTTTCATTAGAATTATGTGATGAGGTTTCCTGGAGGCTTGGTAAGATTATTTGTAAAAACGATTTCTAATTTATCACAGAACAAGTGGAAAAAACACTTCATCGTACCAAAACAAAAAACCCTTCAACATAATTTAAAAGATGAAAACACTTTTATAAAACTAACCGGTTAATGACTGTAAACTATTGCTAAATTTGATTGAGGACAATACTTCAGAGTATGTGTCTGGTTTGGACTGTATTCACTGCTATGTAATTAGATCATGAAGGTCAGAATTACCATCACATTTTGGAATTCTTCCCATTTTTCACTGAAGAATTTGGAAATGAGTCACAATGAAGTGGTGTGTTTTAAATTAAACCGGGTTTGTGCTCCTTACAGGCGATACTGTAGCCAATAAGATAAAAAGGCACGTATATGTTAATGAGCCAGGCATTTACTGCATTCAAAAGGGTCTGGGACAACAACTTCTTACTTTTTTCCAGATTTTGAGTAACACATTTTGTTGCTGGGATGATCTAATTGGTTTGAGCACTAGAATGGACTGTCTGACAAGTACCCTTTGGCAGCTTCAATACAGTGCTGGATGCAGTGTTGTGCAATTAGTTTGGCCCCAATCACATACATGTCTGATTAGCAAATAATACGAACACCATTGGACACCTGTTGTTAATACTAGACTTTACCTCCATGTGAAAATCTTTACTTTAACATTTGTGCGAGTTTGTTGTCAATCTGTAAGACATGGGGTAGCACAGTGGCACAGTGATTAGTACTGCTGCCTCGTGGCGCCCAGGTCCCAGGTTCGATCCCGGCTCTGGGTCACTGTCCGTGTGGAGTTTGGGTGGGTTTCGCCCCCACAACCCAAAAGATGTGCAGGCTAGGTGGATTGGCCATGCTAAATTGCCCCTTAATTGAAAAAAAATCTGTAAGACAAAAAACAGTTCCCCTGGCTTGTCCCAACACCACCCACCCCTCTCCCACATGACCACTGTCCTTTGTTGTTCAGTTCCACTCCCACTGTGCACTGACCTCTGTTTTCCTATTAACACATTCTGCTATCCTACCTTTGCCACTATTACACACTTCAATCCCTAATAGCACCATTAACAACCCCTTTGTCTCATGACCATGACATTTTTATCAATCTCTCCTTAATTCTGACCCATCCCTGACTTTCCATTCTGCCCCACATCCCTCTCCAGCTATATAATTCATCACATTTCTGTCCTTTTTCAGTTCTGTAGAAGGGCCAATGAACTTGAAACGGTAACTGTGTTTCGCTCTCCACTGATACTGCCAGACCTGCTGAGTTTTTCTAGAGCAGCACGGTGGCACAGTGGCTAGCAATGCTGCCTCACAGCTGCAGGGAACCTGGTTCAATTCCGGCCTCGGGTGACTGACTGAGTGGCGTTTGCACATTCTCCCAGTGTCTGTGGGGGTTACCTCCGGACACTCCGGTTTTTTCCCACAGTCTAAAGATGTGCAGGTTAGGTGGATTGGCCATGCTAAATTACCTATTAGTGTCCAAAGGTTAGGTGAGTTTACCGGTTTGCAGGGGAAGAGGCCTAGGAGGCGTGCTCTTTCAGAGGGTCGATGCAGACTCGATGGGCCGAATGGCCTCCTTCTGGACTGTAGGGATTCTATGAATCAGAGTGATTCATCCGTGCTTGCATAATAAAATCCTTGATCAACTACATGAGGGACATCCTGGTGTGGTGAGGATGAAGGAGCTGGCATACAGTTATTTTTGATGGCTAGGACTAGATACTCAAATCGAAGAGAAAGTTGGGGGCAATGTCAGTCCTGTGCAAAGCTTTTTTTAAAATTTTAATAAATTTGAGTATTCAATTATTTTTCTTTTTTTTTCCAAATTAAGGGGCAATTTAGCCTGGCCAATCCACCTACCCTGCACATATTTTGGGTTGTGAGGTTGAGACCCATTCAAACACGGGGAGAATGTGCAAACTCCAGACGAACAGTGACCCAGGGCGGGGATTGAACCTGGGACCTCGTGAGGCAGCAGTGTTAACCACTGCGCCACCATGCCCTGTACAAAACTAAGGAGCACTGCACCACTGCAACCCTTACATCCGTTAGAATGGCCGACACAGCCATGAGAGAGAATAAACATAGACTACACTTGTCCAGTTGAAGGACACATGTTCCCAATGATTCTTAATGCACATGATAAAATTGCCCCTTAGCATCCCAAAGATGTGCAGGTTGGGTGGGGCACGGGGATGGGCCTAGGTAGGGTGCTCTTTCAGGTGGGTCAATGCAGACTCGATGGGCTGAATGGCCTCCTTCTGTACTGTAGCGATTCTATGATTCTATTTTCTGTTTCATTTCAGATTTTCGGCATCTGCAGTACTTTATTTTGTATTTTTGTAATTTTTCCAGTTAAGGGGCAATTTAGCGTGGCCAATCACCTACCCTGTACATCTTTGGGTTCTGGGGATGAGACTCACGCAAGAACGGGCAGAATGTGCACACTCCACACGGACAGTGTCCCAGGGCCGGGATCGAACCCAGGTCCTCGCCGCCATGAGGCAGCAGTGCTAACCACTGCACCACCATGCAGCCCCATTTTGCTTTTATTTCAGACAAAAAGTAAAATGTGCAAGACTAGTTTTTGATTGTTGGAAGTGCTTTATGTTTTTGGTTACTGATGGTGATAAATCTTTAAGTAAATATGCGTGTGAATGACTTTACCTACTATATGTAAGACACTGTCTAATAAAATTAGAGCATGTGGCTGACACATGTTGAGGCCAGAAGAAAGCTAACAAAGACTCCCAGTTGGAGAAGTCAGTTAGGTGTGAGATCTGGTAATGGAATTGAGGAGCGGACACCTCCCAGCCTTTGATGGTTAACACACAGCAGGCTCGCCTGCAGAGACCTGGTTAGATTAAATGTCGAGGCTATCAGAAAACGTTCAGTGAATCTACAAGAACAAATAATAGTTCATTGGAGCACAGTTTTTATTGTTATTATTGTTTATTGGAAGGGAACAGAAGTTGATTGGGTTAAAGTAAGCTTTGCTGACAATTGTTAACTCTGTACGCTAATTTGTTGTCCTCAAATTACTGGAACTTTACAATTTACATCTGACTGCATCTCCTTAAAGCTTGGTCGGTCCACCTACTGAAAAACTGGTGACGTGAGTGTGAGGGCAGATGCCAATGTCACAGGGTTAAATTTGAACTTTCTGTCTTGCTTGTAGAAGGCGGCTTGAAAGCTGGTTGGGACATCCAAAGTTGATTCAGGAGCATGTCTGGCAGTGGCATTTTAACCCAGCCCCTGATTTGCATCTGACTTTCAGATTTCCCAACCAATTAGAGAGAGTGGGCGTGATGATGACCTGCATCAGTCTATTTCAGTTCAACTATAATGAATCCATTCTGCCTAATAACCTGCCCTACACAGAAATTGGAGCAGGAGTAGACCACCTGGCTCATTGAGCCTGCACCTCCATTCAATACGATCATGGCTGATCTTGGGCTTCAACTCCATTTTCCCGCCCACTCCCCATATCCCTTAATTCCCTAAAAGAACAAAAATCTGTCGATCTCAACCTTTAGTGCATTCAACAAAGGAACATCCACACAGAATTTCAAGGGTTCACAACCCTTTTGACTGAAGGAATTTCTCCTCATTTCAGTCCTAAATAAACTGGTTGCTCATCCTGGGACTGTGCCTATGTGGTTTAGATTCCCCAATAAGCGGAAACAATCTCTCAGCATCCACCCCATCCGAATTTAATAGATTTCACATAATCACAGAATCTTTACAGTGCAGAAAGCTTCCATGCGGCCCATAAGTCTGTACTGGCTCTGTGAAAGTCAGAGCATTCTACCTAGTCCCACCCCCTGCCTTATCCTCATAACCTTGCATATTCTTTCTTTTCAGACAGCAATCCAATTTCCCTTTGAATACCTCAATTAAACCTGCCTCCACCACCCTCTTAGGAAGGTCATTCCAGGCACCAACCAACATCCATAACCACACTCATGGGTTCCCCACTTTTCTGCTCCCGTATAAGTTGTTCCCCACTTTTGGAGGGATTTTTTGAGGCTGCAATGTTGACGTATACATCGACGGTTTTTCAAAAATGATTTATATTTGTTTGCGGGATGTGGGCGTCGCTGGTTAGGCCAGCATTTATTGCCCATCCCTAATCGCCCTTGAGAAGGTGGTGGCGGTGGTAAGCTGCTTTCTGGAAACGCAGCAGTCCCATAGGTACATCCATAGTGTTGTTGGGGAGGGAGCTTCAGGATTTTCATTCAGCGACAGTGAAGGAACAGCGATATATTTCCAAGTCAGGATAGTGAGTGACTTGGAGGGGAACCTCCAGGTGGTGGCGTTCCCATGTGTCTACTTCCCTTGTCCTTCTAGATGGTAGAGGTCATGTGTTTGGAAGGTGCTGCCTAAGGAACCTTGGTAAGTTCCTGCAGTGCATGCTGTAGATGGTACACAAGGCTGCCAATGTTCGTCGGTGATGTGGGGAGTGAATGTTTGTGGAGGAGTGTCAATCAAGCTGCCTTGTCCTGGATGGTGCTTCTCGAGCGTTGCTTGAGCTGCACTCATCCAGGCAAGTGGAGAATATTTAATCACACTCCTGACTTGTGCCTTGGAGATGGGTGGACAGGTTTTGGGGGGTCAGGAGGTGAATTACTCACCACAGGACTCAGAGCCCAACACCACGACTGTAAACCACCCTGGCTATGTTAAAAATGTTGCGGAGGACTTACTGCACTGTTCCAGATGCCCATTAAAACAATAAAACATTTTTTTAAACTGGCAGTTGCACCTAGCAGAGATTGGCTGAGCCCTCATGAATACAGATGAATCAGATTCCATGACGTCCATTTTAAAACAAAGGCCCGACCATCATCACTAACGCAGCAGGAAAACATTTTCTTATATTTCATTTCAATGCAACAAATACATCTGCAACAAATTGGGGAGGCCTCAGGAAACCCCTGGACAGTGCTGCAATATGTTTACCCTGCTCTTTACCGGTACCTGGGAACGTGAATTCCCAAGGAAAAACAGCCCTCTGTTGAAACCATGGATACAAAAGTAGGTGCTCACATTACCTCATCAGGTAGGACATAACAAATTCCTAACTTCTGAGAAACATAACAATGCCACTTTGTTCACCTTGAATAATTTTACCAAAGAAAGAAACAAATGACAAAACAAAGAAAATACAGCCAAAAGTTATTGAGAGTTAACGTAAAATCTTTAACAATTATGAAGCAGATATGCTCGTTTCTGCATTTCTAGACAAAAGCAGATTTTTAAAGCAATATGTGCATTCTGGTACACAAGAGGAGATGGAGAAAGTTTCCATTATCTGTGAATCTAAAAATCCTTGCCTGCAACACCAAACAAAAATAAACTTTTGATTTTTAAAAATTCTTTCATGGGATGTGAGCAATGCTGGCAAAGCCAACATTTATCTTCCTCAACTGCCCTTGAGAAGGTGAGCCACTTTCGTGAACCACTGCAGTCCATCTGCTCACCTACAATACTATTAGGTAGGGAACTCCAAGCTTTTGATCTAGTGATGGTGAAGGAACGACAATATATTTCAAGACAGAATGGCATGTGACTTGGAGGGGAGTTTGTAGGTGTTAGCTTTATCGTGCATCTGCTGCCCTTGTTTTTCTAGGTGGTAGAGCTCACCGATTTAGAAGGTGTCTTGGCGAGCTGAATGCAGTGCATCTTGTAGATGGTACACACTGCTGTCACTGTTTGAGGTTTGAGGTGCTGGATGGCGTGAAGATCCAGTAAGATCAAGCTTTATCCTGGATGGTGCCGAGCTTCTCAAGTGTTGCTTGAGCTGCACTCATCCAGGCAAGTGGAGAATATTCCATCATACTCCTGACTTGTGCCTTGTAGATGATGGTTAGGTTCTGTTCCTGGTTGTCCCTTTCAGTTGCAATCTGAAATTAAGGATAAGTACCCTTTCTGGGCCCTATCCAAGGCTGACTAAGGCACCATCTTCCTGTTTTAGTTAAGGGTCGATTGGTTATTGGTCTCTAAAGGTTTCTAAGCGTCCCTATTTCTCCAGGAAATTTCCTCACAATCTGCCTGACTCTAAGGATGATTTATTTTTTGGCCTCCTTTTACCAGTAATGGATGCAAGATTTTTAGTGCTGTCACTTAGATGTCTTGCAGACTTTCACTCAGGGTCAGCATCTTCTAGTCTGCTGATTTTCACACCCAACCTGAGTTTCAGTCCCCTCGACCCACAGAATATCCTTACAAAAGTCAATCACACATGACTTTCCAGACTAAACTCGGCAGGTAAAGTCTGACTCACACATAGACTAGAAACAGTCTAATATTCTAGCCTTTGTGCCAGTTAGAAACCTCTGATATTCCAACCGTTTCTTGAGAACTAGAAACCCCTAACATTCTAGCCCCCATTCGCCTCAGCTAGAAACTTCTACTATTCTAGCCTCGCTTTACCTAGAAACGTCTAATATTCTAGGCCTCCACGCTGGATGCCATGGAGAAAGCAAAACAACCGGCTGGGCGTAATTAACACGGTGTTAACACGTCGGGTGCCATGTAGAAAATAAAGCTACCCGCTAGGCGTAAGTAACACGGTTTTAATTAAACATTGGGCGCCATGTTTTTTGAAAACTCACCACTATTCTTAGAATTCCCCCTATACCAAAAAGGGCCGACATTCTAAATGGTGAACAGGGATTCATAAAAATCCGGTCGTAATCAAAATAAAGTAATTAAAGTAAATGCAGGTAGCAATATCAGGAAAGTATCAGGGTAAGGTTTTGACCAGATTGCTCACCCAGTGATCCAGAGGAGGAGTTTGAGATTCTTCGAATCTCACTCAGGGGTGCAATGACAGAAGAAGGAGGCTTAACAGGCTTTAATTTTATGAAGGACATAAATGATAAGGAAAATAAACCAGTTCAAAAAGAAAAAGGAAAGAAATGATGGCAAAAGAAATCCGGAAGTCCTGGAGAGAGCACTGCTGGGTTAACCAAATGAAAATAGAAAAGTACAAATTAAAGATTAGGGGCCTCTCCACCCTTGATCTGTTCATTTGATTTTTCAGATGGAAAAAATAAATAGACAAACCAGTTCACAAGAAGGAAGAGAACCACACTCCAGAGAAGAATGTTTTAGACAGGATTGGGGGGAAACTGATGGTACAATTGGCTACATATTTGAGGGAATTAAATGACAGAGCCCGGAGGAAACCTTTACGGTTTAGAAACAAATCGAAATATCAAATTATTACTGAACAGTGAAACCTCCGGTCAGACATCTCTGACTGGACATCAGCTGATGGATGATCTGTAGTCTCCATGGGATATGCACTACGCGGTGGAGTTATTAAGGGTCTCGGCAGACAGCAGCGACTGACGAGGAACCCTAACATGATGAATGACAATCGTTTAAGAATTTTTGTAGCTTGATGCCACGGATGGGAAAATTGTTACCAATGCAGCAAACAATATTGCATTGAAGAGCTGTAATAGTATTAAAGAAGAAATGTCATGTAAATTGGTAGGGACTGTTATATATGATAAGGGGGGTATGTGTGCCGTTAAAGAACTTGATCCGCATTTCTAAACTGTGTGAATGTTTTAATAGATGGGGAATAGTGGTAGTTTAGTGTGTTTTCTTGATTTAACTGCATAGAACATCACGAATAATATTGATGTTGTTTATACGCCATATTTAGTATGTAATAATTATTGGTCCCAAAGCCATGAAGGGATGTGTCGATATTGTACCTTACTTTTAGTATTGAAATTGTGATAACAGTTGCAAATATGTAAAGTTGTAACACACAGTCTATTTGTGTGGTTAGGTAATGAGTAATATGTTAAGATAAGACTTAATTTTTTTTACTGTGTATTTAACAATAGGGAGAATTTATTTGGAAAATGTGACAGTTCGATGTGGTTTTGCGAATACTGTTGGCATATTATGTTGCAAATGCTGTAATAGAAAATATACTTTCATGTTGTAATGGGAAATGATAACAGACAAAAGGGATTTGAAGGAAATTTGTCAGAAAGATATTCTCTCATGTACACCAGGGGTTGGCAGACATACATGGTTCACGACAATGTTCGACATTAATGTAGAAGTTAGGAATAGAAGCAGGATCAATTGAACCTTTTAAATTAATGAAGCAAGGGAATCAGTGGGTGGTACATGATATCATAATTTACCATTCTAATGAGAAATGAAAAGCAATTTGGATGACGGAAAAATGGGACACTTAACAGCCAGTGATGGACAAAAGACCTTTTTGGTTACGGATGGACTGAGTTGTGTGCTGTTTCTAAGGGACATGAGGAAGCTTTTACAGTGCTGCTACCCCAAGGAAGTAAAATGCTTTGGAGGTAGTGGAACACACGGCTAGCTATTGTGTTACCTTCCTGAGCAACTGCAACTATGGTTCACGGTAATTGGACTTGAGGGGAAAAAAGACTCTTATCGACACTGGTCTGAGATATGGATACATTTACAAATTGATTTCGGTGCACAATTTAAAATTGCAACACATGCATACAAATGACAAAGATCAGGGATATATGTTAGTCAGTACAATTAGATGGGGGGGGGGGGATAATTAACCAAATGATATAGTTATGTTTCAAATGTCAAGACGGGGTGTTCTTGAATTCATAAAAAGTCAGAAGGCAAGTTATTTGCTGCAGGATTGTCAGCCTCTGACCTCTTGTAGCCACAGTATTTATATAGCTGGTTGAGTTCAGTTTCTGGTCAATGGTAACCCCCAGGGGAGTGGGGAGATGGAGAGGGTTCATCAATGTTAACATTTTTGAATGTCAAAGGGAGATGCTTAGATTCTCCCCGTTGGAGATGGTCACTATCTGGCATTTATGTGGCATGAATCTTACTTGACACTCATCAGTCCAAGCCTGAAAGTTGTCTAGTTCTTTCTGCATGGAGGCACTGACTACTTCACTGTCTGAGGAGTTGCACAAGGTACTGTAGTGTAGACTGTGTAATCATCAGTGAACATCCTCACTTCTGATCTTATGATGCAGGGGAAATCATTGGTTAAAGAGTAGAAAATGATTGGGCCTAGGACACTAGCATGAGGAACTCATGTAGTGTGTCCTGGAACTGAGATGGTTGGCTGCCAACAACCACAGCCATCCTCCTTTATGCTTAGTAGCACTCCAAGCAGTGGAAAGCTCACCCCTCTGGATGTCCTGATGCATAAATCACAAGTTAATATGAAGGTACAGCAAGCGATTAGGAAGGCAAATGGGATGTTGTTTATTGCAAGGGAAATGGAATATAAAAGTAGGGAAGTTTTGTTACAGTTGTACAGGGTGTTGTTGAAACCACATCTGGAGTACTGTCTACAGTTTTGGTCTCCTTATTTAAGAAACGATATTAATGCGTTAAAAGCAATTCAGAGAAAGTTCATGGGGAGTGGGGTTTTCTTATGAAGAAAGTTTGGAAAGGCAGGGCCTCTATCTATTGGAGTTTAGAAGAATAAGTGGTGATCTTATTGAAATATATAAGATCCTGCAGGGACTTGCGAGAGTGGATTCTGAAAAGATGTTTTGCCTTGTGGAGACAGATTAAAAATAAGGGTCTCCCATTTAAGAGGAGATTAGCAGAATTTTTTTCTCATAAGAGAGTGGTGAAACTATGAAACTTTCTTCCCCAGAGAGCAGTGGAAGAAGGGTCATTGAATATTTTTAAGGCCGTGATAGATAGACTAACAAGGGAGTCAAAGGTTATTGGGAGTTGGCAGAATGCGGAGTTGAGGCCACAATCAGATGATCCATGATCCTATTGTGCGGTGGAGCAGGTTTGAGGAGGCAAATGGCTTACTCCTGCTCCTAATTTGCATATTTGTATCCCCCTCCCCCTCCCCCCCTCCTATCCCCGATTTCTATTGACTTCAAATTTTGTTTGGACTCCTTGATGCCACACGTGGCCAAATGCTGCCTTTGTGTCAAGGACAGTCACTCTCCCCTCACCTTTTACATTCAGCTCTTTTGTCTATTTGGACCAGGAATGTAATGAGGTCAGAAGCTGAGTGTCTCCAAATGAGATGAAATCCAAATGGTGGGTAGGTTGCCACTAAGTAAGTGCCGCTTGATAACACTGTCAAAAACACCTTCCTCACTTTACTGATGGCAGAGAGTAGACCGAGGGTTGGTCATTAGTCCAGTTGGATTTCTCCTGCTTTTTGTGTACAGGACAATCGTGGGCAGTTTTCCACATTGCTGGATAGAAGCCAGTGTTGTAGCTGTACTGGAACAGCTTGGCTAGGGCACAGCAAGTACTATAGCCAGAATATTGTCAGGGCCCAGAGTGTTTGCTGTATCTGGTGCTTTCTTGATAGAAAGTGGAGTGAATCAAATTGGCTGTGATGGTGGAGACCTCAAGAGGAGACCAAAATGGATAATCCACTCAAACCTCTGGCTGAATTTTGCCGTTTACACTTATGTGCTGAATGCTGCTAACATTGAGGATGGGGATATTAATGGAGCCTCCTCCTCCCATTAGTTTTTTTAATTGTCCACCACCATTCATGACTGGATTTGGAGGACTTCAGGGGTTTGATCTAATCCATTAGTTGCGAGATCTCTTAACTCCGTTTATCTCATGCTCCTTTCACCGTGTGGCATGCTCGTAGTTTCACCAGTTTGGCACCTCATTGGTAAATATGCTTTTGGGCAGGGTGGTGCCCTGGCACTGCTGGTGCTACCTGGGTACCCTGGTCATGCCAACCTGGCACCTTGGCAATGTCAGCCTAGCAGTGCCACCTGGGTGCCATCCAGGCACTGCCAAGGTGCCCAGATGGCATTGCCAGATGTCATTGTCATAGTGCTAGGTTGGCACTGCCAAGGTGCCAAACTGGCATTTGTTTTGTACGCACAATTGGCCTGGGGTTGCCCACTGTGGGTGCGGGGTTGGGGGGAACCGGGGGACCTTCCTATGTTGCATTCGGGCTAGGCGGAGGTCCGGGATTTTATTTGTGGGTCTCGGAGATTGGGGCGCCATTTAAAAATGGTGTCCCGATCTCTCGCTACAACGGGCAGTTCTGGCAAGCAGAGCTCCCCGTTCTCCGTTCAGGTCCCTTATTCAACACGAGTAGAGTTGAATAGCCACCTGTTTCTTGGCACTGCGAGTGCTGGGAAACATGCGGCCAAACGTGCTCGCTAGGGGACTTGGTTGCCTTTTGGGAAGATCGCGCCCATAGAATCCCTATAGTGCAGAAGGAGGCCACTTGGCCCACCGATCCGCCGAAAGAGCACCCCACCTAGGCCCAATCCCCTAACCTATCCCTGTAACCTACTATCTTTGGATACTAAGGGGTAATTTACCATGGCCAATCCACCTAACCTACACATCTTTGGATGCAACAGGAAACAGGAGCACCCGGAGGAAACGCACGCAGATACGGGAAACAGATAGTTTTCCAAACAGATAGTTACCTGAGGCCGGAATTGAACCCAGGTTCCTGGCACTGTGGAGCAGCAATGCTAACCATTGTGCCTCCTGCACACCTCATTGAACCTGGGTTGTTCCTTGGTTTGATGGTAATGCTAGAGTAAGGGAAATACCAGACCATGAGGTTGCAGGTTGTATTGAATAAATTCTTACCTATACTGCAAGGATAGACAGTGGTACTGCCACCAGACTAATAATCCAGAGACCTAAGCCAATGTTCTGGTTCAAATTTCTGGTGGTGGAATTTAATTCAATATAAAACTAGTCTCAGTCATGGTGACCATGACAACTATCACTGATTGTTGTAAAAGCCCACCTGGTTCACGAATGTTATTTAGGAAAGGACCTGGCCTACACATGACTCCAGGCCCACAGCAATGTGGTCGACTCTGAACTCCCCCCTGCAATGGCGGAGTGAGCAACTCAGTTCGAAGGGCAATTAGGGATGTGTAACCAAGGCTGGCGTTGCCAGTAATGCCCACATCCCTTGAAAGAAATTTTAAAAAGCAAGTCTCGCATCCACATCACACATCTTGTATGCACTGGTTTAGCACAGGATTAAATCGCTGGCTTTGAAAGCAGGCCAGCAGCACGGTTCAATTCCCGTACCAGCCTCCCCGAACAGGTGCCGGAACGTGGTGACTAGGGGCTTTTCACAGTAACTTCATTTGAAGCCTACTTGTGACAGTAAGTGATTTTCATTTTCATTTCATTTTACTGACAGCTATTCAACCATAAAAACACATCGGCCAAAAATATTCCACCACACTCGCTAACACAATTACATAAAAGGATGAGGTCATGCACAATTTGAGGCAGCACAAGGTAATTGGAGGGAGGACAGGGACACCTGCATATCCTAATCCCCATGGAGGGCAGTATGGGATGCCCAGCATTAAGGTTGAGGCCAGAACCATCAAAGATGTGGAGATGCTGGCGTTGGACTGGGGTGAGCACAGAAAGTAGTCTTACAACACCAGGTTAAAATCCAACAGGTTTGTTTCAAATCACTAGCTTTCGGAGCACTGCTGCTTCCTCAGGCGAAATGATCAAAGATGAAGGTAAAAGAGAAAATGCTGGAAAATCCCAGCAGGCCTGGCAGCATCTGCAGGGAAAGAAAAGAGCCAACGTTTCGAGTCCAGATGACACTTTGTCAAAGCTATAATACAGAGACAGTGGGAAATATTTATACTGTGCAGTGAGAATGAAAGATGAGTCATAGCCATAGAGACCCAGGAAACGGGGTGCTAATAGCCACAGAAACCAAGGGGAAAGAGTGTTAATGGCAGTCCCCAGAGAGAACAAAAGGTGTGAAAGGCCAGAGAAACTAACATCAGAGGGTAAACTGTGACAGATGTAGATGTGGGGTGAGGGGAAGGGGTAAGATGTGGGGGGAGAGGAAAAGATGAAGGTATCCTCATACCTAATCCTCTTTCCCACATCCCACACTCTCCTCCATTTAGCAAGTTGTGAGATTGCTTCATGAACAAACTGAGTGCCTTGCTTGGCCACTTCTGAGAGCAGTTAGACGTCCCTTGTATGTCACAGCACGTTAGGGTGGCAGACTTTCCTCCCTGAGGGACAGTAGTGTACCAGATAGGGTCTTATGACAATTCAGTAGTTTCATGGTCACCATTACTGAGACGCCCTAGTTATTCAGGATTCACTAAATCAATTGAAGATAAGTTGGCAGCTGCTGCAGAGGAATTTGAACTCATATTTCAGTGACAGTGAAGGAGCGATATATTTCCAAGTCAGGATGTTGAGTAGCTTGGAGGGAAACGTGCAGATTGTGGTGTTCACATGCATTGGTTGTTCTTGGTGATAGAGACTGCTTCTTTGGAGGGATATCACAGATGCCAGCTTGCTGGAGGGGACGTCACTCATGGACCAGCATTTTACAGGCCATCCCGCCCAACAGGATATCACGGTCCCGCCGAAGTAAAAGGTAATTTAAATGGTCTGCTGCATCGTCTGGAGCGACATGTCGTGGCAGAGTTGTAAAATCCTGGCCATGGGTTCCACGACAGAGAATTGTGATGAGCACTGTAAGGGGGGAGCATTTAGAAGAATGCTGGTGGGCACAAGCCATCACTGGTGCAATGGGAAGCCAGCCTGAAAGGCTGCAGTCAATGTCAAGGAGGATGGAGGAGTTCAGCACTAACTCAGCACAGGGCTTTGCACAGAGCCTGGAAGTCCTTCCTTACAAGCACAAAAGTGGTGGGAACTTTGTTGGCGCACTTGTAGACCCAGCCATTATGCAGCATCTAATGGCTGATATCGCAGCTTCCACTGCAGCACAAGCAGCAGCCATGCAAGGTCTGAGTGCTGCAGGACAAGCTCAAGTCTGCTGGCGTTATGGTTGCAGATTACAGTCTGTAAAGTGGCTTGCAGGGTCTCACAGCTGTCTGTCCTCTGAGAGATTACTAGGATTGCTGAGGCACCATCGGAGACACGCGGCAGTGGCTCCGTGGAGCAGAAAACTGCTATTCTCAATCAGAAAGGCAGTAGCCAAGGCAGCACGGTGGCACAGTGGTTAGCTCAGCTGCCTCACGGCGCCGAGGTCCCAGGTTAGATCCCGGCTCTGGGTCACTGTCCATGTGGAGTTTGCACATTCTCCCCATGTTTCCGTGGGTTTCGCCCCCACAACCCAAAGATGTGCAAGCTAGGATGGATTGGCCACGCTAAATTGCCCCTTAATTGGAAAAAATGAATTGGGTACTGTAAAAAAAAAATTTTTTTAATAAATAAAAAAGGCAGGAGCCACCCCTCCCTGCCATTCCTTGCTGCTGCCCGCCAGCCCAGGCTACTGAAGCAGCCGGGTTTTCCAGGAAAAGGGCTGCTCAAGGCCTCCCTCCAAGGCCCTCTGCGGTCGTTTGTCTCTCGTGAATGCTTTCAAAAATAAACCCTACATAAGTCAGTCTGTGCAATTACAGCCACTGTTTTGTACGATATTATTTGAAGATTGGAATAGTGTCCTAAAAACATCAAAAATATTGGGCGCAATTCACCCCTACCCGACGGGGCGGGGGTCCCGGAGTAGTGGAGTGGCGCCAACCACTCCGGCGTCAGGCCTCCCCAAAGGTGCGGAATGCTCCGCACCTTTAGGGGCTAGGCCCACAGCGGAGTGGCTCCCGCTACGCCGACTGGCGGCAACGGCCTTTCGCGCTACGCCGGCCGGTGTTGGGGCTGGCCGAAAGGCCTTCGCCGGTCGGCGTGAGTCCGCGCATGCGCCGGAGCATCAGCGGCCGCTGACATCATCACGGCGCATGCGCGGTAGGGGGGTCTCTTCTGCCTCCGCCAAGGTGGAGCCCGTGACGGCGGCGGAAGAAAAAAGTGCCCCCATGGCACTGGCCCGCCCGCCGATCGGTGGGCACCGATCGCGGGCCAGGCCTCCGTGGGGGCACCCCACGGGATCCGATCGCCCCGCGCCTCCCCAGGACATCGCTCGCGCCGCCAATCCCGCCGGCACAGAGGTGGTTTAAACCACGTCAGCGGGATTGGCCCGTCAGCGGCGGGACTTCGGCCCATCGCGGGCCAGAGAATCGCCACGGGGGGCACGCTGACCGGCGGGACGTGATTCCTGCTCCCGCCCATTCCCGGGTGGCGGAGAATTCCGGCCATGGCGGGGGCAGGATTTACGCCGGCCCCGGGCGATTCCCCGACCCTGCAGGGGGTCGGAGAATTCCGCCCATTATCTGTTAAACATCAACATTATATCATATGCTCCAATAAGTGAAAACTGACATGTTTGACCATATGGGAGATTTACTCTTGTGGATTAAGTTTGATAATGCACCTGACACCATTCATATTTGCCTTGTCTGATCGGGTGTAAGAAAATCTACTGGGTAAATGCTTCTTTGTTCCATAAAGCAAATCCAATAATACACAAATTACATCGACGCTCAGATCCAAGCTGATGGTAATTCTTCTCTACATCATAAAATGCTCATCGAGCAACAGTCACAGAAGTGGACAACCTATCAATCTAAATCCTACAAATCTAAAGTTCAACTGGTAATATCAGGTTGCCTCAGTCATGTGCTCTCCATTCAAATAGAAACACGTTTTGAAAAATTCAATCACATAGAAAACATGGTGACAGTGAAAAAGCAGTCAAGATTTTTAAACACAACACAGCAAAAATAGAAGGCTGTACTTTACAGCTGCTTATGTGTTAGGAGATTGCTCACACTTGAAGGATTTTTCCGTACCTCAGCAGTATACAGTATATGTCCTCTGGAAATATTGGTTGAGGGCATTGAAAACTCTGTCACAAAACCAACAAATATAGTAACTACATTGCTCCTCCCAAACTCCTCCCAAAAAAGGAAAATCTGAAAGAAGTCTGATATGTGCAATCGTGCCAACTTGGCTCTGCCACCAGCAGCAGCTACTTGCCCTGAATATTTCAGCTCCCCTCTTGGGCATATGCGGCATCAGCTATTTCCGTGCGACATCAACGACATAGCTTGCATGCCCTGCATGATATAGGCCATCTAGCAATACTCACAGCTATCTTTAACCATACTGGGCACTGAATAAAGGTAATTAGGAGGGAATTACACTACATGGTACATTTCTAGGAAGTAGCACAACTGTCGTCAATGTCAAATTCTAAAGGGAAATCTTTATATTTTTTTTAAAAGAAGAGATTTAGTTTGGTAATAGATATATACCACTCCTCTGTCCACTATATATTCTGCATTTCCTTCTAATCACTTCCCAATTTTATTTCCCATGAGCAGAGTACCAGTATCTTTCCCCATTCTCTCTCCGCTCGTCATTCCAGTCATCATTTCCACATGCTTTCATTCCCTTTGATAAAAGTTAGATAAAGGAAGTTTGGGAAGGAGTTTGTCATCTGTGACCACCAAGAATTGGCTGAGGAATACGTCAAACAAGAACCGGGGAAAACTGGAGGAGCCATATCCACGACATTTTTGTCAACCTTCACCTATCACGGCCCTCTATCCAGCCCCACTGCTCCACGCCACCCGCATGCCCCCCCCCCACCGCCCCACAACAGTATAAATCTGAGTCTATTTCCAGTTCTCTTTAGCTTTGACAGATAGTCATCCAGACTCAAAAAGTTAGCTCCCTTTTCTCTCCACAGATGCTGTCAGACCTGCTAAGATTGTCCAGCTTTTCCTGTTTATGTTTCAGATTCCAATTTCCTCAGTAATTTGCCTTTATCTTGTCCACATTATCTGCCGTCAAGGATAGACCAATTGAGGTCATGGACTTCGCGACTGTTGAACAGTTGTTCAATACAACTTTTCAGACAAGCCATCATAAAGTAGATATACAGGGTCCTGCCCATAGTGTGTTGGGGCTTGGGAAGGGATGGGGTAGGGGTGGTCAGGAGCTCTTGAGATTGATCTCTTGCTACACTGAGGAGTTCCAGCGAGCGGCGCTCTTCAATGTAGAATACGGGGCTATGTGCTTCCTCGGATTCCCCGCTGAGGCTCCCGATCGAAACCGAGCGCCGTTTAAAAGCGTTGTGCTTCTTGGCACTGCAGGCGCCAGGAAACATGCAGCTAAACGCACTCGCTATGGCATTTAGTTCCCATTTTGTTAAATTCAACTCATGGTATTTGAAATAGCAGCCATATTTACACTGGACATGACATTCCAGAGCAAATTGCTTATGTGTTTAAGGTCCGAATTTAAATATTACAAAAAAAAAGATTGCGCAGGTATGAATGGTAGAAATATGTTTCTGCTTTCACAGAACTGAATGGCTGCACAATGAAAGTTTGGAGGTTTTGGACCTCCGTAGGCTCCCTCCACATACTGAGGGAAATTATTTAGAAATACAGAAAAGTTATAACTACAATCACCAGCGAATATCCCCACTTCTGACCTTATGATGTGGGGAAGGTCATTGATGAAGCAGCTGAGTTGCTTGGGCCTAGCACGCTACCCTGAGGAACTCTTGCAGTGATGTCTGGGACTGAAATGATTGTCCTCCATCAACCACAACCATCTTCCTTTGCGCTAGGTACGACTCCAACAAGTGATCCTATTGACTTCAACTTTGCTCAGGCTCCTGATGCCACACTCAATCAAATGCTGCCTTGATGTCAAGGGCAGTCACTCACAACTCCCCTCGAGTTCAGGTGTTTGGTCCATGGACTGAACCAAAGCTGTAATCAAGTGGCCCTGGCAGAACAGAAATTGAGCGCCAGTGAGCAGGTTATTACTGATGTAAGTGCTGCTTGATAGCACTGTCACCAACACCTTCCATCACTTTACTGATGATCAGGAGTCTGATGGGGAGGTAATTGTCTGGACTGTATTTTCTTGACTTTTTGTCGATGGGACATACTTGAGCAAATTTTCATGTTGTCAGAATCAATGATAGTGTGTTTGAATTCAAGGTTTTATTAGCATATGAAAGGTTTAATTGTTTCCCCAAATTATTTAACCTAATGCTTATTTCTGTCACATGGATTCTGTGGATTGTACATAGTGCATACTGGGTGAGTCGGTATGGAGGATGCATGGATGATCTGAGGTGGCATGGGGTGGCAATGGCAATCTGAAAGGGCATGGGGAGACGTCCGCTTGTGACCATGGAGTGATTGGTCACATAAAGGGCTGTTCCTGTTCAAAGTCACAGAAAAGGGCTCTTTTTACCCAGATCTGGGTGGAACTTTGATGAAAAGGCGTAGGTGAATGTTAGAGGAGTAGTTTACCCCTGGAATGGTATGTCTTCTGATCACCGGACCCAGCAGAAAACAGTGAGAGGTTTGGCTGGAAAGTTGAAAAAGTCTTGTGCTTCACAGACAGTCTCTTCCAGCATGCAGGCGGGGGAGGGGCAAGCCGTAAGGCCCCAGATGAAATGAAAATTATGACTTTTATCAAGGAGGAATTCCATAAACAGAGGAAAGAAATGCATGAGGATCATGCAAAGGCCATTGCAGAAGCTGTGGCACCCATGAAGAGTACTTTGGAGCAGATGGAGAGGTGTTTGGAGGTGCAGGGGTCACAGATTCAGGAGATTGAAGGAGTGATCTCGGTAAACAGCGATCGGGTGGTGGCTCTGGAGGTGGAGCTCCTAGGAGACCTTTGTAAAACGCTGAGGGAAAAAGTGGAGGAGCAGGAGAACGCCTCGAGAAGGCAGAACCTGTGAATAGTCGGCCTGCCTGAAGGAGTGGAAGGTGTGAGTGCCATGATGTACGTCTCAAGGATGCTGGCGAGGGCTGGTGGCACGAGTGCTGATAAGGCACCTGAAGTGGACCGAGCGCATAGGTCTCTGAGGCAGAAGCCTAGAGCTGGGGAGCCGCCGTGGGCGATGATCATGAGACTCCATAAATTTGTGGAGAAAGAGAAAATTCTACAGTGGGCCAGGGAGAAGCGTAGCTGCGACTTGGAGGGAAATAACGTCCGGATTTATCAGGACATTGGAGCCGAGTTGGCAAACTGCGGGCAGGTTTCAACAAGGCCAAGGCGGTGCCGTACCGATGGCAGATCAGGTTTGGGGTGCTCCACCCGGCGAAATTATGGGTGACGTTCAGAGGCCGGGGGTATTATTTCGAGACCCCAGAAGCGGCCGAAGACTTCATTAAGGAGCATAAACTGGGGGAGAACTGAGTGGACAATGCTTGGGAACCAGGGTGCTGGCACTTTGTAATGGCCGGGAGCATGTTTAAAGTGGGTATAGGGATTGGGGGATTTTCGCCTATTTTTGTGGGTGGTGGGGATTTCTGTTCAGTGTTGAGATTGTAAGGAGTTGCAGGAGTGAAAGGTTTATGTGGGGATGTATGTACCCATCCCCCCTCCTGTTTTATGGGACTGTTTGTGTTTAACATCTGTTTGTTTGCTTTTGGAGAAGGCTACCTGGAGTTCAGGAGAAGTCCTTGTTTGGGTGGAGGAGGCCTTCTTCTTTGAGCTGAGGAGTGGGCGGGGGGGGAAGGAGAGGTCATTCGAAGGTGCCTTTGGGCAGGGGCAGCCGCGCTAGCAGGTTATGCTGGTGAACGGAAGTGAGGTGATGGGGGAGAAGGCCAAGAGGGGTGGCCGGGGGGGGAGGGGGGAAGGGGAAGTGGGGCGGGGGAAAGAAGGGGAAGGGGAAAAGCGGGGGTGGGGTTTCTGCGACGTGGCAGGGGGTGGTGAGAGATGACATGGTCAAGGGCGAAGAAAGGGGCCATCTGGGATGGGCTAGGTACAGAGTGGAATTAAAGGGGCAGGAGTTAAGTGGGGAAGATGACGGACGGTAGAGGGGATTGGAGGCGCAAGCCTCCAGTAAGGTTGGTAACGTGGAACGTCCGGGAACTAAATGGTTAAAAGGTCACAGGTGCTCGTGCACCTCAGGAGCTTGAAAGAGGGGGTTGTCTTTTTGCAGGAGACACACCTCGTGTGAAGGACCAGGTTAGGTTAAGGAAGGGGTGGGTCAGGCAGGTTTTTCACTCGGGGTTTGATTTGAAATCGAGGGGTGTGGCAATTTTAGTGAGCAAAAAAATGGGATTCGTGAGTGCGAAGGAGGTGAGGGGTCCAGGTGGGAGATATGTGATTGTGTGTGGGGTATTGGAAGGGGCACCGGTAGTGTTGGTAAATGTGTATGCCCCAAATTGGGATGATGTGGGTTTTATGAGGGGGTTGCTGGCAGCAATCCCAGATTTGGCCACGTACCAGTTGATAACCTCACAATGCTCCACTTCTCCAGCTTTCACCCGAAACACATTAAAGAAGCCATCTCCTATGGACAAGCCCTCCGTATACACAGGATCTGCTCAGACGAGGAGGAGCGTAACAGACACCTACAGATGCTGAAAGATGCCCTCGTACGAACGGGATATGGCGCTCAACTCATCGATCGACAGTTCCACCGCGCCACAGCAAAAAACCGCACCGACCTCCTCAGAAGACAAACACGGGACACAACTGCCAGAGTACCCTTCGTCGTCCAGTACTTTCCTGGGGCGGAGAAACTACGACATCTTCTTCGCAGCCTTCAACACATCATCAATGAAGATGAACATCTTGCCAAGTTCTTCCCAACACCCCCACTACTTGCCTTCAAACAATCGCGCAACCTCAAACAAACCTTGTTTGCAGCAAATTACCCAGCCTTCAGAATAGCGACCAGGACACCACACAACCCTGCCATGGCAATCTCTGCAAGACATGCCAGATCATCGACATGGATACCACCATTACACATAGAACATAGAACAGTACAGCACAGAACAGGCCCTTCGGCCCTCGATGTTGTGCCGAGCATTGATCACCCTACTTAAACTCACGTAACCCGTATACCCGTAACCCAACAATCCCCCCATTAACCTTACACTACGGGCAATTTAGCATGGCCAATCCACCTAACCCGCACATCTTTGGACTGTGGGAGGAAACCGGAGCACCCGGAGGAAACCCACGCACAAACGGGGAGGACGTGCAGACTCCACACAGACAGTGACCCAGCCGGGAATCGAACCTGGGACCCTGGAGCTGTGAAGCATTGATGCTAACCACCATGCTACCGTGAGGCACCACCCACCAGGTGGTAACACCACCCACCAGGTACGCGGCACATACTCGTGCGACTCGACCATTGTAGTCTACCTCATACGCTGCAGGAAAGGATGCCCCGAAGCGTGGTACATTGGCGAGACCATGCAGACACTGCGACAACGAATGAACGGGCATCGTGCGACATTCACCAGGCAGGAATGTTCCCTTCCAGTCGGGGAACACTTCAGCAGTCAAGGGCATTCAGCCTCTGATCTCCGGGTAAGCGTTCTCCAAGGCGGTCTTCAGGACATGCGACAACGCAGAATTGCCGAGCAAAAACTTATAGCTAAGTTCCGCACGGATGAGTGCGGCCTCAACCGGGATCTTGGATTCATGTCACATTACATCCACCCCCCACCATCTGGCCTGGACTTGCAAAATCCTACCAACTGTTCTGGCTTAAGACAATTCACACCTCTTTAACCTGGGATCACCCCCTATCTCTGGATCTGTAATGATTTGATTACCCGCAAATGCTCGCATTCCAAGCATTGTCTGGCATCTCTGACTTTGTCTATATAAATGTTTCTGGAACATACCTCTCCATTTACCTGAGGAAAGAGCAGTGCTCCGAAAGCTCGTGTTTGAAACAAACCTGTTGGACTTCAACCTGGTGTTGTAAGACTTCGTACTGTCGAAGTAGGTACTCAGGGAGCCCAGTGGTGCAGTCCACGGTGAAGATATGGAATCAGCTGAGGAGGCATTTTAGGGGGGAAAGGGATGTCGGTGCTAACGCCGCTGTGCGAGAATCATGGGTTTGTGCCGGGGGTATGGATAGTGCATACAGGAGGTGGAGGGAAGTGGGGCTGGTCAAGGTGAGGGATTTATATTTGGAGGAAGGGTTCGCCAGTCTGGAGGATCTAAGGGAGAGGGTACAGCTGCCGAGGGGTAGTGAGTTCAGGTATCTACAGGTTAGGGACTTTGCACGAAAGGTCTGGGCGGGGTTCCCTAGATTGCCGGGATACACCCTGCTGGAGTGACTGCTGCTTCTGTATGTGGATGGGGAGGGAAGAATTGGGGATATATAAAAGTGGCTGGGGGAGCAGGGAGGCGAGCAGGTGGTGAAGATCAAGGGGAAGAGGGAAGCGGAGTTGGAAATGGAGATTAATTGGGGAGTATGGAGTGAGGCACTGCGAAGGGTAAACGGGACCTCCTCTTGTGCAAGGATGAGCCCGATGCAGTTTAAGGTGGTGCACAGGGTGCATATGACTCGGGCAAAAATGAATGGGTTCTTCCAGGGGGTAGCAGATGAGTGTGAGAGGTGTGGGCAGAGGCCAGTGAATCATGTTTTGGGGTTGATTCTGAGCGGGAATGTTTGCGGTCTTAGCCAGGATAGTGGAGGAGGGAGTGGACCTGGACCCTTTGGTGGTGATATTTGGGGTTTCAGAGAAGCCGGAGTTCATGGAGAGGAAGAAGGCCAAAGTCTTGGCCTTCGCTTCTCTGATTGCACGGAGAAGAATGTTGCTGGAGTGGCGTTCGGCATCGTCACCGGGGGTAGCAGCATGGTTGGGTGACCTGTATGACTTCCTGCAGCTAGAGAAGATAAAGTCTGAGACAAGGGGCTCAGCAGGGGAGTTTGAGAAAAGGTGGGAGATGTTTGTGACCGTGTTTGAGGAGCTGTTTGTCGCAGGGAGGAGGAAGGGGGGGGGGGGGGGGGGGTGCGTGTGTGTGTGTGAAAAAGGAGAAAAATCTGTACAGACTGTATAGTTGATTGTTGGGAAGAATGTTTTGCGGGGTGTTTATTTTGCTGTAACCTGCTTTGATACAAGTTTGAATAAAATGCGTTTTTAAAAAAAGAAGAAAGGGCATGGGGGTAGTTGGTGGGATTGAAAGGAGTGGGAGAGATGAGGTTTAGGGAATCTTTCAACTGGAAGGTCTCCACCCTCATACTCCTCCTCATGGCTCGCAAAACGTACTGTGAACCCAATCACTGTGTGTCAAAGAAAAGTCACACGTGCAAATTTTGAAAGGCGCGGACTGTATGTCTCGGGTTTTCCCAAGCCCACTTTAAAATCCAGGCCATAGATTTGGATAAGGAAGACATTTTACTGTTAAATATCCAACAATAAAACTTTATGTTAAGAAGCATAACTTACAATGTTAAATTAACCATGAAACAATACATAATTTTCAGTTTTTAACGATAAGCACAGATTAACACAATATAATAAATGACACAACAAGCATTTTTATTATTGAACTCATCATCTAAAAGGTATCACATTCTGTTTTGATATGCCCTGTAAATATATTGGCGGATGGGCAAAAGAAGTAATGAAGACCACACTTACAGTCTCAGGTTATATATCACAGAATTTATAGTGCAGAAGGAGGCCATTCTGCACCAGCCCTTGGAAAGAGCATGCTACGTAACCCCACCTAACCTTTTTGGACCCTAAGGGCAATTTAGCACGGCCAATCCACCTAACCTGCACATCTTTGGACTGTGGGAGAAAACCGGAGCACCCGGAAGAAACCCACGCAGACACAGGAGAATATATATTCCAAAAAAAAGCATAATTATTTATTTTTTCATTTCTATTTTAAACAAGGGAATTTTGTCTGACAGAATCATGAGGTTCATTTTAAAAATTGCTTAATCAGACTCAATGTAACTTTGAATAAAGCCTATCTGGGCTGAAATACATTTTGGTGTGCAACGTTATTCTGCATAAAATTGTACTTTGAATATTGTGAGCAGAATTCTCCCAAAAAATGACTGAGGGCACAATCTTCCCAAAAGGGAACAAAGTCCCCGAGCGAGCATGTTTAGCCGCGTGTTTCCCGGCACTCACAGTGCCGAGGAGAGAGATACTCACCTCTTGCTGCACTCCTTGGAGTCCATGGCACCTGGTACCCGCTTTTAGGGACCAGTACTGGTTCGTGCCCGGGTGACTTTCCGCTGGGCGGGCTAGAGAATACCGGGAGAGTGCTGCATTTTACTTCAATCTCACTAATGTGATTAAGTGAATGCAAATTATCTGTGACCAGTTTTTCGCCCTTTGTGCACGAGATCCCGATAAAGCCAACTGGAGCAGCCTGGGAGAATCAGAAACTGATTTGCACCTGCCGCAAATTCCGGGGCGGGATTCTCTCAGCCCACGCCGGGCCGGAGAATCGCCGGGCCAGGGCGCGAATCGCGCGACGCTCGTCCGCCGATTCTCCGGAGAGCGGAGTTTCGGTGACAGCGCAATGCCGGTCAGGGGCTGCTCGACCCGGCTCCCCCCCGGCGATTCTCCGCCCGGGATGGGCCGAGCGGCCGCACAAAAAAATCACAGTCCTGCCGCCGCCTTCAACGTGTGGTCTTTCCCGGCGGGACCTTGGCGTGCATGCATCCGGGGACGGCCTGGTGGGGAGGTGGGGAGGTGGGGGGGGGGGGGGGGGGGGGGGGATCCAACCCCAGGGGGGCCTCCACTGTGGCCTGGCCCACGATCGGGGCTTACCGATCGGCGGGCCGGCCTCTCGGGCTGGGGATCTCTTTTGCTCCACGCCAGCCCCTGTAGCCCTACGCCATGTTGCGTCGGGGCCGGCAGGGAGAAGGGAGCCACTGCGCAGGCGCGGATTGGCGCCGGATGCAGTGCTCATGCGCGGATTGGCACCGGCCGCAGTGCGCATGCGCAGACCCGCAGCGCCCATTTGACGCCGGCATCGGCCGCTGGAGCGGCGTGGGTCACTCCTGTGCCGAGCTGGCCTCCTGTAGGGGTCAGAATCACTGCTCCTGAGGGCATGTTGCGCCGTCGTGAAACGCGACGGCGTTTACGACGGTGTCAACACTTCGCCTCAGGATCAGAGAATCCTGCCCCTGTTTCGGGAATCTCACGCAATTCTCCCGACATAGCAGGATTTGCAGCAGGTGCATCGAGGCCAGAGAATTACCCCTCCCCCACACTTATATTTTACTTTGCAACAGTAAGTCTTCAAATTTTTAAGAAAAATATCTTGAAATCATGTGAATACTTTAAACAGTGTTAAAGATAAAGAAATAAATCGAGTATTTGATTTTTTTTCAAAAGAGCAGACACAACTGGTGAGGAAGGGAATTAAAATTAACATAAAAAATGGACTATTCTACTTCATTAGCAACAACAAATGTGTATCACAAGCATATGGTTAGCTCTTTCCAAGCCCTGAAGCCCTGTCTTGTTACATCTCTCTATGGAGAGGCTAGGTCAGCTTTCTGACAGAGCCATCTGCCTTTATTGTGCATAGCTCCACTGAACGTGCGAGATAAATATAGAGGATCATTCCACTCCATGCCCACTGCCCAAGCCTCCGGACACAGACAGATCCCTGCACACAAGTCCAGTCTTTAAACAGGCAGAATAAAACCTATGTTCTACATTCAAGCAAATATACCTCCTGTGCAATGTCTTCAACGGAAACTGGAATAAGAAAAGGAAGCCAGCATAAACGTGTCCAACCCGTTGTCTTCTTTTCTGAAGACTGGATATCTATGATACACAGGACTTATTGTAACAGAACGTTGGATTTTGGGTCAGATCAGCAATCATAATTCCAAAGGAGGAGGAGGAGAAAATACCATTTGCAGAATAACAGTAAGCCCACCATATCATTGTGGTTAGTGTTATTCAGCAGTAACGATTTTGCGAATAAAATGTTGTGATAACATATGAGCAGGAAATGCGTGTGAATAAAAATAATTTATTGAAATTAATTGAAGGGAGGTACTGTACGTAACTGTTTGAGATTTCAATACAGCAGCATTACATCGTCAACCTGACTAAGATGTTTGTTTTGGACAGAACAATTGTTATTTTTTTGCTTACATTGTTGTGTACTCCACCTGACCCCTTCGGCTGGAAGGTGTGATGAGCATTATTTGTCTCTTGAGTTAAATACCAGCACCTACACAGAATAGCCTGTAGGGTTAACTTTACCTTCAGTTAGAGTTTATAAAGAGGGGGTCCTATTATGGACTTTGTTTCTCAAATAGCTGGGCCAGTCAAATATTTCTTTAATTAGCAATTGAATCCAATTATACGAGAAGAGCAGGCAGCACCATCATATAGTTAAACACATTGGACTCAATGCCATTTTTTACTGAACAGGATTACACAAGGAAATGAGAGTTAAACTAGAATGACTTGTGTTTGTTAAGTTAAAATAAATCTGAAGTTATCTTTATTTCCCATTGTAGCTAAAAATCGGTGCATTCTCACTGTGCTTAGAGAACAGCCTGATCTCTTAAGTTAATTGAATAGAAAGGCTTTAGTATTTTCTCCATGAATACTGTGTACAAAGAATATTAACAAGAAAGAATTTTAAGAAGGTGAAGACTTTGATGAATTAAGAAAGGTTGTTTTTCTGCCATCTTTTCTATTGATGCAACATAAAGGAAACGGAAATAACTAAGCAATTCAGACATTACTTCAGAAAAGGACTTGTCAGCATACGGTGGAAATGAATGAGGGTACTGCATAAATGGTATTTGTTGTCATTGCGTGAGGTTGAACAGGAAATGTTAGAACTGTAATGAGTAATCATCATATACTTGTTGCTAAAGAATTCAATATGCTTTGTAAATGAATCTGAAAGATGTTAGAGGAGAGAAATGGGCTGGTGATATGATCCAAAGTGTTTTCCAATGGAAGCTTTTCACTGACTTAATATAACAGAAAGCATAGCAAAGATTCTGCTTAGTACTGCGTATGTAAACACTTCACTCTGAAATTGTCACAGTAAAGGAACTAATTAGGAAAAATAGCTGAGTATATTTGTCTTGAGTTCCAATTCCGCAATTATCTTAAAAAGCTACTTGATTTACAGTGCAATGTGAACCGTTCATTCTGAGGTTCTCAGACATCCATCTGCTCTTGGTGAAGTTAACCCTTCACTCCTAGATTGGGTTTTGTGAAAAGCTCAGTAGAATTTACAAAATTTACAGTGCAGGAGGCCATTCGGCCCATCGGGTCTACAGTATAGGACTGACTTATAGCTGCTGCATTCATGCTTAAAATATCTAACAGCAAATGTTATCAAGCTGCTAATACACTAAACTGACATTGCGCTAACTATAGCAGGAATAAAAGCAATCAAGACTTGAGAAAACAGAAAGGGATTTTCCTGCTTTCCTAGATATTTTCACATTTTTAGCTGTGGAATGAACACAGAATACATGGGAATTGTAGGACCTGGGTTTGAATCCCGGCCCTGGGTCACTGTCTGTGTGGAGTTTGCACATTCTCCCCGTGTCTGCGTGGGTTTCACCCCCACAACCCAAAGATGTGCAGGATAGGTAGATTGGCCACGTTAAATTGCCCCTTAATTGGAAAAAATAATACTCTAAATTTATAAATAAAAAAATGAATTAAATTTGCAACCACAAATAATGAAATCAAGGCAAAGGGCTGGATTCTTCAGTCCCCAGCCGTGTGTTTCTCAGTGGCATGCCGCTCGCTGGTGGCGGAATTCTCTACTCCGCCGCTTATCAGTAGGATTTCCAATTGAAGCCACCCTGTGCTCCCATGAAACCCGCGGGCAGGGGTGCGCAGCCGGCGGAATCAGAGAATCCCAACGGCCGGAAGATCCCGGCCAAATTCTTTGTCAAATGAAGACTGCATTAGGACAAAAAAAAATAACAGACCCAAACGTTTTGGTTTATTGTTACTCACGCTGATGCTGTCAATGGAGACAACTATTTCAAAGTTTCTTTTTCAACAACACTACTGGCTAAATTTACTCACCCTTTTCTGGATAACCTGGGTACAGTGAATGTCGAAGTCATTAGAAAGAAGGAAAATTGGACAAATGCTTTTGTTTTACTGGCATGCACATTGACCTGTCCCGCATCAATGGCATTTGCTGAACCCAGGCACAGATGTCGGACAATTCTCTTATTTAAATCTCAACGCCATTATCTCATAACTTCTTTGGTCACCGGTGGGAAAGAAGCAATCAAACTCTTTTTGTAATTGCTGTCCAAAGATAACTGAAATTGAGCTGATACCATTGTGTATGGCAAGCTAAAGAAATATTGAATGTGCAGATCTATTCTATTCCAGCCAGCCGAGAATTGGGCTCTTTCTCCCTCTGAATTACCAGTTAATAGTCAAACATTCACAATCGTATAATTCGAATATCAGTGGTCGGCAGATGATTAATGTTGCTACCTGCCCAAAAAATTAAATACCACATAAACAAAATTGAGTTAAAGAATTCTACTCTAATTGAAGAAACCAAAAAATAAGAGGGGAATCAGCAAGACTTATAATGTTTCCCCCAATATTTACCCAATTTCAATCACATCAAGTTATTAATGTGGTCACTGGATGATCTGTTTTGTGCAAGGTTTTGCCTTTTGGAAAACATGCCAAAGTTAAGTAGGTTAAAAGCCCTGAATAGATGCTCCCTCCTTCGGTAAATATAGTTCTCAAGGGTTCATTTTAGGGTCAGCAAAATTTCTGCAAAAGTCAGCTCTATAATACCTGCTGGCTGTAGCAGACTACTGTCATACTGCATCCAATTTCTAGTGTGACCTGAATCTGTACAATTATGGTTCCTTCGGGGCCAATTGCTTTCATGAATTTAAGTGATGTGATGGGTATCTGTCCTAAATAAGTCAGTCTTGTACTGTATGTAAAATGCGTCACACACTAAAGGGAATGATGATAAGTGCACTGAGCAATCGCTGAAGGGACATGATATTACGTTTTAAACAGATGCCAACCTCTATGTGGCCTTGCAAGTCTGAAACACAGTATTTGCTTTTACATTTTGTCCTGTATACCTTTTTGTCTAAAGATTTTGACTGCTTACATAAGCTGGAAGGTTGGACAGTTAGCCCAGAAATGTCTTCCCAGATATAATCGATTCAGCTTTACTGTTAGGTTGGGAGGGAAGCTAATGCAAGGTAGTACTTGTGGGGGTACATTTTGGAGGTAGTGACCACAATTCTGTGACTTTCACTTTAGTTATTGAGAGGGATAGGTGCGTACAACAGGGCAAGGTTTACAATTGGGGGAAGGGTAAATACAATGCTGTCAGACAAGAATTGAAGTGCAGAAGTTGGGAACATAGGCTGTCAGGGAAGGACACAAGTGAAATGTGGAACTTGTTCAAGGAACAGGTACTGCGTGTCCTTGATATGTATGTCCCTGTCAGGCAGGGAAGAGATGGTCGAGTGAAGGAACCATGGTTGACAAGAGAGGTTGAATGTCTTGTTAAGAGGAAGAAGAAGACTTATGTAAGGCTGAAGAAACAAGGTTCAGACAGGGCGCTGGAGGGATACAAGATAGCCAGGAGGGAACTGAAGAAAGGGATTAGGAGAGCCAAGAGAGGGCATGAAAAATCTTTGGCAGGTAGGATCAAGGAAAACCCCAAAGCCTTTTACACATGTGTGAGAAATATGAGAATAACTAGAGCGAGGGTAGGTCCGATCAAGGACAGTAGCGGGAGATTGTGTATTGAGTCTGAAGAGATAGGAGAGGTCTTGAACAAGTATTTTTCTTCAGTATTTACAAACGAGAGGGGCCATATTGTTGGAGAGGACAGTGTGAAACAGACTGATAAGCTCGAGGAGATACTTGTCAGGAAGGAAGATGAGTTATGCATTTTGAAAAACTTGAGGATAGACAAGTCCCCCGGGCCTGACGGGATATATCCAAGGATTCTATGGGAAGCAAGAAATGAAATTGCAGAGCCGTTGGCAATTATCTTTTCGTCCTCGCTGTCAACAGGGGTGGTACCAGAGGATTGGAGAGTGGCGAATGTCATGCCCCTGTTCAAAAAAGGGAATAGGGATAACCCTGGGAATTACAGGCCAGTTAGTCTTACTTCGGTGGTAGGGAAAGTAATGGAAAGGGTACTGAGGGATAGGATTTCTGAGCATCTGGAAAGACACTGCTTGATTAGGGATAGTCAGCACGGATTTGTGAGGGGTAGGTCTTGCCTTACAAGTCTTATTGACTTCTTTGAGGAGGTGACCAAGCATGTCGATGAAGGTAAAGCAGTGGATGTAGCGTACATGGATTTTAGTAAGGCATTTGATAAGGTTCCCCATTGTAGGCTTGTGATAGTGGGAAATTTGGCCAGTTGGATAACAAACTGGCTAACCGATAGAAGACAGAGAGTGGTGGTGGATGGCAAATATTCAGCCTGGAGCCCAGTTATCAGTGGCGTACCGCAGGGATCAGTTCTGGGTCCTCTGCTGTTTGTGATTTTCATTAACGACTTGGATGAGGGAGTTGAAGGGTGGGTCAGTAAATTTGCAGATGATACGAAGATTGGTGGAGTTGTGGATAGTGAGGAGGGCTGTTGTCGGCTTCAAAGAGACATAGATAGAATGCAGAGCTGGGCTGAGAAGTGGCAGATGGAGTTTAACCCTGACACGTGTGAGGTTGTCCATTTTGGAAGGACAAATATGAATGCGGAATACAGGGTTAACGGTAGGGTTCTTGGCAATGTGGAGGAGCAGAGAGATCTTGGGGTCTATGTTCATAGATCTTTGAAAGTTGCCACTCAAGTGGATAGAGCTGTGAAGAAGGCCTATGGTGTGCTAGCGTTCATTAGCAGAGGGATTGAATTTAAGAGCCGTGAGGTGATGATGCAGCTGTACAAAACCTTGGTCAGGCCACATTTGGAGTACTGTGTGCAGTTCTGGTCACCTCATTTTAGGAAGGATGTGGAAGCTTTGGAAAAGGTGCAAAGGAGATTTACCAGGATGTTACCTGGAATGGAGAGTAGGTCATACAAGGAAAGGTTGAGGGTGCTAGGCCTTTTCTCATTAGAACGGAGAAGGATGAGGGCGACTTGATAGAGGTTTATAAGATGATCAGGGGAATAGATAGAGTAGACAGTCAGAGACTTTTTCCCCGGGTGGAACACACCATTACGAGGGGACATAAATTTAAAATAAATGGTGGCAGATATAGAGGGGATGTCAGAGGTAGGTTCTTTACCCAGAGAGTAGTGGGGCAATGGAATGCACTGCCTGTGGAAGTAGTTGAGTCGGAAACGTTAGGGACCTTCAAGCGGCTATTGGATAGGTACATGGATTAGGGTAGAATAATGGAGTGTAGATTAACTTCCTCTTAAGGGCAGCACGGTAGCATTGTGGATAGCACATTTGCTTCACAGCTCCAGGGTCCCAAGTTCGATTTCGACTTGGGTCACTGTCTGTACGGAGTCTGCACATCCTCCCCGTGTGTGCGTGGGTTTCCTCCGGGTGCTCCGGTTTCCTCCCACAGTCCAAAGATGTGCAGGTTGGGTGGATTGGCCATGAAAGATTGCCCTTAGTGTCCAAAATTCTATGATTAACCTAGGACAAAAGTTCGGCACAACATTGTGGGCCGAAGGGCCTATTCTGTGCTGTATTTCTCTATCTACTTGTGCTAATATCAAGTTTTGGCTATTTGAGAAACAACGGCCAAGAAATTGAATGTCTTTCACGTATGAAGTGGCTTTCTATCTTATCTCCTCAAATATTTGGGCAGGGAAAGAAAAAGGGGCATCCTTTACACACAGCTGAAGTAGGTATTAGGCCCATCGCAAATGCCGGCTGCTTCAGGGAAAGCAACCCAAGAATTAACTGTAGAAAAAATGAAAGTGAAAAAAAAAGAAACAGAATTGAAAAATGTAAGTTACTTACCTGTAAACCACTCCCCAGAATACTGAAAGGTCATCTGATGAAAGGTCATGAAAGGTTATCTTAAGCTTCTCTCCTCCTCCAGAAGAGGCCAAAAGCACATCTACCTCCTACCCTGATGCCTCTCGGGGATCAGTGACCATTCTCTTTATGCTATCATTTGCCTTTGCACCAGCAGCAGCTCGAGCTTCCACTGCTTGAGGGCCCTCGAGGTCTTTATGCCTTTCAGCTCACTATCATGTCACACAAATGACATAACCCCCACCCTCTAATCCAGTTCCCGTCTATTTTGGCACGTTTCTCACAGCTGAATTGACTCCTACGACAAAGTCTGCATGTGAATAAGGCCTGAAGCCCAATATTCAGGGAGCCTCAGGCCTCACTATTTGCATGTTGGGAAAGGGCCCAAACATCAGCCCTCCCAAACTGCTGGTCAATTGAATTTCTGTCACCCACTACTTCAGCTGAGAACCTTTGCTCCCAATGCAACAACTACCAACCCAATTGTTACAACAAATATTGAGTTTTGACGAACATCCTATATATTTCCTAAGTATATAAATATTACTTTCTTTAAAATGTTAATTATGCAAAGGGAGAAAAATCAACAATTTATAACATTCAAGTTGCTGCCTGATAAAATACATTCACGATAAATTAATTGAAATTAAAATCCAAGCCTAGTGTCTCTCTTTAGCACCAAATTGTTTTTGAACTGTTTCTTATCCTTCTCTCAAAGGGAGCTAGCTTCCTTCCAGCCACATCCAAAAGATGTTTATCAGTCCTGCTTGCAGGTTCTGGAATAGGGAGTGTTGCAGGTTTCTTATGGCTGAGTCGATTTGTCTTCAAACTAACATCTATGCACTATTCAGCATGAGCGATACACAGCAATCAGGAGCAGTAACAATGGCTCATTTCCCCTTCCTACTCTTTGGAAAACTCCCAGCACAATGAGGGATTGATTTTGGGACCATTCTTCCTTCTCCTCAGTATCATATCACGCGGTGTCATGACACCCATCACCTACCCTCCATTCCAGTTTCCATCTATGTTTTACTCCATGGCCAACTGACCCTTGAATGGTTTTCTCCATTTACTTTCATTCTAGTTTCATCATGCTGTGCACTATTCCCAAGCCTCTGTTAGTAAGTTCAAGGAGTAATCTCCCGCCTCCTATGCATATGCAAATGTATCTGGCAATTCTGGCTATCTTTATCCATTGTATAATGGATAATTGCATACCCTTAATGGAAGTAAAGTCTCCATAGTCCCAGGTGACCATAGGCTGCTTTGTCCTTTGAGAGGCCGAGCTGGCTGGTGGTGATTTAACCTGAGGATCACCACCCCTCAGGCGAGGGGCAAGGTTGAGAAGGGGCAAGGTCATGAATGAAAATGAAATGAAATGAAAATTGCTTATTGTCACGAGTAGGCTTCAAATGAAGCTACTGTGAAAAGCCCCTAGTCGCCACATTCCGGCGCCTGTTCGGGGAGGCTGTTACGGGAATCGAACCGTGCTGCTGGCCTGCTTGGTCTGCTTTCAAAGCCAGCGATTTAGCCCTGTGCTAAACAGCCCCAATAACCTCAGCTGGTACGGGAATTGAATCCACGCTGTTGGCCCCGCGCTGCTTCATAAACCAGCAAAGATCCTGCCTAAAACTGAGCTAAACTGGCCCCCTTAACACTCAGCATATTATTCACAGTTTTAGTTCATCTTTGAATCTTCTGTTAAGCCACGTGTCCGAAAAAGTATACACAAATAGAAATGTAAAGTATATCGCAGTGTAACCTGTCCTGTTTTCTTTGCAACAAGACTTGGGGTGTGTTTGATCAGGAGTTCGAACCAGAACAGCTCCAATAAATGGTGCAGCTCCCAGTTGTAGCCAAGTTCAAACAATATTGTTCGGCGTTTTGTAAAGATGATCCTATCAACTAGTCTCACTATTTTCAAAGTCTGAGGCAACATGATTAGTTCATGAATGGATTTCCACTACAAGGAATTTGCTCTGTCTGTGGTGTCTGAAGCAGAAATCATTCCAACTTGGTTTATTTTTCCCATGTTTGATATTCCCATGTGGGAATGGTGGAGGGAAGAAGAAATGGGAAAATGGACAGCCTGAGGGACGTCAGGCATCACTGAATCAGCCAAATGGAACTTTATGATGCCTCTCAAGCTTTGAAGTTGCAATGCTTTATTTAACCATCCTTGGAACGTTTGATGGAATCCACTTGTGGAGGTCATGTCAGAGACAAGAAAAACAAAATTCCTGTAATTCACAGAAACCTTACAGCCAGCACTTAACATTCTTACAGGCAGGTCATCCCATGAATCTATACTGTCCAAGAAAAGATTAGGATGCACAAATTTGCAGGCCAAAAATAGTCACTGTATGACAAGAGATTCTCTCTCACAATTCAAGATGCAATGAGAAATAACAGGAAAGAAGAAAATTAGGGAATAAGGCAAGGAGACTCCATTTTGAAATGCGAAAATAAAATCGCATCCTGGAAAGCTCTTTGGATTATAAAAGCTTATTATCCAATATATGCAGCAGGGAACAAATCATTCTGTTGTTCAAGAAGTGAAATCAGGTTTGAAAGCCAAAACTGTTAGGTACCAGCAGCCGGCTAAAACTGAACAAGTTTACCAATTATATTATTGGCTTTAAGAACCCAAACACACACAATGTCAGCTCTTTCCAAAGTGTTTGCCTACTGAATAACATAATTTAGACTGAACAGATATCTTGACATGCATACGGTCCACCCTGAATTAACCCCCGTGCTCTCAGATGTCCCCTGTACAGTATTAGCAGCTGAGTGCTTGGCTTCGATTTCAGGTCTAGTGCTGCGATGTACTTAACACCTGCTGTGCAGTGATAAAGGGCCAGCACTCTATCCAAAAGCAAGATACAAGAACATTGATTTAATTGATCTGATGTTTACGAGCCAGGTGTCATTTGTTCTACCAGGCACAAAAATAGCCCACAGCACCATGTGACAGGTGCTGCAAAGTCAGGAATAGTGAATGGGACAAATGACCTTTTCCTAATGTCACATCAAAGGATTGATTCTGTGATGAGTATATATCACGACAGATGTTCTCTTAACCCCCCCCCCAATCCCACCCTCACCGAAAGTATTTTCCATGTGGAAGTTCAGAATGGCTTTGAATGCAAAACCCAAAGATGGGTTGAAATTAAATGAAAGCATTCTAACCCATTACAGTGCTCAATCGTGGAAATATTTGCGATTTTGTTCCTTGTGTTTCTAAATTAATCCTATGTATGCCAGACAAATTGAATGTTTTGTTTTGCCTTTAATAGAAAAGATTGAGGCGCAACGACTTGATGAGGGGATGATATGGATCTCACTCTCGCTGGACAGGATCCAGGGGGGCGATTCTCCAAGCCCCGTGCCTGGCCGGAGAATCGCCGCAACCGCACCACGACGCCGCCGAGATGCAGAGAATCGGTGCCATCTGCGCCGGCGCGATTGATGCGGCACGGGCCGCTGGAATCAGCGGGGCTACCGATTCTCTGGCCTGGATGGGCGGCCGCATGGATACGACAGAGTCCCGCCAGCGCCGTTCACCCATGGTCGCTGCCGGCGGGAACTCTACGCGAACGGTCGGGGGGCGGCCTGTGGGGCGGGGAAAAGCAATCCTTCACCGGGGGGGTCTCCGATGGGGTCTGGCCCGCAATCGATGCCCACCAATCGGCAGGCCGGCCTCTCCCCTCCACCGGGCCTACTTTCTTGTGCAGCCGGCCCCTGAACACCGAAGACATGTTGTGTCGGGGCTGGGGTGCTGAAGACGTCCCCCGCGCATGCGCAGATCGGCGTGGCCCAACTGCTGCAGCATCGTGCTGGCCTCCTGTGGGGGACAGAATCGGTTGTCCCCATGCCCATTTCGCGCCGTCGTGAAATGCGACGGTGTTCACGATGGCGCGACACTTGGGCTCCATTTTGGATAATCTGCCCCCAGATCTACGGATCATTTAAATAGCTGGATGCTAGATTCATCCGGCGCCTGGGACTTACTGGCCGTGCCTGGGAGACCCTGCCAGGATACCGTTAGTACTGGTTCACACAACGTGGACCAGTCTTAATGGTAGCTGGGGGTCTTTCAGGCCATTGAGGAGCCCCAGATGATTGGGGACAGGGCAGGGTAGCACCCTAACACGCACACTGGCACTGTCAGCCTGGCATCTTGGCAGTGCCACCCAGGCACTCTGTCAGTGCCAGGATTCCAGGCTGGCCGTGCCAGGCTGCCCAGGTGCCAAGTTAGCACTACCTGAGGTCAAGTGTGGGGTGGGGTCTTGTTAGATAGAAGGGGGAGGACCCCAGGAGCCTTCCCAAGGTTGGGGAGTCGGGGGAGGGGGGGGATATCGGCCCGCCTTCCAAAATGACACCCCAATCTGCGAAAAGCCTTTAAAATCCCTCTAAGTGCAGCCTTGGCAGCGAGAATCACCTCAAGTCTGCTGAATCGTGTCTTGAATGTTAAAGAGGTCAGAATGTCACATGTTCAGCACTTGTTCCAAAAGGAAAACTTGGTTTCTGTTTGAATAATTGCAATTCAATTTTTACAAGGAATTGGGCCCTTCATTTACATGTGTACGGTGCAGTCATCTATTCCCGGCACAGCCACACCTGTAAAACAGATGGAACAAGATCCAAATTTTTCAATACTCAGACTTTACTTGGCTTGATTCAGCATTTGCAATACCAGGTCCCACTAAAACTGCACACTATTCCAGGATTATTGTGGTATGCAAAGATAACCCACAGCTTCTTTTTGTGATTGCGGTGTCTTCTTAAACACCTCACCCCTGTCCCCTCCACCCTCACCTCCAACAATTAATGTGAGGAACTTATGGATTTCTTTGTCACAAAGAATTGAAACAACCTGATCACCTGGTCAATGTCCCTCCTTTCCATTAGCCTGTCTAGCCAAACCTCCTTAAATGCTTAACCTTGCCCCAGCCCTGACTGTCAGCTTTCTTTAGTTTCTCTCTCTTATCACTCCTCAAGCCCTCTCTGAGCTTATCCTGTACATGAGATCCACCTCTTGCTCCCTTGGTCCCATTCCCTCTAAACTGCTGACCACTCAATTTCCCCTACTGGCCACCATGTTAACTGATATTGTAAACTATTCTCTCTCTATAGGGGGAAATTTTTCAGCCATTCCCACCGGCGGAATCTTTCGGTCACTCTGAAGGCAACAACCCACGTGGAATGGCGCAAACATCAGCTCGACCGGAAGATCCCACTGATGGCCAATGCCAAGTCACCTCCACTGCGAAAAAACATGTCATGGGGGTGGCCGGAAAATGTCGCCCTCAAGTTTTCTCCCTCTTTTCTTTTAAACTACTGCCATCGCCCCTCTCCTCAAAAGAACCTTCAAACACTCTGTCCTTGCAAACTACATCCCATCTCCAACCTCCTTTCACTCTCCAAACTCCTTGAATGTGTTGTCGCATCTGAAATAGGTTCACATCTTTTCCAGAATTCCATGTTTGAATCCCTCCAATGTGATTTCTGTCCCTGTCAAACCACTGAAACGGGAGGCGGGGGAGGGTGGTCAAATGATGTGAGTGGGAGTGGCTGTGTTTCAGCGCTACTTGTCTTTTAATCCTTTTTTTAAATCCTGAGGCACATCCCATAATTTCTTGCCTTTGGTGTACTGGTCTTGTACTATGTCCTTGGAAGATCCTGGCTAGATTTTGGCACTGAGGAGCCAAGTTAAATCAAATGCTTCTCGTTTGATTGAGACAGTCAGAGCGGCTGGGGTGGGGCCCAGCTTGTAGTGGCAACTTTACAGGTTAGCGAGCCTAAACCATGTTAGTGCTGTCAGCATCGTCATGATGGCTGCCATTGGAAATGATGTTGTGGATAATGACACGGCTTCATGGCACAGGTTGTTGGTGCCCCCATTGCACAGCCTGTTGTTTATCCTGAACGATTCAGTGAGTTGGCTAGACAGTGGGTGTCGTGACCCTGGTCTTTTGAGGGGAGTGGGGAACAAATTCGCGGGTGAATTTGCGAATTGGCTGTCACGTTTTCTCAATCTCGATTTGGTGGCTGGATGTTTCGAGTTCGACGGAGCACATTGTATCTGTTCTTCAAGGTCCGGGGTCAGTTAGAGACCCCAACAACTGATTTTATGTTGTCTTGTCCTCTATGCTCATCCAGAGGAGTGGAGGTGGCTGGACATGTCAGGTTGTCGCTTCCCGCTGTGGCCTAGGTATCGTGCTGCCTGGGCGTCAGGACGACAGTGTGGTGGAGGTGAAGATGAATGGAACTTTGGCAGGATCCTGAGAGCTACTCAACGATCTGATCATGGCTTTGGTTTTTCTAAGCTCCATGGATGATGATGTTATTATCCTGCAGTTTATCAATAAACCGTAACTTTATTTCCTTGTGATTATGCTGCTGGTTTTACGTTATTGTCTTTTTCTGGACATGGGAGTAGAATATATGAGCACAGAGGCTCAGAGATGGCCGCCTGTTATTCTATTATGTTATTCTATTAAGCCAAACCGAATCGATAGTGTGACAGAGTCAGAGTGTCATCGGCAGAGTCTTCCTTTTTACTTTTATGTGCAGTAATCCTTGCATTTACCAGGAGGGAGTACATTTTCGATACCCTCACCTCATTTATAAAGATGAGTAGTGCCACGGCAAGCTGGTGGGTGGATGGTTGGTGTAGTATGGATGGTATGTGTCATAACCTAGGCCTTGCCGAAGCCTAGGCATTGAAGATCTGGGCCGGGATTTTCCCCTACCCAGCGGGGCGGGGGGGTCCTGGCGTAGCAGAGTGGTGCCAACCACTCCGGATTCGGGCCTCCCCAAAGGTGCGGAATTCTCCGGAGTGGTTGGCGCCACGCCGACTGGCGCCAAAACCGTCATCAACAGCCTTTGACGCCCGCCGCCCGGCGTCAGGACTGGCCGAAAGGCATTTGCTGGTTCGCGCATGTGCCAGTGCGTCAGAGGCTGCTGACGTCACCACCGGCGCATGCGCGGTAGGGGGGGTCTCTTCCGCCTCCGCCATGGTGGAGGCCGTGGCGGCGGCGGAAGAAAAAGAGTGCCCCCACGGCACTGGCCCGTCTGCCGATCGGTGGGCCCCGATTGCGGGCCAGGCCACCGTGGGGGCACCCCCCCGGGGTCCGATCGCCCTGCGCCCCAGGACCCTGGGGGCCCGCTCACGCCGCCAATCCCGCTGGCACGAGAGGTGCTCCAATTCCCGCCGGCGGCAGAGGCCTATCAGCGGGCGGGACTTCGGCCCATCGCAGGCCAGAGAATCGCCGTGGGGGGCACGCCGATCGGCGCAGCATGATTCCTGCTCCCGCCGATTCCCGGATGGCGGAGAATTCCGGCCACGGCGGGGGCAGGATTTACGCCGGCTCCAGGCGATTACCCGACCCTACGGGGGTCGGAGAATTCTGCCCCATGTCTTCCCTGCACCCTTAGGGGAATACGCGCTACCCCGCTGAAGGGGTTAAACTGGCTGTCTTAGGGCCGCCTGGCACTCACTTGGATGGGTAGCACCTTCTGGATAACACCTGCTGTGAAAGAAATTAAACTTCCAGTTTCACCTCACAACTCGGCGTGGGTCCCTTCCTTTTGGCAGATGTCACAATATGGCTATGTAAGTGCTCACTATGGATGAGGAAAGCCCCAGTTAGAACTATGTGTTGCTATTTTCTTTTGTATCTTTGTTACTTTGGGTTTATGGAATCTGTGCACGTTTCCACGAAAGTACGGACAGATCATTTATCCTTGAGGGAACTGGGTCCTTGTGATTCTTCTTTGTGGTTGGAGTTGTTGGAGTAGGGGGAAATGTGTAATGGTGCACGCCTGGGTGTGGTTGGTTAATCCATGTTAGTCTTGTCTTCAATATTCTCTTGGCTGTGTGGGTAGTTGCAGTGGTCACTTATAGGGTAGGTTAAGGCAGAAGTAACTGTGTTTACCTGGGACGGGCAGAGGGTCTGTTGGGCGGTGGAGCGCATTTCCCTTCCCGAGTTGGCCTCTTTGGGGGCTCCTGGTTTGCACCACCTCTCGAAGTAGGGTTCCATTGGGGAAGTAGTAACCTGAGGGTTGCAGGGTTTGAGTGAGAGTCTGAGTGCTGTGGATTGGCGTTTATGGAGCCTTTCTTCGATTTCGGGGTAGACCGAGTAAGAGTGATAAGCAAGCTCCTCCAAGTGGTCTTATATAGTGACTTCCTTATTGCCCTCCTTTTTGAAGACCTCCTTGGGGAGGTAGTTTGGTCTCTGGTGTGGCCATGCTGCTCTGCCCCTCGTATCCTTTTTGTGATGGTGTACAATGCTGATCCTTGTTTGGCATCCTTTGGCTAATCCCAGTGTTCCTCTCTTTCAGGAGTTTCTTTTCCTTACTTGAGTAGGTAGCGCGCTGATGCACGCCCCGATTTGGTATAGTGTGACTTGAGGAGTTTCCCTTATCATGTCGGGGTGGAGAGATTGTAACCTTCCCGAGGCGCCCAGTTGGTAGGTGTCTTGGATGATTCTTCCACTCTTTGTGGGTGGTTGAGGAAGACGTGAACCTTCCAGTGTTGACGGGGCTGGTGCACTGCCTCGAATGTGGTGAGAGAGAAGTGAATCCTGACATGGTGTGGGTATCTTTAGTTCACTGATTTCTATGTGCGAGGGTGTACAGTGCCAGACAGTTCTTGTACTGTGGTCCTGAGAGGCTGAGTGAGGCTTCGAATGAGCAGTTTTTCCCCTTTTCATTTTGTGGTGAGGGGTGTACGACAGGTGACCATGTGCTCATGGTGTATCCTGGTCCCCGTTACCCTGATATCCTCTGCTCTTGGTAGTGTTTTTTTCCTATCCTGCATTGTTTTTTTTTGGGTTTTTTAAAATTTAGATTAGCCAATTATTTTTTCCAATTAAGGGGCAATTTAGCGTGGCCAATCCACCTACTCTGCACTTTTTGGGTTGTGGGGGCGAAACCCACGCAGACACGGGGAGAATGTGCAAACTCCACACGGACAGTGACCCAGTGCCGGGATCGAACCTGGGACCTCAGCGCCGTGAGGCGGTTGTGCTAACCACTAGGCCACCGTGCTGCCCCTATCCTGCATTGTTAATGTGAGGGGAGGTGTTGACCTCATCGCTTATAAACTGAACCAACTGTATGAATATTTGCTGGTCTTCTCTGTGTAAATGTGTGGAATGATGATCGTTCTGTACTGTGCCGGAGTTGGGGGATTTGTTGCTTCTGGTGGGTATATGTAATAAATTCTTTTAGAACTGGTGCCCGCGCAAATTTTTCTGTAATTTCTGCCTGTTATTTTGGGGCGAAATAATCATTGACTGGTTCCTGCAAAGGTACAGACAGGTCTTGTATCCGAGAAAAGGATGTCATAATGTGTTAACAATGCCTCTGGTATGATCGGTGCTGAGGGAGATGGGTTCTGGGGCATGTCTGAACATGAGACGAAGATCTTATCCTGGACTCTGGTGGGCGGTGTGAGCACTCGCTACGTGGGACGGTGTACGCCATTTTACCATGTTTTCACGGCTTTATCCTCCTCTCCCACATTCTCTAATATATTCATTGGTACACGGGAAAGCAGCAAGTTTAGTAGTGATTATGGTGAACCAACTGTATTGTTGTTCTCCTGTCCACTTCTGTGTTTTTGATGTGCTGCACCAATCCTGATGTTTTGTTGTGCTCTTTGTTAAAATGGAAAAACTTCATTTTTTTAAATATATAAAAACCATTGAAACGGATCTTATCAAAGTCACAAATGAGAGCTTATATGACTGCGACAAAGGTAGACATTCCCTCCTCAACCTTCTCAAGCTATCTGCAGCCTTTAACCCGGTTAACCGCATCGTCCTCCTCCAATGCCTCTCCACTGTCATCCAGCTGGGTGGGTCTGCTCTCATGTGGTTGCATTCTTATCTATCTAATCGTAGCCAGAAAATCACTTGCAATGGCTTCCCTTCCTGTGGCTGTACCATTACCTCTGGTGCCTCCCAAGGATCTATCCTTTGTCCCCTCCTATTTCTCATCTACATGCTGTGGAGATGCCGGCGTTGGACTGGGGTGAGCACAGTAAGAAGTCTTACAACACCAGGTTCAAGTCCAACAGGTTTGTTTCAAACACTAGCTTTTGGAGCACTGCTCCTTCCTCAGGTGAATGGACTTTAACCTGGTGTTGTAAGACTTCTTACTGTCATCGACATGCTGCTGCTTAGTGACATCATCCAAAGGCAGAGCATTGCATTTCGCAGGTTTACTGGCAATATCTGTACTTCAACAGCACCTCTCTCGACCCCTTCACTGTTGTTTAATTCTCCGTCTGTTTATCCAACATCCAGTAATGGATGAGTAGAAATTTCCTCCGATTATGTATTGGGAAGACTGAAGCTATTGGTTTCATCCAAACTCTCTTCCCAAACCTCCAACTCCAATCCCCTCCCTGGGAACGGCCTGAGACTAAATTAGTCTATTTGCTATCTTTGATGTCACATTTGACCCCAAGATGGGCTTCTGACATTGGGCTGGATTCGCTGGTCTCCCAGCTGCGTGTTTCTCAGCGGCGCACCGTTCACTGGCAGCGGGATTCTCGATTCCTGCCACTTGATAATGGAATTTCCCATTGAAGACACCCCCCAACTAACGGAAACCCCGCGGGGGGGGGGGGGGGGGGGGGCACTGCTGGCGGGAACAGTGAATCCCAAAGGCCGGAGAATTCTGGCCAATATGCAGGTCATCGCTAAACTGCCTACTTGCACCTCCATAACACCATTCAACTTCATCCCGTCTCAACTCTTCAGCCTCTGAAACCCTCATTCATACCTTCATTACCTCTAGAATAATGCATCCTGCCACATTCTTCCCACTTGAGGTCACCAAAACTTTGCTGTCTGGGTCTTAACTCACGGCAAGACCCATTCCCCGATCACCCCAGTGTTTGCTGACCTATACTGGCCCCCCAGCCATGCAATGTCTGGATTTTAAATTCTCATCTTTGTTTTCAAAGCCCCCCCCCCCCCCCCAAGACTCTGGTACATTTCCAATGATAATTTCTCCACCCCTGCGGCCGTGCCTTCACATGCCTCTGGATCCCCCTCCCTCCATTACCCATGTCTCGACTTCTTGACTTAGCTTTCCTCCTGTCAGGCAGTTCTTGAAACCGGCAGCTTTGACCAGTTTTGTTTTGGTCACCTTGATCTGATATCGCCCCATCTGACACATTTTGTGTTACAAAGCTCCAGTGAAGCATCTCTGGACTTTTCATCATCTTAAAGGTGTTGGATAAATATGCGTTGTTGTTGTAAGTAACATCTGGTGAATTCAATCCAGGCATAAAGATGGGGCAGGGATTTTAACCCACAAAAAGGGGATGTTAAATCTTAATCTCAGCCTCTATGAACCCTTTTCCCGTTTTAACAGAGACATGTCAGGAGGCAGGTAGGCAATTTAAATGTGATAATCAGATTATTTGCCTCAGAAGACACCACCATTTTAAATTTAACCCTGGCCAGCTGGGTTTTCCAGCTCTCAGGTCTAAAGAAAGGTGAGGGGTTCTGGATGCCGGAGCTAGGTGGCTTTCCATTTGCTCGCAGGGTCCAGTTTACCCGCTTTTGCTAAAGTCTTGCAACTCTTTTTTGAATATATATTTTTATGGAGGTTTTCCCTTTTAACAAATAAAGTAACAAAATATTCAAAACGGGTACAGTACAGTATAAATACTTCAGCGTATCTAAATACAGGAAGAGACAGGAGAACGTCATCCCAGTTAGTTCAGCTTAATCATTAATCTTGGTGCCTCCGTTTATACCAGAAACGACGGCAAGCAGATAAACTAGAAAATGAGGGAGAAGAAGATAAGCCCATGAAAACATGGTAAAGTGCATCTGAGGCCCGTTCAAACCTCGCCAACACGAAATGCCCAAATCACTATCCACCAAGGAAACCGCACTGACAGGGAGAAGAAGAGACGTCAAGGTACGTATCAACAGGATATCGCGGGGAAAGATACAACTCTCCTCCTCCCAACAGGATAAGGGATACCCCCTAGCTACAGCCCACAATAATATAGGACAGGACTCCGGGCTAGGCTTGGATGCACACCAAAACTTTTTTCCTCATAAACATAACTCCAATTGTATCAGAGGTACCAATGACACATTATAAGGTCTTTTCCTCAGATATGAGACCTGCCTGTACATTTACAGGAGTCAGTTAAGATTCTTTAGCCACAAAAAACATTTATGAAGACATTAATTCCAAAAGGATATTTGAAATAAAACCACAAAGCGCAACAAAACCCCAAAATCCAGTACAGTATAGAGTAATCACCATTCCAAATATTCATACAGAGAAGACCAGCAAGTATTCAGAAATTTGAATCAGATTGTTATCATTGTGGTCGGTGTCTCCCTTCACACAGACAATGACAGGATCTGAGCAGGGGATCTGAGGATCTGGCTCCATGGTGCACGCCTCACTCCATGGGACAAAGCCACACATTTGAAACCTAACTCAGCCGCCCAAGGTCTCCAGGCAGTGAAAGGTAACCCGAGCAAAGAGGAACAACAGAATACAACCCTCAGTACAAGACATGAGTTGGCGGTTTGCACTCTCGTATACAGGAGCCAGTAAACCAGTGATACTTACACTACATCAAGATCCGCTACACAACAGATCCCACTCATCTCCAGCCAAATCAGAGATACCACTCAGGCCCGATGACACTGAAAGACTTGAACCATCCTGCACTGATGGGGGCGATTCACCAAAACGGAGACTAAGTCTTCGCACCATTGTGAACGCCATTGACCGGCCGGCTTAACGGAGAATCCCGCCGGTGGATCAAGGCAGAAATATGGCACGGCGGGGCAGATTGTGCCCCAGTTCTACATCCCTGCCACCCCATGAGATAAAATGTCCTCTCAGCATCTACTCTGTCAAGCCTTGTCACAATTTAATATGTTTCAGTAAGTTCACCTCTCATTGTTCTAAATTCCAATGAGTGTAGGCCCAACATGTTCAAACTTTCCTCGTAGGACAAGCCTTGCATCCAGGAATCAGCCAAGTGAACCTTTTCTGAACAGCTCCAATGAAATTATGCCGCTCCTTAGGAGGCCCAAAACTGTAAACAGTACTCCATGTACGGTCTCACCAATGCAAGATATAGTAGTAGCCAGACTCCCCTACCTTTATGCTCCATCCGTCTTTACTTTATTATCCACCCTGCTTGTTACATCCTCAAAGAACTCTAATAAATTTGTGAAATACTTTCCCTTTTGCAAAACCATGTTGACTCTGCCCAATTGTGGAATGAGCATCTCAATAGCGGAATGAGTTGTGGAATGTACCTCCTTAATGATGGATTGGAGCATTATGGCAAAGATAGACGTTCGACTAACTGGTCTGTAGCTTTCTGCTTTCTGACTTTCTTGAATAATGGCATTACATTTGCAGTTTTCCAATCCCCTGGGACCTTTCCAGAATCGAAGGCATTTTGGAAGATAACAACCATTTTATCCACCATCTCTGCAGCCACTTCTTTTAAGACCCTAGGAACAGGTCATCAAATCTAGGAGACAAGTCAGCCTTTGATCCTATTAGTTTTCCTCGTGCTTTTTCTCCAATGAATGTGATTGTTTTTTTGGTTTTTTTTTTTAAAAACAATTTTATTGAGGTATTTTTGGCATATAAAACAGCAACTTTGTACAGTAGTGTACAAAAAGCAAATATGTCATAATGCAAGCATTGGTTCCTCTCTCGCAAGAAACTGCCGAAGCAACCCCCTACTCTACATTACCTTAACCCCCCCTCCCCTCTCCCCTGCTGACGATTAATTCTCCGCGAAGAAGTCAACGAATGGCTGCCACCTCCGGACGAACCCGGACAGCGACCCTCTCAAGACAAACTTAATTTTCTCCAGCTCGAGAAAGCGCGCCATGTCCGAAAGCCATACTTCAGATTTCAAGAGCTTTGAGTCCCTCCATGCCAACAGTATTCATTGCCAGGCTACCAGGGAAGCAAAGGCCAAGACGTCAGCCTCTTTCTCCTCCTGGCCTCCTGGGTCCTCCAAAACCCCACAATTGCCACCTCAGGACTCATTGCTACCCTAGTTTTCAATACCCAGGACATGACTGAGTATTGAAAACATGACTGGCGAATCCCTGGCAGTACCCCCTTAGTTTAGGACATATCCAGAACATGTGTACATGGTTCGCTGGTCCTCCGGCACAATTGTCCTCCAGCCCAAAGAATTTGCTCATCCGGGCCACCGTCGTGTGGGTCCGATGTACGACCTTAAACTGGATCAGACTGAGCCTGGCGCATGTTGCGGTCGTGTTTACTCTACTCAAAGCGTCTGCCCATATGCCGTCCTCTATCTCCCTCCGAGCTCCTCCTCCCACTTAAGCTTCAGTTCTTCGGTCTGTGCTTCCTCTGCTCTCATTAGTTCTTTATAAATGTCGGAGACTCTCCCCTCTCCTCTGGAAACTACCCTGTCCTGGATCCCCCTTGGTGGGAGGCATGGAAAGGATGGTACCAGTCTGCGTACGAAATCCCGCACCTGCAAGTACCTGAAATCATTCCCTCTCTCCAGCCCGAACTTCTCCTCCAACACCCTCATGATCGGGAAGCTCCCTTCCAGGAACAGATCGCCCATCCTTGCAATCCCTGCCCTCCGCCATAGTTGGAAACCACTCTCCATATTCCCCAGGGCAAATTGGTGGTTGCCGCAGATTAGGACCAAACCGTGCTCTCATTTCCCCTATATGCCCCCTCCACTGGCCCCAGATCCGTAGAGCTGCCACCACGGGAGCGGCAGAGGCGCCGTAACCAAGGCTGCCAAACTGGTGCCTTGGTGCCTGGTGCCCCCGCACGAAGCAGCCTCCATCCGCTCCCAAACCGACCCCGTCCCACCATCCATTTCCTTACCATGGCTATGTTAGCTGCCCAGTAGTAGTTGCTAAAGTTCGGCAATGCCAGCACCCCCATCCCCTCGGTTCCTCTCGAGCATCGCCTTCCTCACCCGTGGGGACTTTCCCACCCAAACAAATCCCAGGATAATTTTATCTAGCCTCTTAAAGAAGGACCTCGGGATGAAAATGGGGAGACACTGAACAAGAATCTCGGGAGAATTGTCATCTGCACCGTCTGCACTCTCCCCGTTAATGACAGCGGGAGCGCATCCCATCTCCGGAACTCGTCCCTCACTTGCTCCACCAACCGGGACAAGTTTAGCTTATGCAACTTACCCCAGTCTCGCGCTACTTGCATCCCTAAATATCTGAAGCTTTCCCCTACCAGCCTAAAAGGCAGCCCCCTCAGCCTACTCTCCTGACCTCTCGCCTGCACTACCCACAACTCGCTCTTTGCCATGTTCAATTTATATCATGAGAACCGACCAAATTCCCTCAGAGTTTCCATGATTTTGTCCATTCCCGCCATTGGGTCGGACACGTATAACAGCAGGTCATCCGCGTATAACGAGACTTTATGTTCAACATCCCCCCGGTCCAGCCCTTTCCAGTCCCTTGAAGCTCTCAGAGCAATTGCCAGCGGCTCTATAGCCAGTGCAAACAGCAGTGGGGAGGGGGCATCCCTGTCTAGTCCCATGGTGCAGTCTGAAGTAGTCAGATGTCGTCCTGTTCGTCCTCACACTAGCCTCTGGGGCCTGATATAGCAGCCTAACTCAGTCAATGAATCCCACCCTAAACCCAAAACGTCCCAACACCTCCCATAAATAGTCCCACTCAACCCGGTCGAAAGCCTTTTTGGCATCCATTGCTACCACTACCTCTGCCTCCCTGCTCTCCGGGGGCATCATAATCACATTGAGCAGCCTCCTTAGATTGGCCATCAGTTGCCTGCCCTTTACGAACCCGGTTTGGTCCTCTGCAATCATGTCCGGTACACAGTCCTCAATTCAAGACGCCAAGATCTTGGCCAGTAACTTAGTGTCTGCATTAATCAAAGAGATTGGCCTATCAGACCCACATGCCTTCGGGTCTTTATCCCGTTTCAGTATAAGGGAGATAGTGGCCTGCCACATCGTCGGGGGTAAGACCCCTCCGTCTCTTGCCTCGTTGAACACCCTGACCAGCACCAGCCCCACTATCTCGAAGAACGTTTTATAAAACTCCACCGGGTATCCGTCCGGCCCCGGGGCTTTACCCGACTGCATGACCTTCAGGCCCCCCAGTACTTCTTCAGTCCTGATCGGGGCCCCCAGCCTGTCTATCAACCCCCTACCTACTCTTGGGAAGGTCAGTCCGTCCAAAAAGCACCTCATCCCCTCCGGTTCCGTGGGGGGTTTCGAGGTGTACAGCTTGCAATATAAGTCCCTAAACACCTTGTTCAGTCCTACCGGGTCCCCCACCAGGTTTCCCTCCCCGTCAACTACCTTTCCTATTTCCCTAGCCGCTTCTCTCTTTCTTAGTTGCTGTGCAAGCATTCTGCCGGCCTTCTCCCCATCCTCGTATATTGCGCCCTTTGCCATTCTAAGCTGCTCTACGGCTTTCCCTGTAGACAACACCCCAAACTCGGTCTGCAGCCTCTCTCATTTCCTAAGTAACTCTGGCCTCAGGTACTCCGCATAGATCCTACCCGTCCGTAAAATTTCCTTAACCAGTCGGTCCATTTCTGCCCTGTCTGTCCTGTCCCTATGGGCTCGGATTGAAATCAGCTCCCCTCTCACCACTGCCTTCAGCGCCTCCCAGAGCACAGCTGCTGAGACTGCTCCAGTATCATTTACCTGCAGGTAATTATGCATGCATTTCCTCAGCCTCTAACACACCATCTCGTCCGCCAGCAGTCCAACTTCCAGCCTTCATTGTGGGCGCTGAAAGCTATCTTTGCAAATCTGCAGATCAACCCAGTGCGGAGCATGGTCCGAGATGGTAATTGTCGAATATTCTGCACCCGTCATCCCTGTCAGCAAGTCCCTGCTCATGATAAAGAAATCGATTCGGGAATACACCTTGTGGATGTGAGAATAGAACAAAAACTCCTTCGCCGACGGCCAACTAAATCTACATGGGCCAGCTCCCCCCATTTGCTTCATGAACCCTCTCAGTTCCTTTGCCATCGCTGGCACCCTACCCGTTTTTGAACACGACTGGTCCAGGCCAGGATCAAGAACTGTGTTAAAGTCCCCATCCATGATCAGTTTGCGTGAGTCCAAATCAGGGATCTTCCCCAGCAACCTCTTAATAAAACCTACGTCATCCCAATTAGGGGCATTTACATTGACCAGGACTACTCTCACCCCCACGAGCTTACCCCTAACCATAACAAATCTGCCACCCCCGTCCGCAAATGTGCCCTCCACCTCAAATTGGACCCGTTTGTTGATCAAGATCGCAACCACCCTGGTCTTAGTGTCGAGCCCCGAATGGAAGACCTGACTAATCCAGCCCTTCCTTAGTCTGACCTGGTCAGCCACTTTCAGATGAGTCTCCTGTAACATGACTACATCCGCCTTCAAAACCCGCAAATGCGCGAACACACGCACCCTCTTGACTGGCCTGTTTAGCCCTCTAACATAGCAGGTGATCAGCCATCTCCTTTCTTTCGCCAGCCCCCAAGCCATGTGTCTCGCTTCCTCTGGCCCGCCTCCTGGCCACCTCCACCCCTGACCTCCTCACTATTACCATGCCCAATTTCCATCATCGTCAGCAGACCTACTCCCCCCCCTCCCCCCTAGCAACACTACCCTATAACCTAACCCCAGCCATAAACTAGCTAAATGAACACCCCCCACCTGGCTTCCGTTGACTAGCCCACCCAGCTAGCCTGGTGGCTCCCAACTCCGGCGCCAGTGAGTCTCTCACCTATTGTTCCCTGGCTCCCCCCTCCCCCCTCCCCCCCAGCCCATCCACCACCACTTCCCCAAATCAGCCCTGCTTGAACAAATACTCTAAACAGGACAGAGACAGCCCCAACAATAGTGTAATTTAAGTCATACAAAACAAAATAGCAGGCACTATCAACCATTCCCATCTGAACGTAGTAAGAGATCGCAAAAATTCCTCGAAAAACACCCCCCATATCCAAACCATTCTAACTATTCTCTTTTTCTAACAAAACTCAAATACAAAAGCGAAAAAGAGACAAGACGAGAAAAAAGACAAAAAAGACATAAAACCCAAGATACAAAAGCATGAAAAAACATGCAGGCATCTCTCAGAAACAAGAGAGAAAGAATTAAAAGTTCCAACAGGAGTCCAAGAGTCCTCAGCTCAGGACCAGCCTTTGCCTCTCTGCAAAGTCCATCGCCTCCTTGGATTCCTCGAAATAATGATGCTGGCCCTCGTACATAACCCACAGTCGCGCCGGATAGAGCAGCCCAAATTTCACCTGCGTCTTATATAAAATCTCTTTAACTTGCCCGTAGCCTGCCCTCCTTCTGGCCACCTCTGCGCTCAGGTCTTGGTAATCGTGCAGGGTGCTATTGTCCCAATTGCAGCTCTGCGTGCTCTTGGCCCATTGAAGAACCCGCTCCTTATCCAGGAACCTGTGGAACCTGACCACCATCACTCGTGAGGGACCCCCTTGCCGCGGCTGCTCACCTGCGCTCTATATGTCCTGTCCACCTCTGGCGGGCGAGGGAACACCTTATTCCCCAGCAGCTTCTGGAACATATCTGCCACATATGCGGCAGCATCCAACCCCTCTGCCCCCTCCAGGAGGCCAACGATTCTTAAATTCTGCGGGCGAGACCTGTTCTCCAGGTCCTCCAGCTTTTCCAGGAGCATTTTTTGTTGGTCTCTCAAACTTTGAATCTCCATGTCCACCACCGTTTGAAAGTCCGCCTGCTCCTCCACCATCTTCCCCAGCTCCTGGATCTTCTCAGCCTGGGCATCCAGCCTTTTCTCCATTCGGTCAAACGATTTCTGGAGCGGTTCCAAATAATCACTTTTCAGTGCTAGGAAGCTCTCCTGCATAACCTGCAACAGGTGCTCCATTGTCGGCTGAGCTGGCGGTGTCCAGGTCTGGACATTGGCCATATCGGTTTCACTCACAGCCTCCCCCTTTGCCCTTGCTTGTCCATTTCTTCAGCTGTTTGCGATCCTTCCTACTTCTTAGTTCCATACACCTCTGTATGGATTCAGTGCCTGAGTGCTATTACTTTCCAATCCAGCGCTTAAAAGCGCAAGAAACGTCGGGGCAAAAGGTCCAAAAGTTCGACTGGACCAGGAGCCACCAAGTGTGCGACTTACTCACTCCCTCATTGCTGCCACCGGAAGTCGTGATTGTTTTTTTTCATGTCCTCCCTCTCTTTTGCTCCCTACTTTTCTATTATTCCTGGAAAGCTTTTTGTGTTTTCTATTGTGAAGACAAATTTGACCCTATTCCTCCAATCATTCCTCGCTCCAGATTCCAATCTTCATCCTCCCATTCTCCCAAAAACAATTTCTACCACCCCTTTATTTTCCACAGCTCTGAACTCAGATCTTCCTCCTCCGTGCCCTCTCGCCATCCCAACTTCAGACTATGGTTTCCTTCTGCTTCCCAGCCTACTCAAACCCCTTGGTTCTCCTTCACTCCCTGGCTACAGCCTGGTGCCTAAGGGCTTCCCAACTGCTAGGAACCTCTCAATCTGGCTGGTTGTGACTGGAAATCAGGTCCTGCAGTTTTATTCATCAGGACCCATTGGTGATTGGTGTTGCACCTATCAGCGAGAGCCCCTTGTTGCCTCCTTTCGGTCAGACTCACCATATCAATTGTCACTTAGACACTGGAGTGGGCAGAGGGGAGCCTTTCCAAGGGCCGGCAGCTAATCAATGCAATCAGAGGCTGGCAGCTCCTCACTGCCGCCAGCACCACCAGGGGAGCAGTGAACGATGCTGGCAAAGCACCCACCAGAGGTCCAGGATCCATCAGGAACCAGGCCACATACCAGTGAGGACTGGATAGGGGTTGCAAGGTGGCATTGCAGGGGGGGGTTTGACAGGCAAGGACAGCGGGCTGGCTTTTTGTGTGACCCCATCACTTCCCAATTAAAGGTCCCTCAATCAGGAACTGAGTACCTGATAATGAGGGGCTTCCAGGAGCCCACAATTAAACACGGCAGGGTTTGGTTTTCTGGTTCCCTGTGTGCCACTGGTTAAATGCCAGCAGAGATGGGAAGAGACCTTTAAGTGGGCATTAACGTCCATTTCAGGGTTCCAATTGGCAGTGGGACAGGAAGGCTGTCCATGAGCTTTCCTGCCTCGGATATAATCAGGGCAATGGTGGGAAAGTGGAGGGGGCCCACCCTCCCACCTGAGAAGATACCCCCTCACCTCTAATACTATCTCAGGAGGGGGCATTAAATTCTGAATTAAATTCTAGCTCAAAGAGTTTTCAACCTAAGCTATATTGCCAAAGTGGCATCGAGTACTTTCCCATCTGGTTGCAAACATGTCAGTCAACTTGAGAGTTGCCTTCAGAAAGGCCTGGAACAACCCATCTTTCTGTGGTCACAATGATGGATATGAGGAGGAGGACTTGAAGGGGGTTAAAATGATGGATGGCCAATTGCTGACTCAGGACTTGGAATGCCGCGTATTCCTATTTGCTATCAACTTTTATGGATGGCTAAAAAATTAATACTAAGCAGGATTTGATCTTCAGAGTTCGGGCTATAATTATGAAAGTAGAAGGTGTTGAACCTCCTTTCAGTTGTCTCTTAATTAATTAACCATCAGTTCTCCCATGACTTGCTCAATGACCTTAAGTTATTATAATTTTTTTTTATAAATGTTTTTATTCAGTTTTCATATTTTATATTGAACAAATTACAAATTGTTAGGAGAGAAAAAGAACAAAAAAAAAAAAAAAAAAAGAAAAAAAACAACAAACAAACACGCAAAAATTAACATACATATTTACAGGTAAGCATCTTCGTAGTAGTAACTGCGCCCGCCCCCCCCCCCCCCCCCCAACATGTTTATTTAGTTTGGTTTTGGGCCTTAGCTAGCCATCGAACCCCCGTACCGAACCTGTAGCCCCTCCCGCTACCTTCCCCCGACTATTCTTCCTCTTGTACATTGGCCACAAATAGGTCCCGGAACAGTTGCATGAATGGCTCCCACGTTCTGTGGAAGCCGTCGTCCGACCCTCGGATGGCAAATTTGATTTTCTCCATTTGGAGAGATTCCGAGAGGTCGGACAGCCAATCCGCAGCTCTGGGCGGTGCTGCTGACCGCCAGCCAAACAGGATTCTACGGCGGGCGATCAGGGAGGCAAAGGCAAGGGCGTCCGCCCTCCTCCCCAGGAATAGATCTGGCTGTTCTGAAACCCCGAAGACCGCCACTATCGGGCATGGCTCCACCCTCACTCCCACCACTTTGGACATAACCTCGAAGAAGGCTGTCCAGTACTCCACGAGTCTGGGGCAAGACCAGAACATGTGGGCGTGGTTGGCCGGGCCTCTTTGGCACCGTTCACATCTGTCTTCCACCTCCGGGAAGAACCTACTCATACGGGTTCTTGTTAAGTGGGCTCTATGTACCACTTTTAGTTGCGTCAGGCTGAGCCTTGCGCACGTGGAGGTGGAGTTGACCCTATGCAGTGCTTCGCTCCAGAGTCCCCACCCTATCTCCATCCCCAGGTCGTCCTCCCATTTCCTTCTTGTTGCGTCCAGTACGGTGTCGTCCCTATCTACCAGTCGGTCATACATGTCACTACAGTTCCCTTTCTCTAGGATACTTGCGTCCAGTAGGTCTTCCAGTAGTGTCTGTCGTGGCGGTTGTGGGTACGTCCTTGTCTCCTTTCGTAGGAAGTTTTTGAGCTGCAGGTACCGTAGCTCGTTCCCCCCAGCTAGCTGAAACTTCTCTGTCAGTTCGTCCAGTGTTGCGATCCTGACGTCCGTGTATAGGTCCCTGACTGTCAGTGTCCCCCCGTCCTGCCTCCACCTTTTGAAGGTGGCGTCAGTCAGTGCTGGTGTGAACCTATGGTTGTTGCAGATGGGAGCCCTGTTCGACATTTTGGTCAGGCCAAGTTGCTGCCGCAGTTGGTTCCAGGATTGGAGGGTGGCTGTCACCACTGGGCTGCTGGAGTGTTTTTTGGGTGGGGATGGGAGTGCTGCCGTGGCGAGGGCCCGGAGGGAGGTTCCCATGCAGGAGGCCTCCTCCGCACGCACCCACTCAGCCTCTGGCTCCTGGATCCATCCCCTTACTCGCTCGGCTGTTGCTGCCCAGTGGTAGAATTGTAGATTCGGGAGGGCTAGCCCTCCCCTGGTTTTTGTTTTTTGTAAGACCTTCTTTGGGATCCTAGCATTTTTACCCCCCCATACGAACGCCATGATGAGTTTGTCCAGCGCTTTGAAAAAGGCCTTGGGGATGTAGATCGGAATGGATCTAAACAGGAAGAGGAACCTGGGCAGTACGTTCATTTTGATCGTCTGAACTCTCCCCGCGAGGGAGAGCGGGAGTGTGTTCCATCTTTGCAGGTCCTTTTTAACTTCCTCCGTCAGGCTGGTGAGGTTCCATTTGTGGATCCCTTTCCAGTCATGGGCTATTTGGATCCCCAGGTAGCGGAATTTATGTCGGGCTTGATTGAACGGCAGCCCCTTTAGTGCTGCCCCCCCCCCCCCCTTGCGGGTGTACTGGGAAGATCTCACTTTTGCTCATGTTGAGTTTGTAGCCCGAGAAGGCTCCAAACTCTTTCAGGAGCGCGATGATTCCGTCCATGCTGCTTTGTGGGTCCGAGATATAGAGGAGCAGATCATCCGCATAGAGTGAGACTCTGTGCTCTCTACCTCCCCTTCGGATCCCCCTCCAATTTTTTGCTGCCCTGAGCGCGATTGCTAGCGGTTCAATTGCTAGTGCGAACAGCAGCGGGGACAGTGGGCATCCTTGTCTGGTGCCCCTGTGCAGCTGGAAGTATTGGGAGTTGGTATTGTTGGTCTGTACACTCGCCATGGGTGCGTTGTACAGGAGCTTTACCCAAGCGGTGAACCCTGTTCCAAGCCCGAACCGCTCCAGTACCTCTATGAGGTATTTCCACTCGACTCTGTCGAAGGCCTTTTCTGCGTCCAGGGAGACGATCACCTCTTGTGTTCTCTCCCCGGAGGGGGTCATTATCACGTTCAGCAGGCGCCTGATGTTCGCGGTAAGCTGTCTACCTTTGACAAAGCCCGTCTGGTCCTCTGTGACCACCTCAGGTACACAGTCTTCTAGCCTCTTGGCTAGGATTTTGGCCAGTATTTTGGCGTCTGCATTCAGCAGAGATATGGGTCTGTATGACCCACATTCCGTTGGGTCTTTGTCTTTCTTAGGTATCAGCGAGATTGAGGCCTGTGCTAACGTGGGTGGCAATGTGCCCCTAGCTAGCGAGTCTGTGAACATCTCCCGCAGGTGCGGGGCCAGCGCTGTCGCAAATTTTTTGTAGAAGTCCGCCGGGAATCCGTCCGGTCCCGGCGCCTTCCCCGCCTGCATGGAGCTAATGCTGTCCATGATCTCTCCCAGTGCTAGTGGTGCTTCCAGATCCCGTTAGTTATTATAATTGACCAGGAGACTGTGCTCGGAAAAGTGTTGCAAGAAGAAAGTGCAGCATTTACACCATGTTTGAAATCTTAAACATATTACTTTGAGGATCTCCTGTTATTCTGTTCAACCTTCATTTGAGGTATTATGTTCTGCCATTGAATTATTAAGGGATTATTAGTCTGGGGAAATCCTGGGGCCACTGCGTTGGAAACTGGAGTCTTGTGTTGCTAGAATGGGACCTCAGGATCAAGTAATAATAATTTGAGAGAGGAATTGCAGCTAAGGGGGCAGGGTCTATCACGGTCTCCGAATTTATCTGTCGTTTGAACCATGTGTGGTATATTTGTAATGGAGGGAAAAAACGCCGGTTGTACTATTCTAGGAAAATGAAAGATGCATTTCAGTTTGCTGAGAAAGATGATTCAGTCTCTAAAGGTGAGATTGATGCAAATCCCTTATCCGTTCATGTAAATGCTCTTGCATAACACATATCTAGTTTCTGAAGCTATCATTATCAGAATGCACTGAGCCACTTCTCCCAGAATCAATCTATTTATACATGTTAAAGAAAGTCCAAGTTTAGCAACCGCTACTTTGAAAAGCTCTGCTGATGGCTTTTGATTTGACAACTGTGATATATCTTTTTCATTTTAATCTTCTTTCCACATCGCGGACAGCTACCGGGCAACAGTTCATTAGGTAAACATAACAAATCAGCATTTCTTGGCACATGAATGTCATCTAATATAGCATACAGTGACAAAATGTTCTTTTTCTCTTTAGGATCTGACAGCCCTAAGTATAGCAATGGAAAACTACAAAGGTTGCATGTAAAACGTCATTGAACTCACAGCACATAGCTAGTGTACTCACATGTGGTCATAACCCAGAACTGGAAGGTGCCACTTTCAACGAGTCTTAAGATCTATGCCATAATCACAGAATTGTAACGATGCAGAAGGATGCCATTCGGCCCATCGTGTGTGCACCAGCTCTCCAAACGAGCATCATAACTCAATGCCATTCCCCTACCTTTTTCCGTAGCCCTGCACATTGCTTCTATTCAAATAATCATCAGCTGCCCTCTTGAATACCTCGATTGAACCTGCCTCCACCACACTTCCACGCAGAGCATTCCAGACCTGAACCACATGTTGTTTGAAAAGGTTTTTTCTCACATCATATTTGCTACTTTTGGAAATCACTTTAAATCTGAGCCCTGTCGTTTTTGATCCTTTTATGAAATGAAATGAAAATTGCTTATAGTCACGAGTAGGCTTCAATGAAGTTACTGTGAAAAGCCCCTAGTCGCCACATTCCAGCACCTGTCCGAGGTACAAAAGTCTGAAGACTCACACATCCAGACATAGGAACAGCTTCTTCCCCACAGCTACAAGACTGATCTGTTCCCTGTAAGAACACTATTGACCATGCCCTATGTTGCTCTTGCTCATGTATTTGTTTTGTTTGGCACCTTATTCCTCACTGTAACCAATCACTGTTTGTCGATGTACCATTTGTCAATGTTCTCTGTTGATTATTCTTTTGTCTACTATGTACGTACTGTGTACGTTCCCTCGGCTGCAGAAAAATACTTTTCACTGTACTTTAGTACATGCGACAATAAATCAAATCAATATAGAACATAGAACAGTACAGCACAGAACAGGCCCTTCGGCCCTCGATGTTGTGCCGAGCAATGATCACCCTACTCAAACTCACGTATCCACCCTATACCCGTAACCCAACAACCCCCCCTTAACCTTACTTTTTAGGACACTACGGGCAATTTAGCATGGCCAATCCACCTAACCCGCACATCTTTGGACTGTGGGAGGAAACCGGAGCACCCGGAGGAAACCCACGCACACACGGGGAGGATGTGCAGACTCCGCACAGACAGTGACCCAGCCGGGAACTGAACCTGGGACCCTGGAGCTGTGAAGCATTGACGCTAACCACCATGCTACCGTGCTGGAATTAAAAGTCTAGTAATGACCATGAAACAATTGTTGATTGTCGTGAAAAACCCATCTGGTTCACTAATGTACTTTAGGGAAGAAAATCTGCAGTCTGACCTGGTCTGCCCTACATGGGCAGTACCGCAACACAGTGGTTAGCACTGTTGCTTCACAGCATCAGAGTCCCAGTTTCGATTCCCAGCTTGGGTCACTGTCTGTGCGGAGTCTGCACGTTCTCCCCATGTCTGCCCGGTGCTCCGGTTTCCTCCCACAAGTCCCAAACGACGTGCTGTTAGGTGAATTGGATATTCTAAATTCTCCCTCACTGTATCCAAACAGGTGCCGGAATGTGGCCACTGTGGACTTTTCACAGTAACTTCATTGCAGTGTTAATGTAAGCCTTCTTGTGGCAATAATAAAAGATTACTAAATGTGACTCCAGAACCACAACAATGTGGTTGACTCTTCACTGCCCCCTCAAGGGCAATTGGGGATGGGCAATAAATGCTGGCACAGCCTTGCGATGTCCACGACCCATGAACGAATAAAATAAACCCGTGGAATAATGAAAGCCAAAAAATCTAATAAACACTAAGGGCGAAGGGTGGCATGGTGGCGCAGTAGCTGGCACTGCTGCCTTACGGTGCTGAGGATCCGGGTTCTGTCCCTCATAATCTCTTCCTGAATACCTTCCACTCGTCTGGCACTGATTTACCTTCAAGTAGCTGTTTTCAATCCACTTTACATCTTGGCTGAGTAAAATTAGCTTTTCCCCAATTGTGAACTTTTATTCCTGGTTTATCTTTGTTCCCTTTTCACAACTGTGCTAAATCTGAATGAATAATAATAATAATAATTTTATTGTCACAAGTATGAAGTTACTGTTAAAAGCCCCTAGTTGCCACATTCTGGCGCCTGTTCGGGTGCTCCCTTATTCCCTAAAGCTAAATCCAAAACTACACCCCACCCTCGTCTCATGTCAGGTTTGATATGTACTGGCTAAATAAGTTCTCCTGAAAGCAGTTCAAAAATTATGACCCTTTGTACCTCTCACACTAATTCTATCCTAGGTTTTTTAAAATATATATTTAGAGTACCCAATTCATTTTTTCTAATTAAGGGGCAATTTACTGTGACCAATCCACTTACCCTGCGCATCTTTGGGTTGTGGGGGTGAAACCCACGCAGACACTGGGAGAATGTGCAAACTCCACACGGACAGTGACCCAGGGCCGGGAATCGAACTTGGGACCTTGGCGCCGTAAGGCAACAGGGCTAACCCACTGCACCACCATGCTGCCCCAATTCTATCCTCGTTATTATTAGGTAATTGAAATTCCCCACGATTACTGCCCTATTGTTGATGCACTTCTAAGCGATATGCCTGCATATTTTCTCTTCTATCATCCTACTGTTTGGGGTCTATAGTACATTCCCATTAGTGTGTTGGCCCTTTATTTGTTCATTAATTTAACCCATATGGCCCTATTTGCCGAACTTTCACTATATCATACCGCCTCACAGCTATAATTGTTTAACATTCCTGGTTACACAATCTCCAGATGAGATAGAGAAGGGATTAAAATAATCCCTTCTCTATCTTATCTGAAACTGTGTAACCAGGAATGTTGAGTTGCCATTCCTGCTCATCTTCCATATTTCACAACAGCTACAATAGCATTCTCCCTCAACTCAATCTTTGCTCTCATCTCCTCTGCCTTGATTCCAAGACTTCACGCATATCCATAGAAATCCTATAATGCAGAAGGAGGCAATTCAGCCCATCGAGTCTGCACCAACCCTCTGAAAGAGCACTCTACTTAGGCCCGCACCCCCCCCCCCCCCCCCCCCCACACACACACACACACATGGTGGTGAGCTGCCATTTTGAACCACTGTAGTCCATGTGGCATAGGTACACCACTGTGATGTTTGGGATGGAATTCCAGGATTTTGACTCAGCAACAGTGAAGGAACGGTGATATATATATATATATAATTTATATATATTTTTTTAATTTAAAGGGCCCAGTTCTTTTCTTCTTAATTAATGGGCAATTTAACGTGGCCAATTCACCTATCCTGCACATACTTGGGTTGACACGGGGAGAATGTGCAAACTCCATACTGTCAGTGACTGGGGCTGGGATCAAACCCAGGTCCTCGGCACCGTGATGCAGCGGTGCTAACCACTGCGCCACCATGTCGCCCCTGAGGAACGGCGATGTAACGCCAAGTCAGGATGGTGTGTGGCTTGGAGGGGAACTTGCAGATTGTGGTGTTCCCATGCATCTGCTGCTCTTGTCTTTCGCGGTGGGAGAGGTCAAGATGCTGTCGAAGGAGCCTTGGTTGGTTGCTGCAGTGCATCTTGTAAATGGTACACTGCTGCCATTGTGCATTGGTGGTGGACGGAATGAATGCTGAATTTGGTGGACATGGTACTAATCAAGTGTCCTGGATGGTGTCAAGCTTCTTGGGTATTATTGGAGCTGCAGTCACCCAGGCAAGTGGAGAGTATTTCATCCGACTTCTTACTTGTGCATTGCAGACATTGGACAGGTTTTGGGGAGTCAGGAGGTGAATTACTCACAGAATTCCCAGCCGCTGACCTGCTCAACAAAGGTTGTAAACTCGAGATTATAACTTTTGAGGTTCTGCTTTTCAATCTCTCGCCTAGCGTCTTAAACTATATCTTGAGCCCCATATTTCTTTTTTTGCCGATATCATTGGTGCCAATATGGACCACGGCCTCTGGGTAATCATCCTCCTAGAATGTCCTGCAACTGTTCGTTAGAGTTCTTGATCTTGAAGTGACGTCTGCAGCTGCAGAAGCAACTAGCCGTTCCTCTCACTACCGAATCCCCTGCCAATTATTGCTCTTCCATTCACCTTCCTCCCTCCTGTGTAACTGAGCCACCTCTGGTGCGGTGGAATATTATCTTGGAAACTGCACTGAAACAAAACGTATGCAGGGTTTCAATAAGAGAAAGTATTGTTAAACAAATCACCAGTTACATCATAAAATTCTAACTCATAGATAAATACAATCTGTAGAGCATTTGCCTCAGGGATGACTCATATTAATTGCCACTGCGCAAACGATTACGTCAAAATTATACATTCCTCCTAAAAGCTATTTAGATATCTAATGTGCTGATCTGCTGCCATGATTACTGGTGAGAGTGATGGTTCCTCTGGAGAGTACAGGCAGAGCCAAGTCCACAGCACCATGGGTGGCTCAGTTTGACAGGAGGGTGGAAGAAGAGAGGAGGAGCAATAGTTGCTGAGAGAGTCAATAGTGAGGGGAGCACGATACAAACAGCTGGTATGTTAATAAACACATATCCCTCGGGGAGAAAGTACATTGCTGTACAGCACTGCTCTTGTCTCTTCAAACATACTGCGATTTTACAGAAAGTCACAGACCCCCAGAATCTGATTTTTCAACAGTTCCGGCAAAGCCAAATTATCATTCAGACAAATGAGTGACAACTGACTTGACTGTGGGCAGCAGCTCCAGCTATGAATAATTTGAAATAACATATTTTATTATTGATTTTAATGTAAACTACAGGTACACATCTGAAATAATAAGGTGGAACCTTCCTGTTGTACTGCTTCAGTACTTGAAACACAAATCCAAGGAAATAAAGAAAATGCTATCTGAAATATTGGCAATAATGATTCTAAAAATCTACTTGTTTAAAAAGCTTCTCGGAGCAGAGTACAATACTATATTTATGGGACATATTCAATTTTTATTTCTAACTCAAATGTGATAACGTGGATATCTTGAGTCACTGGCTGGTACTATTAGATTAATATTGAATGGTTCTCTCTTTGTAAGAGTGTGGTGACAAATAAACCCATTTATTTTTTAAAAATTAATTCATGGATGTGGGTGTCTTTGACAATGCGAACATTTACTGCTGGTGGAAAGATGAGCCATCTTCATGAATACAATTGGATGGTTTGCCAGGCCATTTCAGGGGTTAGTTAATAGTCAGCCATGTTGTTCTGTGGCTGGAGCCACATGCAAGCCAAATTGGGTGGGAAATTTCCTTCCCCAAAGGACATTCGTGAACAAGGCAGGTTTTTATGACAATCTGATAGTTTCATGGTCCTCATTACTGATACTATATTGTTAGCCCAGAATTATTTAATTAATTCCCCAGTTCCTGCGGTGTGTTTTGATCCAAATTATTAGTCCAGGACTCAGAATTACTCATCCAGGAACGTAACCATTAAAGGTACCATACTGCCGGGGCTAAGTGAATTTGCTGATATAATTTATTTACACAATTATACAGTATGTGCAACATTTTTAAAAATAAGCAGTGAAATGTCACAGGCTACTTGCACTATTCCTGTCAGAATCAACAGCTGTTATTCACATATGCACTAATAAAAAGAGTACTGATCGTCAACCTTTAACTGCTTCTATCATTAGAATTAAGTTGCCTGGGTTTTTTTTTAATCTTTAAAGAGCCAACTATGTATCGGCAGTTACAGTGAATCAGTTTGCAACACTGCTTAAACAAGACAAAAGTTCCCTCGAAGGACAACCCAGCAATGTACAACAAACTGGCTTGTTTGTCAGTCAAATATGAGTCTTCTTCAGAACTGCTTCTCCTTCTGAAGTCAGGAAGGAAAGAAAAAACTGGGAACTGCAGGCCTGTTAGCCTGACACCAGTAGTAGGGGAAATGTTCAAGTCTATTATAAAGGATGAGATAACTGGAAACTGGAAAATAATGGTAGGACTTGAGCAGTGTTAACATGGATTTATGAAAGGTAAATCACGTTTGAGGATATAACTAGCAGAATAGATAAGGATGTGGCGTGTTTGGATTTTCGAAAGGCTTTCGATGAGGTCCCACACTGGGGCCAGGAATTTGTCTGATCGCGTGGGCAGGTTCGGCAACGGGAGTGTGAAACACACATCTCGATAACCGTTAAATCGCGTTTTCTGTCAACGTAAATGTGTGACACAATTTTCGTCGTCCCCATCAGTGTTTCCGGAATTCAACATCTCGCATGTCATTTGCGCTCATTAACATATAATTATCAAGCCCTTACATCTGAATCTTCCCCCCCCCCCCCACCCATTCCCCCACCCACCCATCAGAAATCCACTCACGTCGGTGTGTCAGTGTGAAACCTAACTGGTTTCCCATGTTGCCAATCGCCACCAGCGTTACCAATAATGTTGCCAATTAATAATGATTCTCTTTAGAGTCACCAGGTATCAAATGATACCACCACAAGGCTTTACCGGATATCGATCAAAGGACCACACAACCAGTTAGTCAGTTCAAGTTCAAAGATGGTTTATTTACACACAAGGATTACTTCGGCATGCAACACAAAACACTACAAGTTAAACTACACCTAATAACTACAATAACCTATACTTAACTTCAGGGCAACCGGCTCTATGCAGATGGACAAGGCCTTTGTCCGGATCTTGCTACAAGGCCTGTGTCAGGATCTTGCATTGCTGGGTGGAAGAAGTGGCTCTGTTTCTGCTGGGCTCATCTATCTGGTAGCGATCGTTGGTCTTGAACTTGTCTGTCTGGTCGTTATGCTGCAGTTGGGTTAGCATAGGCCGGATCCAAGAGAGACCGAGCACATGGCTGTGTCTCTTCTTATCCCTCTGGAAATTCGCGGTCTTTGGGGCGGACCTTAACCTGGACCCAATAATTCGACAGGCTTCGATCACTGCCTTCGATTTTGGCCAATAAAGGGGCTGGTCATGTCCTTAGCGGTCATTGACCGTGGCTGTTTGGGCACCCTGAGTAAAGGGAGTGGCGCCGATTAGTCTGTATCTGTATTGGTTACCTGAGTACAGTTCTTTTGTTCCGGGGAAATGGGCCATTAGAATGCAAACGAGCGGGGGTTTCGATCGCGTCTAGCTATCTGGGTTGCAAATACACACACAAGATCTGAGTCCTGGGTTGACCATAATTCCCATGGTCCTTTGCAGGTGGCTATCTGAGATGGCTACACCGAAGACGTGCACCTGGCGAGCAGACCTCCCGGGGGAACTCAGGTGAGTCCATCACGTGGGGGGAGGTAAACTGCCTGGGGCCGAGGGGGTCACACGCATGGGTGGCCTTTAAAAAGGGCCCCCTGATCTTCGAATTACTAAACTCCTGGCGGAGTGAGCAAATCAGGTGTCGTCTGCCAGCGATATGTCATGCAAATTTCCCCCTTGATTTTTCTTTTCCAAATCCTGCACTATATGTGAAATGAAATGAAAATCGCTTCTTGTCACAAGTGGGCTTCAAATGAAGTTACTGTGAAAAGCCCCTAGTCGCCACATTCCGGCGCCTGTTCGGGGAGGCTGATACGGGAATTGAACCGTGCTGCTGGCCTGCCTTGATCTGCTTTCAAAACCAGCGATTTAGCCCTGTGCTAAACCAGCCCCTATATGTCCAAGAAAGTCACCATTACTGTTGGAAGATTCAATGACAGTCTTCCCGCCCAATATCGGCCTTTTCCAATTATCGGGGTAATCTTACGCTGGAGGTCTTTGAGCAAAATTAAAGCACATGTGATTGGGAGTAATATACAGGCATGGTTTGAGAATTGGTTAACAGACAGAAAACAGGGAGTAGGAATAACTGGGTCATTCTCAGATTGTCAGGCTGTGGAGGTACTGCAGGAATCAGTGCTTGGAGCCCCAGCTATTCACAATTTAATCAATGGTTTGGATGAAGGGACTAAACATAATGGGCGGGATTCTTTGATCCTGAGGCTCAGTGTTGACGCCGTTGGAAACGCCGTTGCGTTTCTCAATGGCGTCAACATGGCCTCAGGATCAGCAATTCTGGCCCCTACAGGGTCCAGCATGGCACTGGAGTGGTCCACGCCGCTCCATCTGCTGATCCCGGCGTCAACTGGGTGTCAACTAAGAGCAGATTAGAACGGCGCCGGCGGGACTCGGGTTTTCTGCTACGGCCACGCGGCTCATCCTGGGCCGAGAATCGGCAGTCGCGGCCCCCAACCGGCGCCACGCCGACCACGCTGGCGCCAATTCTCCGCGCTCTGCAGAGAATTGCATGCCAGTGTCTGTGTTTGCATGGCACGATTCACGCCAGTCACAGGGGATTCCCCGTTCCCACCTGGGCTGAGAGAATCCCGCCCAATGGGTTGAATTCTCCGTTTGAGAGACTATGGGCGCGATTCTCCGCCCCCCACGACGGGTCGGAGAATAGCGGGAGGGCCTTCCCGACATTTTTCCCGACCTCCCGCTATTCCCCCCCCCCCCCCCACGGCCGCCCCACGACACGAATCGCTGCTCGCCGTTTTGTTACGGCGAGCAGTGATTCTCCCCTATCCGATGGGCCGATTTCCCAGGCCTTTACGGCCGTTTTCACGAACTCCAACACACCTGCTCTCACAGTTCGTGAAAACGGCCGCAAAGTGCCGTTCTCGAGAACCATGGCACCGATTGGCACGGCCACACCACAGCCGTGCCAAGGGCCCGCGATCGGTGCCCACTGATCGCGGGCAGCGGGTCCAAACCCCGCGCACTCTTTGTTCCCCCGCCGCCCCGCTGGATCAGTCCGCGGGACGGCTGAGGGGCATAACGGCCCGCGCATGCGCGGGTTTCACGTATATGCGTGATGACATCATCCGCGCATGCGCGGGTTGGAGCCGTCCAATCCGCGCATGCGCGGCTGACGTCATAGTGCGCATCAGCCGCCGTTACCCTTGGCGCGCAGGCTTAGCTAAGGCCTGCGATGCCGAGGTTCACGGGGCCCCGCTGCTAGCCCCGACTGGGGAGCAGAATCAGGTCCTGGGAGGGGGCGCGGAGGCTGCCGTGAAACACGGCCAGTTTCACGGCAGCCTTCACAACTCTCCGCATTTGCGGAGAATCGCGCCCTATGTTCTCCTGCTGGAGGTGAATCACCTCTGATTTCTGCTCGCACTGGGAAGGGGTATCTGGAGACAATTCACTATGGGTGGCCCAATAGCAAGGCCTGGCGGCTATGGCCCCTCGCCCCCCCCCCCCCCGCACTCCCCCACAAATCAGTATGAGTACGGTAAGTATGATCTGACTCACACACTGACCACCCCCCCCCCCCCCACCAGAGACCCCTCCCACGAGAGATGCCCATCAGAGAATCCTCCTCCACAAGAGAGACCCCCCATCATAGCAGGGGAGGAGGGGCGGGTTCACTGCAAAAAGCAGTTAATGCTTTTGATGTGGTCCAAGAGCTGTCAATCATTTAGCTCCCACAGCAGGGTGCTTGAGATTCATTCAAACGCAAATGGCAATTAAATTAAACAATTCAGACAGCTGGCTGTGTGCAAGTTGTGAATCATAGCTTAGTAAAACCAATTCCCATTAATGTAAATGAAAGCCTTGCATATCAAAGATCTGAGCGGGTCTAAACCCACTGATGTGGTTTTTGCTTTCTAAGAATTTACAGGTTCTGCTTTCTCTGCCTGAACCAGTAGGCGTAGAGCACAGCTGAGGTTCAAAGCAGTGATTTTTTTTTAACTGTCTCTGTCTGGAGTAGTTTCTAGCTTCCAGGCAAGGGTCTCTGTAATGGGGGTGATCTCTGGGGGGGGGGGGTCTCTCTTATGGGTGAGGGTATCTGGTGAGGGTCTCTGTAATGGGGGGGTCTCTCTTATGGGTGGGGGTATCTGGTGAGGGTCTCTGTAATGGGGGGTCTCGCTTATGAGTGGGTCTCTGGTGGGGGGGTCTCTGTTATGGGGTGGTTTCTGCATGAGATCTCTCTTATGGGGGCTTATGGTGGAGGTATCTGTAATGGGAGGGTTTATAATGGGGGTCTCGAGTGGGAAGGTCTGGTGGGCTAGGGTCGGTAGGATTTGTATTGTGGGGTGAGGGGCCCTCCGATGGACTTTGGGGGCAACTCCCTTAAAGAGCTACCTCCTTGGCCCATGTGAGGTCCACAGGAGTTGTGAAAAGGATACAAAGAGGCTTCACTATAATTTAGACAGACTAAGCGAGTGGGCAAGAACATGGTGTGATGATACGCATAAAGCAATTCTGTACATAACATTTTCCACGATCTCAGACCACCCAGGTGTCGGTGTAAACCCACCACATGACCCTGTGTCAGGGGAATTGGGAGTAAGTCATGTTGGTGGACAGACGTATTTTGCAATAGCTATATATTAGTGTTAGTAGTTTGTTATTTTATTTATTCCAGTTATCTTTACCATGCAGTTGTTTCATAATGAATTATATAAACTAGATGTTCTGTCGTGCATCATTCATGTCAGGGGCTGGTTTAGCTCACTGGGCTAAATCGCTGGCTTTTAAAGCAGACCAAGCAGGCCAGCAGCACGGTTCGATTCCCGTACCAGCCTCCCCGGACAGGCGGCTGAATGTGGCGACTAGGGGCTTTTCACAGTAACTTCATTGAAGCCTACTCGTGACAATACGCGATTTTCATTTCATTTCATTTTCAGCCCGTCTACAGAACATGACATGGTACAAGTATTGATGATTGACTAAGAACAAAAAGATTCTGCAAAAAAGCCGTACTATGAAAGATAACTTTGAAGAAGAAAGAAAACACATTTTTTCTACTCACCTTGCAGTGCTCAATGCGCGTAAAACCTGAAAACCCAGGATGGAAGGTATCAAGGCACCTCAATAGTTTTTGATTACCGGTAACGTAGACGAGAATTGGAGGGTGCTTAAGCAACAGTTCAAACTCTTTCTTGCAGCCCTTGGTCTGCAGGCACAGCCCGATGAGTAGAAGCATGCAAGGAACTGCAGCTAGTCAAACGGGTCGACAGTGCAGACAGCTCTGCAACAAGCCCACATGCCTCAGGAGACTCCATTTTAAATGATTTTCCTGAGATTTTCCAAGGTGGTGGTACTTTACCAAACACTTAAAAGATCCAATTAAAGGAGAATGCGAAGCCAGTGATACACGCGCCAAGATGTGTACCAGCACCATTAAAAGATAAATTAAAGGCTGAACAAGAGAGAATCACAGCTTTAGGCGTAAATAAATGAAAAGAAAGAACATACAGACTAGATAACCTGTGTTGGCTGTGTCAAAATAAAAGAAACAACCAACAAGGACACAGTGTTGCAGATGGTGAGACGATATCTCCATGAAGGGTGGCCCAGAAGGTCCTGCTCAAGTTTTTACAATGTAAGAGCAGAGTTGAGTGATGCAGATGGATTTTTGCTGTGAAAAATGAGAATAGTAGTTCCAAAATAAGATTGTGGTTCAGAGAAAATTCCATGACAGGCACAAGGGAAGAAAAAAATGTAAGAAGAGAGCAGAAGACATTGTCTATTGGCTGGGTATCAACCGAGATATCGAAGTAATGGTACAAAACTGCACACGGTGCAGGAAAATGAACGTCTGCATACACTGCGGGAAGCAAACAAACTGCACAAGGTGCAGACTGCTTCAGTTCCAAGTGTCGAAAGAGTCTGTTACTCCAGAGGTAGATAGGCAACCACTCTTTCACAATAGAAGCAAAGGAGAGATTTCAGGCCAAATCCACAAAGAGGTTTGACGATTAGTCTACGAAAAGTCACAAACCATTGAAATGCAACCACCAGAAGAAGCATGCAACAGTCCTAAAACAGCTGAAGAACATACAGTGCAACATACAAAACAACAACTGCAACAAGATAAAGACATCATGATATATGAAGATCAACAAACAGCATCAACAAACACTAAGGAAGATGAAGTAACTTCACAAGTTCAACAAGGCTAAGATGCAAAGCTGAAAGACTGATCTTGTGACAGATTGTAAATACTCTAAAGGTGTAAATAGTTCAGCATATCATATTGAATTGTAAAAATGAATCTGATGAATGCAAATAATTATATTTTCCAAAGGAAAGGGGATGTGGTGATATGCATAAAGTAATTCTGCTCATAATATTACAGACAACATCTGACCACTAGGTGGTAGTGTAAACCCACCACATGACCCTGTGTCTGGGGAGTTGGGAGTAAGTCGTGTTGGTGGATAGACATATTTTGCAGTAGCTCTATAATAGTTAGTGTTAGAACTTTGATTTTTATTTATTCCAGTTATCTTTACCGCACAATTTATTGTTTCATAATAAATTATTTAAACTAGATGTTGTGTGGTGCATCATTCATATCGGCCAGTCCACAGAACACGACACATGGTAACTGGAATATAATGTGAAAACATATGAAGTTCTCCACTTGGTGGGAAAAACAGAAGTATTGGATTGGATTTGTTTATTGTCACATGTTCCGAGGTACAGTGAAAAGTTTTGTTCGGTGTACAGCTCAGACAGATCATTCCGTACATGAAAAGAAAATACATAATAGGGCAAACATAAAATATACAATGTAAATACATAGGCACAGCCATCGGGTGAAGCATACAGGAGTATAGTACTACTCAGTGGAGAAAATGTGTGAGGAGATCAGTTAAGTCCATAAGAGGGTCATTTAGGAGTCTGGTAACGGGGAGAGCTGTTTTAGAATCTGTTAGTGCGTGTTCCAGACTTTTGGATCTCCTGCCTAAGTACAGAGTATTTCTTTCAGGGTGAGAGATTGGGAAGTGTTGATGTCCAAAGGGATCTGAGTGACCTTACTTATAGGTCACTGAAAGCTAACATGCAGCTGAAGCAAGCAGTTAGTAAGGCAAATGGTATGTTGGCTTTTTTTGGAAGAGGATTGGAGTACAGGAGTAAAAATGTCTTCCTGCAATTGTACAGAGCCTTGGTAAGACCACACCTGGAGTATTGTGTACAGTTTTGGTCCCCTTACCTGCCATGTAAGGAGTGCAACATGGTTCAGCAGGTTGATCCCGGAGATGGTAGGATTACCCCATGAGGAAAGATCAAGGGCACTGGACTTAGATTCTCTAGACTTTCAAAGAATAAGAGGTAATCTCATTCAAACATATAAAATTCTTACATATCTCTACAAGATAGATGCGGGAAGGAAGTTTACCGAGCTGGGGGATCTAGGTAAGATTCTTGGTAGTGTGGACGAGCAGAGAGATCTCGGTGTCCATGTCCATAGATCCCTGAAAGTTGCCACACAGGTTGAGAGGGTTGTTAAGAAGGCGTACGGTGTGTTAGCTTTTAGTGGTAGAGGAATTGAGTTTCGGAGCCATGAGGTCATGTTGCAGTTGTACAAAACTCTGGTGCGGCCGCATTTGGAGTATTGTGTGCAGTTCTGGTCGCCACATTATAGGAAGGATGTGGAAGCATTGGAAAGGGTACAGAGGAGATTTACAAGAATGTTGCCTGGTATGGAGGGAAGATCATATGAGGAAAGGCTGAAGGACTTGAGGCTGTTTTTGTCAGAGAAAAGAAGGTTAAGAGGGGACTTAATTGAGGCTTACAAGATGATCAGAGGATTAGATAGAGTGGACATCGAGAGCCTTTTTCCTCGGATGGTGATGTCCAGCACGAGGGGACATAGCTTTAAATTGAGGGGAGATAGATATAGGACAGATGTCAGAGGTAGGTTCTTTACTCAGAGAGTAGTAAGGGCGTGGAATGCCCTGCCTGCAACAGTAGTGGACTCGCCAACACTAAACGCATTCAAATGGTCATTGGATAGGCATATGGACGATAAGGGAATAGTGTAGAGGGACTTTAGAAGGGTTTCACAGGACGGTGCAACATCGTGGGCCGAAGGGCCTGTACTGCGCTGTAATGTTCTATGTTCTATGTTCTAAGACCAGGGGCACAGTGTCAGAATAACGTGTAGACTATTTAGAACTGAGCTGAGGAGAAGTGTTTTCTCACAAAGGGTGCTGAATCTTTGGCATTCTCTACCCCAGAGGACTGTCAAGACTCAGTTATTGAGTATGTTCAAGACAGAGATCGATAGACTTCTAGGATGTTAAAGATATCACAGGATACGGAGGCAGTGTGAGAGAATGGCGATGAAGTAAATCAGCCATGGTCTGGTTGACTGAAGCAGCAGATTAGTGGGGCCAAATGGCCTATTCATCCTCCTATGTCTTACGTTCCTGTGTTCAAATTGAAAGGTTAGCTCTGTTTCTCCCTCCCCAGATGCTGCACGATAGCACAGTGGTTAGCACTGTTGCTTTACAGCTCCAGGGTCTCGGGTTCGATTCCCGGCTTGGGTGACTGTTTGTGCGGAGTCTGCACATTTTCCCCGTGTCTGCGTGGGTTTCCTCCCGGTGCTCCGGTTTCCTCCCACAGTCCAAAGATTGGCAGGTTAGGTGGATTGGGCATGCTAAATTGCCCATTAGTGTGCAAAAATGTTGGATGGGGTTATGGGGATAGGGTGGAGGTATGGATGGAGTGCTCTTTCCAAGAGCCGGTGTAGACTCGATGGGCCAAATGGCCTCCTTCTGGACTGTACATTCTATGAAAATCTATGAATCCAGACCTGCTGAGTATTTCCAGCAATTTCTCCTTTTATTTCAGATTTCCAGCATCTGCAATACTTTTGCTTTTTTTTTACAGTGTTCACTTTAACTTATGCATAACTATGGTTGCATACCAATCTTATAGGACTACACAGTGGAACAAGTAGCTGCACAAAAGAAAGTTCAATTAGCGGGAAAATTGTACAAGGCCACCTCTTTTTAATCACACTCCAATTCAAACCTACCAATCTGAGTGCTGCTCTACACATTTGGCGAGGCTATGATCAAAAAGATCACACTGTACAAATGCCACTTGTCCACAATGCTGGAGCATGGGACATAATACTGTTGCACTGGCTGCTGAAAGCTTATAAACTGTATCAGGCGAAAACTGAAACCAGTATAGCTTGTATGTGTCGTATCATCATTCTAAATTACATTAACAGGCCTGCACTAAAAAGCTTTATGGGCTGGATGATAACAGACATGATAAAGTGAGGACTATGGTAAGATAACGGTCTAACTTTCAGTCATGACGTGCAAACATGACTGTTCTGTCAAAGTATTTATCAGGGTAAATTGATTATGAACCGTCATGAGGATTAATAGGTCATTCTGCCCTATTATTTTTGTTTGACATTTCTAGAAAGATCTCACATTCTGTTGCTCAATTATATATAAAAACGACAACTTTAATCAAATTAAAATGTACTCTGTCTAATTTAGTTTTCATGCACCAATATTTTACTACTGATTGGAACCAGAATGCAACCAAATGACCTGAGCTGAACATTGATATTTCTGGAACCTTTGCTCAAATATATGCCAAATACAATGCCATAGACTAGGGCACCATTAGAAAGAGAACTGATTTTTTTTTAAAGAAGCAAGCTTGCTCATTAATGATTTCCCCACGGTCTACTGTGGATTTAATTATAAGCATATCAAATGAAATAGAAGCATATTACAATAAAGCTCAAATTCCAGCCTTTGTTCTGTACTTGTACAAGTTATCATGAATTTGTTAGTTTCTGAAATACATGTAGGGAATTAAAGATCTGAAAGTTGTAATTTTTATAAATTTAGAGTACCCAACTCTTTTTTTCCAATTAAGGGGCAATTTAGAATGGCAAATCCACCTAACCTACACATCTTTTTTAAAAATCTTTGTTTGGCATTTTCTAAATTATGTACATTGCCGTTCGTTATCTGCACATATTTGGGTTGTGGGGGTGAAACCCGCGCAGAATGTGCAAACTCCACACGGACAGTGACCCGGGGCCAGCATCGAACCCAGGGGTGCGATTCTCCGACCCGCACGCCAGGTTGGAGAATCACGGGTGTGCCGGGCGATTCCCGCCACGCCGCCCTGGTACCCGCACGCGATTCTCCCACCCCCCCAAAACGGCGTGCTGCGTTTTACGACAGGCCGCTTGGAGAATCGCCGCTCGCCGTTTCTAACGGTTGAGCGCCGATTCTCCGGCCCGAATGGGCCGAGCGGCCTGCCCAATACGACTGGTTCACGCCAACGCCAACCACACCTGGTCGCTGCGGCGTGAACAGCACGCGAACGTTGCGTGTGCGGCCTGGGGGGGGGGATCAAGCACCAGGGGGGTGCTCAGTGGGGTTCTGGCCCGCAATCGGTGCCCACCGATCGGCGGGCTGCCGTCTCTTAAAGACGCACTCTTTTTCCTCCGCCGCCCCACAAGATCACTCCTCCATGTCTTGCGGGGCGCCCGTGGAGAGGACGGCAACCACACATGCGCGGGTTGGCACCGGCCAACCTGCGCATGCGACGTCATTTAAGCGCCGCCGGCTGCGTCATTTATGTGGCACCGCTTTGACGCGGCGCCAAGGCACGGCGCGCGTGATTGACGCGGCGCCGCTCCTAGCCCCCTGGGGGTGGGAGAATTGGGGCGAGGAGTGGCCTCCGACGCCGGAGTGAAACACTCCAGTTTTCACTCCGGCGTCGGTACTTTGTCTCCCGTTGGGAGAATTTCGCCCCAGGTCTTTGGCGCCGTGAGGCAGCAGTGCTTACCACTGAGCCACCGTACGGCCCCACCACAGTCTTTTGTCATATGCGTTTTGGTTTTCTAAAAGAGCACAAAATAAAGTTATAAATGCCATTCTCTGTAATTGTGACCATGGTTCAGTATCCTTACTCACCTCCACACAGTCGATCAAGTCTTTAACATGGTTGACAACACCACCCTCCTCCACGATTAACAGCGGGAGTACACTGGCTTTGTTTCATTCTTACCTATCCAATTGTAGCCAGAACCTTGTTCACTGTTGTTTTTTTGTTCAACCTCATTAACTCTGAAGTTCTCCAAGGAACCTTCAATCTTTTTTTCTTCATCGGCTTGGTGCAGTCCTGTGTGTTTCGGTTCTTCCACGATCGCTAGTTTGGTAATCAGTCTTCCGCCTTCCAAAATGTTCTACAGCCATGTTTTTGGAAGATGAACGTGGTATCCTTGCCAGTGAGCCACTTCTCCATCTAAAAAGGCCATTCTTGAACTAGTGCCCTAGTCAAACCCAAAAACTCAAAGTGCTTGGCACAATCCAGGAAAAAACAGTCCAAATGACTGGCACTACACCTCACCTGTCTAAATACCCACTCCGTCCACCACCAGCATACTGAGCCTGTAGCACGAATTATTTACAGAATGCACAGCAGCAACTCGCCAAGGCATCTTGAGCTGCATCTCCCAAATCTCTTCACCTTGAAAGACAAGGGCCAACAGTTCCATTGGATACACACCAACTTAAATATATATTGCATTTCCATCAACATAGCTGGGTCATAATTCTAGATCTCTCTAATAGCATTGCTGGGGTACTTTCATCACCTGAGCTACAACATGTCAAGGAGAAGGCCCACCAAAATTACCACGAGGGTATTATGGATGGGCAATAAATGTTGACACTGTGAGCAATATTCACATCCCAAGAATCAATACAAAAATAAAATTGAGCACTTTTCAACAAGTCAATAGATTTTCTAAAATCTGAGCTCAGACTTACAGGTTGGAATCTACATGTTGCTTACGGATGAACTGTTGTCACCAGCAAGTCCCATTCAAGGATTTGAGCACAACTGAGGCTGACACTCCTGGTCTGCTCTCTCAGCTGAATGTAAATGATCCCACGGAACTATTTCTAAAAGGAGCAGGGATGTTTTCCCCGTTGGCCCAGGCAATATTTATCCCATAATCACCATTTTTTATAAAACGGATAACCTAATCATTGTCACGTTGTTGAATGTTGGAGTTTGCTGTGTTCAAATTGGTTGCTGCGTTTACTAAATTACAATAGCGATGCACTTCACAAATACTTCATTGGCCGTCAGCTCCTTTGAGATTTCCCAGTGTTCATGGAAGGCACTATATAAATGCAAGCCTTTCTTTCTTTTTACATTAATGATGTATGGCTCCTGACTGATGCAGATTGCATTTACAAACCATTTACTTATAAATGGGAAGGCAAATACAGAGACCAATTCATTCAACGGTAACATTTTAGTATGCCAGGTGGGAATGCTGAAGACTTTACTGCACATGGATAAGATGTAGCTTGATCACTCAGAAGGTATTTCATACAGTGCCACACAACAGACTTGTCAGCAAAGTTATCGCAGAATAAAAAGCGATGGTAGCAATGTGGATACAAAATTGGTTGAATGATAGGTGTCGTGGATGCATTTTGGACTGGAGGAAGGTTTGTAGTGAAGCTCCCCGGGGATCAGTATTGGGACCCTGACTCTTCCTGATATATAACAAGGACCTAGATTTGGGAACATAATTTCAAAATTTGCAGATGGTGCAAAATGTGGAAGCATTGTGAACTGTGAGGAGAATGGTGTTGAACTACAAAAGACAAAGGCAGGTTGGTGGAATGGGCGGGCAATTGGCAGATAAAATTCAATGTAGAGAACTGGGAAGTGATTCATTTTGGTAGGAAGAACATGGAGAGACAACATAAAATGAAAGGTGCAATTTTAAAACAGGCGCAGAGGGACTTATGTGTGTATAAGTCACTGAAGGTGGCAGGATGGGTTGAGAGAGCAGTTAAATTATACCATTTCCTCGCTTTTATTAATTGGGCCATAGAGTACAAATGTAAGTAGGTTATATTGAACTTGTTATAGGACACATGTTCGGCCTCTGCTGGACTATTGCATATAGTTATGAATGTCACACTGGACGCAATGAAGCCATTGGACAAGGTTCCAAAAAGATTCATGAGAATGGTTCCAGGGATGCAGAACTTATGTTACGAAGACATATTGGAGTCCAAAAAACATTCTTTAACCACTACTCTCCGTTTCCTATCATTCAACCAATTTTGTATCCACATTGCTGCCATCTGTTTTTATTCTGCTGTAACTTTGCTGACAAGTCTGTTGTGTGGCACTGCATCAAGTTTGGAGGAGGATGCTGAGGGAGATTTTTTAGAGGTTTTCAAAATCATGAGGGTCTGGACAAAGTAGATAGGGAGAAACTGTTCCTACTATATGGTCAATGGAAGAGTCCTGGGGAAAATTGATGTACAGAGAGATCTGGGAGTTCAGGTCCATTGTACCCTGAAGGTGGCAACGCAGGTCGATAGTGGTCAAGAAGGCATACAGCATGCTTGCCTTCATCGGTCGGAGTATTGAGTACAAGAGTCAGCAGGTCATGTTACAGTTATATAGGACTTTGGTTAGGCCACATTTGGAATACTGCGTGCAGTTCTGGTCACCACATTACCAGAAGGATGTGGATGCTTTAGAGAGGTTGCAGAGGAGGTTCACCAGGATGTTGCCTGGTATGGAGGGTGCTAACTATGAAGAAAGGTTGAGTAGATTAGGATTGTTTTCGTTGGAAAGACCCGAGGGGGGACCCGATTGAGGTCTACAAAATTATGAGAGGTATGGACAGGGTGGATAGCAACAAGCCTTTTCCAAGATTGGGGGTGTCAATTACAAGGGGTCACGATTTCAAGGTGAGAGGGGGAAGTTTAAGGGAGATGTGCCTTAAACTCCCTTACTCCCTTGTGCGTGGAAAGTTTTTTACGCAGAGGGTGGTGGGTGCCTGGAACGCTTTGCCAGCGGAGATGGTAGAGGCGGGCATGATAGCATCATTTAAGATGCATCTGGATAGATATATGAACGGGCGGGGAACAGAGGGAAGTAGATCCTTGGAAAATATGCGACTGATTTAGATAAAGTATCTGGATCGGCGCAGGCTGTGAGGGCCGAAGGGCCTGTTCCTGTGCTGTAATTTTCTTTGTTCTCTTTGTTCTTTACTCGTGAAAGGATCGAGAACGAACGGTAACGAAAGGGAAAATGCTGGAAAATCTCAGCAAGTCTGGCAGCTTCTGTAGGGAGAGAAGGGGCCTCACGGTAGCATGGTGGTTAGCATCAATGCTTCACAGCTCCAGGGTCCTAGGTTCGATTCCCGGCTGGGTCACTGTCTGTGTGGAGTCTGCACGTCCTCCCTGTGTGTGCGTGGGTTTCCTCCGGGTGCTCCGGTTTCCTCCCACAGTCCAAAGATGTGCGGGTTAGGTGGATTGGCCGTGCTAAATTGCCCGTAGTGTAAGGTTAATGGGGGGATTGTTGGGTTACGGGTATACGGGTTATGTGGGTATGTTCTATGTTCTAAGTAGGGTGATCATTGCTCGGCACAACATCGAGGGCCGAAGGGCCTGTTCTGTGCTGTACTGTTCTATGAATTCTATGAAAAGAGCTAACGTTTCGAGTCCGATGACTCGAGAACGAACGGTAATTATAGTAATTAGCAAAAGAAGCTATGGCGACATGAAGAAAAACTATTCGGATCTGGAGTGCTTCAGCGAGTGGTGGAGGTGAGCACAATCGGGGCATTCAAAAAAGAATTACAGATATTAGGTTAAGATACTCTCCATATTAATACTTGTTTGATTCACTCCAGTTTCCCCTCTCTTCGTCAAAAGAAATCAGAACCACTGTTGAAAGGACATGCAAAACAAGTGCTTTTTAGTAGGAATAACACACCCGACGAGTTAACATTCTTGTGCCATTCTTCTTTCCAAAATGGCACTCTTAGGTCATTTATGATTCTCTTACAGCATTTCCCTTTTCTGGGTTATTTGTACTTCTGTAATTATTTCCTGCTGAACATTTTTCTTTGTAGTTATTATGTTATTATTTCTGACATTAATTCAACCTCAAGAATGAGAGCTGGAAAGCATTCTCTCCTGAAAACATTACTCACCACACTGCAGATGGAGCCTGGGAATTCAGGCAGCTACTCTGATTAATGTAGAATCAACTGTGATCTAATACTATTCAACCTGGAGCTTTCATTTGAGAGGAAAGGGAAATATCAATGAGTACAGTTACTCTCTGGCATACATTAAGAACGCAGCCCTATATCCAGCATCCAAAAAAGTTGATGGACATATGATTCAAGTATTAACTGGATAACAGAGATCACTTCATAGAATTTACAGTGCAGAAGGAGGCCACTCGGCCCATCGAGTCTGCACCAGCTCTTGGAAAGAACACCCTACTTAAACCCACACTTCCACCCTATCCCCATAACCCAGTAACCCCAGCTAACTTTTTTTGGAAACTAAGGGCAATTTATCATGGCCAATATACATAACCTATACATCTTTGGACTTGTGGGAGGAAACCAGAGCAGCCGGAGGAAACCCACCCAGACACGGGGAGAACGTGCAGACGCCGCACAGACAGTGACCCAACGGGGAATTGAACCTGGAGCTGTGAAACAACTGTGCTAACCACTGTGCTACCATGTTGCCCTCTTAAGAGTCATAGAGCACTTGTGGACTGCTGACAGTTGTTCACATTCTTTATTTTTCCTCCTATCACTGGGGTTTTTGCTTTATTCTGGGCTTCTCAACCCATTTAAACAGCCACTTTCTAAACCTAAAATTATACTCAGCTACGATTCTGAACAAACGTAGCTTCAGAGAATTTTAACATCCCCCCCCCCCAACCGGTGCAAAAGAGCTCACACGATCCTCGTATTGATCAATGCGAATGTAAATTAATGTTTATGGTGCTGCACAATTTTTCGATCAGGACCTGAACACCTCAGAATTTTGCACCTTAATAAATCCAAACATTTTATCAAAGCATTGTCACTGTCAGAATATTCAATTCCTGCCACTAGATGTAGCTAGAATACTATGCAAAATACAATCTAGATAAAAATTAGAAATATGTTTTCAAATGCGACAAATATACAGCAGGGCTGACAAAATGTGAAAAGTGAAAGCATAAGTTAATATTCCAAGTGTTCAGTGAACAGTACTGAGTTGTGACAAAGTTCTAACTCAAAGTATTACCTGCTAGCTCAGTTACCAATGACTGACTCCATTGTGTCTTTTAATACAAACTATAATTACAAACTATAGATCAAACTTCTTCGCAAAATTATTTTGCCATCAAGATTTTCATATTCCCAAACTGTCAAGTTTCTACATATTATAGGTTTACGCTACCTTCTGTTATGCCGATGGATTTTGGAGTGTTCGATAATCATAGAATCACAGAGATCACTTCATAGAATTTACAGTGCAGAAGGAGGCCACTTGGCCCATCGAGTCTGCAGCGAAATATGATCCTACCAGACCCAATCCCTCACTCTAATCCTGCGACCCCACCCTAAGAGGCAATGTATCATGACTAATCCACCCACCCTGCACATCTTTGGGATGTGGGAGGAAACCGGAGCTCCCGGAGGAAACCCACGCAGACACGGGGAGAATGTGCAAACTCCACACAGACAGTCACCCAAGGTCAGAACTGAAGTCGGGTCCCTGGCGCTGTGAGGCAACAATGTTAACCACTGTGCCACCATGCCGCCCTTGATGACAACCCAGGGTTGTCTATTGGAGCTAGAAAAGGAAATTGGAAAAAGAAAATGGTCAACTGCAAAGCTATGATGATAAACACACCAACTTCAGTGGAAGCTCTCTCTCATGTGTTATAAATTGCCAACTGACCATGATCCAAAGCGGCTGTTCTTCTTTCTCAATGATAACAGCTGAAAAAGGCTAAGCTTCAACCAATTTAACTTGATAGAATCAAAGGCTGCAAATTTCCCCTTGGCACCAATGGCTAAATGCAGCAAAAACAAATTTATACAGATAAACATAGAGTATATTTTTAAATCCTACTTGAATTGTAACTACCAGACTCAACTGTAATTCAAATCAAAACCAGCTGAGCAGATTTTCTTCTATGAAAAAGGACAGTAAAATAAACTATTTCTGTTGGACGATCAAATTAATGGAATATTTTCTGTTGGCCTGGAAGCCAAAGAAACAGATTCTAAACCTCATAACAACAAGTTCCTTCCTAGTTTGCCACAGTTTAATATCTAAGAGAACTTTGGCTGCCACAGATTTACATTCCTATAGTTACGATCAAAGAAATTTATTGTGAAATATAAGGAAAATGTGAAATGTCATTGGAGAGCAGGCACATCAACCAAAACCTAGCAATTTCCACAAATAGAAGAGTTACCATCAAGAAAATGTGCAACAAATGTCTAATCGCAATCACTCACTCCTTTGCACAAACAAAACACGGATTTATCCTGAGTTCACGTTCAAAAGATCACAGCTGCAATTATGTTAATCTGGCAAGTGAGAAAGTTCAGGAGTTCACACGGGTGATTCTTTAGGTGACAAGTTCCTGATCTCTATACGTTGAGAAGTAATGTTCACATTTAGACAAAAAGGGGTACAGTGACCCTGGGCACCTCACCTCTCAGTGATAACTTTAAATTCAAGAATGCCACAAGCAGAGGAAAGGAAGCAGTTCATTACTGAGTCTGCTCCACCTGTGTCCAATTAAGGAAAGAAAGAACTTGTGATTATTTAGAACTTTTCATGACCTCAGGACGTCGCAAAATGCTTTGAAGCCAATTAAGTACTTTCAAAGTGTATTCACTGACATAATGTAGGGAAGTCAGAATGATCATGATACGAAAGGAAGGAGCAAAAACAAATTGTAACGGTAGGATCTCCTGGTTATTAGGTCGCCAATTCAGTCACATAGGTAAGGAAGATCGGAGCAGTGACTCATCCCCAGCATAGAGTGAACAAAAACAAATGATTTAATCATTCAAGGCTCTCCAGCCTTGAAGCGAAACATCTCAGACAGAGTCTTTTAGGAGTCCATTAAAATTAACAGAACAGAGAAAGTGAACCTGAAACAATACAATCAAATGTGCTAAGGCAGCAGGATAAGGCAGCATATGTATAGTTTTTTTAAAAATCATCATGCTTTTGGTTTTCATAAAACAGATCATGCCCAACATCTGGACTGGGTTATCAGGAAGGGTGGTTGAGACCGAGTAAGTACCTGTGATGATGAATGATCCTTCAAAGCTAGCACTTCGTGTCTTCCATTAGTCTTAAAATTGCCTGTATCCATCTGTCTATTATACCAATGTTTTCAATACTCCCTCACCTTTTGTCTCATCCAGCTATTTTTGCTGTGTTTCATGCTTCAACAATCGTGTTCGAAGCAATTTGAGAGCTATAGAGATTCTCCTAATGTGAATTTCCCCAGATTAACATTGCATTCAAAACTGTTAGGACATTTAGTTCAATTGATCATTTTTCTTGCATCCTGAAATGGCAGAAAGGTAAAATAAAAGCTGCAACAAAGTACCATGGGCTGAATTCTCCGCAACCCGATGGCGAAAACGCGTCCGGCGCCGGGGCGGAGAATTCAGTTTCACGCATGGAATCGGGACCGGCATCGGGTCCTCGATTCTCCGGCCCCCGAAAAGCAGCGTACTCGCGCCGTGTATCCACCACCTGCGGCCATTGCTTGAGGCCCGCCCTGTTATTCTCCACCCCAGACCGGCCAAAGACCCGACGGCGGATTTCTAATATGGTCCCAGCCGTTCGGGAAACTCGCAAGGTGGCTGCGGACGTAGTCCGCGGCCGCCATGATCGGGGGCGGGCCGATTGGAGGGCGGGGGGAGCCTCACACGGGACTGGGCCTTTATTTTGCCGGCGGCCCGGGTCAGGAGCGCAGCAGATCAGGGGCACTATTTCCATGGTCCAGGTCCGCGGTCTGAGTCCGCCATGGAGCACCACGCGGCCACTGGATGTTGCCGCCATGCCCATGTGCAGCCTTTGACCCAGAAGTGCAGGAGGCCGTATGTGCAGCTGGAGCTTCCAGCCCCACGACGGCACCCTGCTAGCCCCCTGAAGGGCTGTGAATCTGTGGCCGTTTGACGGCAGTTTTTCTGGTGTAAAAGACCACAGTTTTCACGACAGTGTGGGGACATAGTCCCTGAAACGGAGAATCCAGCCCCATATATCCATAACCAGCTATTTAGTCAGCATGGTGTGGAGATCAGACATAAATGGGGAAAATTCCATTGTGAAATGGAAATAGAATCCCGAGGTAAACCACAGCTACTGTGTTTAGTATACGTCATGGATAGAATATCTGAAGCAGACTTTATCGTGTGGGTCCAGGTAAACCTATCGATGTCGAGAGGCAGGCTGAAGCCAGAGGTCAGAATTCACTGGCCGTTCACTGGCGATGGGATTCTCTGGTCCTGCCGGCAGTACACCACCGCCCGCGGGGTTCCCGGCGGCATGGGATAGCTTGAATGGGAATTCGCACTGACAAGTGACGGGAGCAGAGAATCCCACCACCAGTGAACGGCGCGCGCCATCACCCGCCGCTGAGAAACATCCGGCTGGGAGGCTGGAGAATCTCACCCAAAGTTTCATCTATTACCAAGCACTGATTTTAATTCATTAGCCACCGACAGCCCTGCAGTTAGCTTGGCCATGTGACCATTCCTCACACTTCCAACCATGTGTAGTTTTAGATGCCTCAATATAGAAAAGGAATAGGCCATAAAAAACATACAGCAGAGATCCATAGGATGATGCTAGTGATGGGAAACTGCTGACAAGAGATGCCCAAGACACTGGGACTATTTCCATTTGAACAGAGGGGGAACATCTTCTCCACTTGGAGGCGTCACTCATAACATAGCATGAATTTAAAATCTGCGTCAAGATTGAGGAGAGAGCTCAGAAGACACTTCCCTGTACAGATGGTTTTTATGGAGTGGAATGTTTTGTCATAGCGTGTAGTTGAGACAGAGTTCTTTGCCTGTTTCAAGGGAAACAAGGATAAATAGTTTAAGCAGAGGAAGGTACAGACCAATGAAGAGAACATGCAGTGGAAGTGCAATTAGTTTTGGATTCCTCTAGCAAAGAGCCTGCAAAGGCACAGGGTTCCCTTTGTGCTGAAAATGTCTGCAGCTCTATGGTTCTTGACACATAACAAGGGTCAACGAACAACGATGATGAAAATAATTCTTCCCCAAGCAGTTGATATATTCCACTACAGTGGTTATACAATTTAGCACACCAGATTTTTATTGCCAGATACAATCATTTTTAGTGCTGAAGATGGATTGGCCAGATTGGTCGAGAGTGAGGTCATTAGTTATATATTTTGTTGTTGCCAAGAGGAATCAAATATACTAGTTTGAACAGTTACTGAATGCAAATTTCTATTCCGCCTTCCGTAAAAACAGACATTTCTATATAACCTTTCCACTAGCCACATCTCCCTTTTGGCATCTGTATTGCCAAAATGTAGTACACAACAGATTAAAACTTGGCAGTTCAGAGTGGCTGAAGAAAACCGACCAAATTTAGCTCTGAATTAAGTATTCATTAGAAGTCATCCAGGGACAAAAATCCAGATTTATTCCCTCTGTTCACTTAGCGTCTTCAGGCCATGAGAATTCAGTGAGCGAGCCAAGCCAATTCAACAACAAGTTGCATTCATATTGCACCGTTAACGGAGCAAAACCATCGAGGGTGCTTCATTGAATTGAAACAAAAATACAGGCAACGCTAAGTTGGGTCAAACAGGGGCGTGCAGAGGCCACAGGAGATGCAGTAAAGATATTTCTGAAGATATTCTGGCTATTATTAGGTGAGAGTGGAACAAAGTGAGCACAGTGCTGTTGAGCTGAACAACAAAGGAGAGTTTTTTTGAGGAGGATGGTGTGGTCAGCCATGGCAAACGTTACATTGGGAATAATGGGAGAGGAGGAAAATGGCAAATTTACTGCAGTGGGCCATGGACAGAGTCACAGAAGATGCCATTTGGGATTTTAATTGGGACCACTCAAATGCTAAAGCTGACTAGAACCTCACTGTAGAGATATACATGGAGCTGCAGGAAGATGAATACAGATTTGGGAGGTAATAATACATTGACAAACTTTAGAGAATGGGAGGGGGTTAGAGATGGGGTGGTAGTTCAGAAGGGGGTAGTTCAGAAGGACATTTGGGTAGGGTTTTGAGGAAGGGTGCGGACGGTCACACCCGATGCTATTTATAAATAATTATTCAAACAGCCCAACAAACAAAATTGATACTGTTTGTGATCCTTTTTTGAAAGGTGCTGACTATAACATGCACTCTTTGTGTTCATATTTTGAGAAATTGTGCTTTACCAAATTACATTAATAAAAATGGAGACAAAGATGTGTGCTGTGTAAAACAATCTTGTCAGTACATGTTTCATTTTGGCAGCAGGCTGTCCTATTGATAACTATCCCTCTGGGTATGTGAGGCCATTGACTAAGTAAGGTGAAGTCCTACATATGGAATGCATCAATTTAATTGGTGGGGGATGACATCAGGATTTATAAGGAGGATGACAGCACACTTGAAACAACCTCTTTAACTCATTACCATATCAAATCCAAAAGAAACTCTTACAGCATGGGATAAACCAGAACAAATACCAAAACAGTACTGAAATTAAGAGTGTTTGTGTGTTTCCGTAGTTGATTACTTGCAGAATATTGCAATTTAGAAGATCAGCAAACACTTTGTGCATGAGGACTATTCTCTAAATTTGCAGCAAAAGTTTGAAATCGTAATCAAAATGACCCTGAATCATTGGCAGCTCCAAAATTATTTCAAACAGGGGATCAACAGAAAGGATTTCAAACAAGTCCCCAGCTTAGTGAGGCTGTTGTAGCCTTTCGATGAGTTACTTACTGACCGTCACTCAGGGTTATGTACACAAGTAATTCTGACCTCAAAACTAATACTTGTAGGGAAACATTGGATAGAATTTAATTCACCTCCCTCAGTGGCGAGTTTGGAGGGGGAGGGGGGCATTTAATTGGGCAGGTGGATGCAGGCTGGGGAACGAACCGACTTACCATTAATGAATGCTCACTTAGGTCTCACATCCCACTGTCAGGTCAACCCTTTTAGGTTTGCTTGTAGGTTGCTGGGAGGGTCTCAGTGGTGGAGGCACTCAGTGCCTGATCAAGGGACCCAGCCTCAGAAAGGGAGCGGGGCCTGATAAGAGCCATCTCCTTTCTTCCAAGATCCTCCCGCCCTTCGTCAGCAACACCATCACTGCCAGTGCCACTGACCCTCTGTGGCCGGGGTTCATCAATGATCTTAGGCCTCTCGGGGCAGTAACAACACTGGTGGTGCTGACAGGCCATGGCTGGCACCTCTTGTTGTTGGGGTAGGGGGTTGTATTTCAACCCCGAGATCCTGGGCGGGATTCTCCCATCCCGTGGCAGAGTGTCCAAGCCATCGTAAACGCCGTGGCGTTTTTCGATGGTGTGAACGGGCCGCTGCCAGGAGTAATTCTGGCCCCTACAAGGGCCTGCATGGCGCTGGAGCGGTTCATGCTGCTCCAGCTGCTGATCCCGGCGTGAACTGGGCGTCCCGGGATCCGTGTATGCGCAGTGGCGCCATCGCCAACACGCACATGCGCAGTGGCGCCGGCGCCAATGCAGGCATGCCGCTGTGGCCTCCTTCAATGCGCCGACCCCGACGCAGCATAGCACAGGACTACAGGGGCCGGCGCGTAGGAAAGGAGGCCCCCAGCCAGAGAGGCCAGCCTGCCGATCGGTGGGCCCCGATCGCGGGCCAGGCCAAACGGAGCCCCCCCCCAGCCCCCCCCCCCCCCCCCAGGGTTGGAGCCCCCCTCTCCCCGCCACGTGACCATTCCACGCAGAGTTCCCACCGACTGCGAGCAGGTGTGGACGGCCATGGAGGGAGTCAGCGTTTTCACTACAGCCGCTCAGCCCATCCCGGGCCGAGAATGCGACCGCCGGTGTGCCAACCACGTTGGCGCCAATTCTCCGCTCTGGCCCAGTCGCGGGGATTCTCCGGCCCTGCCCTGGGCTGAGAGAATCCCGCCCCCTAAATTCCATGGAAAGCCTGATGCTAGCCAATTAAGTGCCTGATGGGCAGTTAATTCCAGCAGGCCTTCCCCAATAGAGAGGACATGGAACTCCTGTCAGTTCCCCGCGCACCCCCCCCCCAGCCGCCGGGTGAAACCTCCGTTAACATTAAACTCCACCCATTATTTTACATCGTTTGCTTCAGTTTTATTTACAGAGAAAACTTGCCGTAGCAATGTGGGAGTGTCCAAGAGAAAAAAAGTACAAAAGCCATTGTTGATGGTAAATATTCCAAGGGGACATTAAAAAGCCAATTGGGAGGAAGTAGAAAAATTACCGGGTTCTGGCGAAATGCACTCCAGAATACAGAAGGTGGTCAGGAAAGAGACGGCACAGGCATTAATCAGGATTTTGTGAAAAGTTTAGAAATAGGAATTGTGAAGGACTGGGGAAGGTGAGAGTTGCATCTCGGCGAATTATGGGTGAACTTTTGAGTCCACAAACAATGTACGTTTGTGAAGGGCAGGCCACAGGCCATGTTTAACAATTTGTTTTGGACTTCCGATGGCGGCCATGGAGGAGTAGGTCGCACATTCGATAGCTCCCGCCTGTGACGGACTTTTGGACCTTTTTCTCCCGGTTTTTCCAGATTTTATTGGATAAATCGGTGAAGAGTGAGACAGTGAGGAGAAATCTCTCTCCAGCGTATGGAGAATTGGACCAGAAGTAGCCGTGTAAAAAGACAAAGTTCTACATGGAAGATGCAAGCAGAGCTGGTGACGCGGGAAAGGATGGCGGATAAGCAGGGCCGCGGGGATACGACACAGTGGTCGATGGAGCAGCTGGTGAAGTTTTTTGAAGATTGCTTCGTCAAGCTTAAGAACGACACGCTGGCCCCGATCAAGGCTTTGATTGAACAGATGGTGCAGGGTCAAGAAACACACGGACATGTGATCCAGGAGGTGGAGAAAAAGGTGTCTGAGCACGCGGAATACCTAACCATGCTGGAGACCAAGGTGGAGATGATGAATGACCGCCAGAAAAGAATGCAGGAGAAGCTGGAGGACCTGGAGAACAGGTCCAGGAGGCAGAATCTGAGAATTGTCGGCCTCCCTGAAGGATACGAGGGCTTATGTGACGAACATGCTGGAGAAGTTGATGGGGGCTGAGGCGTTCCCTCGGCCCCGGAAGTGGATAGAGAACACAGAGCCCTCGCGAAGAGGCCCCGAGCCACCAAAGGCAATGGTGGTACGTTGCACTGATTCCTGGACAAGGAACACATGCTGCGGTGGGCCAAGAAAGAACGGAGCAGCAAGTGGGAGAATTCCAAGATGCGCATTTATCAAGACCTGGGCACGGACTTGGCCAAGAGGCGAGCTGGGTTTTATCGAGCAAAAACGGCCCTCTTTAAGAAGGGGGTGAAGTTCGGGATGTTGTACCCTGCCCGTCTGTAGGTCACATATGAGGAACGGGATTTTTACTTTTAAACACCAGGCGATGTATTGACTTTCAGCAAGGTAAAAAGACTGGAGGTGAACTAAAGATACTGAATCTTTGGAGAGTATTGTAATGGTGATTTGTTTTCACTGTTTTTTTTCTGATGTTTGTTTACTGGGGAATGTGATGCTTTGAATATGTTTGTCCAAGTGGGGGGAGAGAGCAATGGGGAGACAGACTGTTTGGTGCCATGGGTGGGAGCTATCAAGTACAGTGGGGGGTGAACAGGTGTTAAGCTGGAGCTGGATATGGGTGGTTGGTTTTCTAGTGCTGTTACCGGGGGGGGGGGGGGGGGGGGGCGGATGTGGGGGAGAGCTGCTTTGCTGACAGGGGAGGAACTGTTACTAGGGGACAAATAGGAGGTCGGGGACGGCGAATGCCCAAGAGGGTCTCGAGGAGGCCAGGGGCGCGAGCTGGAGGCTGGCCTAAAAAGGGTGATGGCTAGTCGGAGGAGAGGGGGGGGGGGGGGGGGGGGGGGCAGAGGGGGAGACTTAGAGTCACATAACTTGATCATAGGGGGAGATTTTTTAAAAAATTATAAATTTAGAGTACCCAATTCATTTATTCTAATTAAGGGGCAATTTAGTGTGTTCAATCCACCTACCTTGCACATCTTTGGGTTGTGGGGGCGAAACCCACGCAAAAACGGGGCAAATGTGCAAACTCCACATGGACAGTGATCCAGAGCCGGGATCGAACCCGGGACCTCGGCGCCGTGAGACTGCGCCACCATGCTGCCCATGGGGGGGAGATTTTAATACCGTCATTGATCCGGAATTGGACCGGTCAAAATCCAGGACAGGGAGGGTGCCAGCTGTGGCAAAGGAATTGAAGGCATTTATGGAACAGATGGGGGGAGTAGACCCATGGGGGTTTGCATGGCCAAGGGCGAAAGAGTTTTATTTTCTCCCATGTCCACAAGGTATACTCTCACATCGACTTTTTGTTCTGAGCAGGGCTCTAATACCGGGGATGGTGGATACTGAGTACTCGGCAATTGCAGTGTCGGATCATGCCCCACATTGGGTGGATCTACGGGTCAGTTTGGAGAGAGGACACTGCCTGCTATGGAGGCTGGATGTGGGGTTGTTAGCGGACGAAGCGATCTGTAGGCGGGTGAACAAGTCCATCCAAAACTACCTGGAAACAAATGATGTGGGGGAGGTGTCTGCAGCAACGGTTAGGGAAGCTTTGAAGGGAGTGGTCAGAGGGAAATTAATCTTGATAAGGGCCCACAGAGAAAAGGCGGAACGGGCTGAGAGGGATAGGTTAGTGGAGGAGATCCTCCAGGTGGCCAGGAGATACTCGGAGGCCCCGGACGCGTAGCTACTGAGGGAGCAGCAGAGGTTACAGGCGGAGTCAGGGAAAGTGGTGGAACAGCTGAGGAAGGCAAGGGGATAATTTATGAGTATGGGGAAAAGGCAATCAGAATGTTAGCGCACCTGCTCAGAAAAAGGGAGGCGGCCAGGGAGATGGGGAGAGTAAAGAGTAGAGGTGGGATCACGGTCCTGGACCCAGTGGGGGTGAATGAGGTGTTTAAAGACTTTTACGGCAAATTATATTAGTCGGAACACCCGGCTGGGGTGGAGGGGATGAGGCAGTTTTTGGATCAGTTGAGGTTCCCGAGGGTGGATGAGGATTTAGTGGAAGGGCTGGGAGCCCCAATTGAAATTGAGGAAATAATGGAGGGGCTGGAGGGCATGCAGTCAGGCAAGGCCCCGGGGCCTGACGGCTACCCGGTGGAATTCTATAAGTTGCTATCAGAGATATTGAGCCCACTGCTTGTGAGGACATTTAATGAAACAAGAGAGAAGGGAGTCCTCCCGCCAACAATGTTGCAGGCCTCGATTTCATTGATCCTGAAACGGGTGATGGATCCGGAGCAATGTGGGTCATACAGGCCAATTTCTCTACTGAATGTGGACGCCAAATTGCTGGCTAAGATACTTGCCACAAGGATAGAGGATTGTGTCCCAGGAGTGATAGGGGAAGACCAGACGGGATTTGTAAAGGGCAGGCAACTCGAGGCCAACGTTCGAAGGCTTTTAAATGTTATTATGATGCCCTCAGAAGAAGGGGAGCTGGAAGTGGTGGTAGTAATGGATGCGGAGAAGGCTTTTGATCGGGTGGACTGGGATTACCTGTGGGAGTCGCTGGGAAGGTTTGCGTTTTGTGAGGGCTTCATTAACTGGGTGTGGTTGCTCTATCAGGCACCAGTAGCGAGTGTGTGTACGAACCGTCTGAGGTTGGGGTAATTTAAACTACACCGAGGGATGAGGCAAGGGTGCCCCCTCTGCCTCTACTGTTTGCTCTGGCCATAGAGACATTGACCATAGCGTTAAGAGCCTCTATGAACTGGAAACAGCTGGTTTGGGGGGGGGGGGGGGGGGGGGGGGGGGGGGATGGAGCACCGGGTCTCGCTTTACGCAGATGACCTGCTCTTGTATATTTCAGACCCGTTGGAAGGGATGGTGGAAGTTATGCGGATGCTCGAGGAATTTGGTAATATTTTGGGGTATAAATTGAACGTGGGGAAAAGCAAGATGCTCGCGATCCAGGCAAGAGGGCAGGAGGAGAGACTGGGAGAGCTGCTGTTTAGAATGATAGGAAAGAGCTTTCGATACCTGGGAATGCAGGTGGCCCGGGAATGGGAGGCACTGCACACGTTAAACCTATTCCGGCTCATCGAACAAATGAAAGAGGACTTTAAGAGATGGGACATGCTCCCGTTATCACTGGCATGGAGGGTACAGACTGTGAAAATGACGGTCCTCCTCAGATTTCTGTTTGTTTTTCAGTGCCTCCCCATCTTCATCCCAAGGGCCTTTTTCATTTTTAAAAAAATAATTTTTATTGAAATTTTTACAAAATAAAATACAAAATATAAACATCTTAGCTCTATTAACATACAACCGCGGTAACACCCCATGAACAATACCCCCCCAGCTTCAATAGCAACTTCAAACAAAAAGAAAAAACAGCAACAAAGAAAAAAAAACACAAACAAGAGGGAGATAGCACCCTCCACAAACCCATGTGCACAGTTCTCCCTCCCCCTAATCCTTACCCCCCCCCCCCCCCCCCGGGCTGCTGCTGCTGTCGGCCTATTTCCCTACCGTTCCGCCAGGAAGACCAGAAACGGCTGCCACCGCCTGAAAAACCCTTGTACTGATCCCCTCAGGGCAAATTTCACCCTCTCCAATTTAATGAACCCCGCCATATCCGAGATCCAGGCCTCCACGCTTGGGGGCCTCGCATCCTCCGCCGGGCTACTAGGGACGCAAAGGCCAGGACCCCGGCCTCTATCGCCTCCTGCACTCCTGGCTCCACTGCCACCCCAAAAATTGCGAGTCCCCAGCCTGGCTCGACCCTGGATCCCACCACCCTCGACACCGTCTTTGCTACCCCCTTCCAAAACTCCCCCAACGCTGGGCACGCCCAAAACATCCTCGCCCCCGAAGAACCTACTCATCCTTGTCCCCGTCATGTGGGCCCTGTGCAGCACCTTGAACTGTATGAGGCTAAGCCTCGCACAGGAAGAGGAGGAATTCACTCTCTCCAGGGCATCCGCCCATGTCCCCTCCTCAATCTCCTCACCCAGCTCCTCTTCCCATTTACCCTTTAGTTCCTCCACCGAGGCCTCGTCTACCTCCTGCATCACCCGGTATATGTCCGAGATCCTCCCTCCTCCGACCCACACCCCCGAGAGCACCCTATCCCGCACCCCCCGTGGGAGCAGCAAAGGGAACCCCTCCACCTGCTGCCTGGCAAACGCCCTCACCTGGATGTACCTAAACATGCTCCCCGGGGGGAGCCCAAACTTCCCCTCTAACTCCCCCAAGCTCGCGAACCTCCCCTCCACAAACAGGTCCCTCAACCTCCTAACCCCTGCCCTGTGCCAGCCCAGAAATCCGCCATCAATGCTCTCTGGGACAAACCGATGGTTCCCCCGTATCGGGGCCTCCATCGAGCCCCCCACTTCTCCTCTGTGCCGTCTCCATTGCCCCCAAATTTTGAGGGTAGCCGCCACCACCGGGCTCGTGGTATACCTCGTTGGAGGGAGCGGCAACGGCGCCGTTACCAGCGCTTCCAGGCTCGTGCCCACACATGGCGCCGCCTCTATCCTCTTCCATGCTGCCCCTTCCTCGTCCATTACCCACTTACACACCATCGCTGCGTTGGCTGCCCAGTAGTACCCACAGAGGTTGGGCAACGCCAGCCCCCCCCTATCCCTGCCTCGTTCCAGGAACACTCTTCGAACCCTTGGAGTCCCATGCGCCCACACAAATCCCGTAATACTGCTGTTGACCCTCCTGAAAAAGGCCTTTGGGACAAAGATGGGGAGGCACTGGAACAAGAACAAAAACCTCGGGAGCACCGTCATCTTGACGGACTGCACCCTCCCCGCCAGTGACAGCGGTAACATATCCCACCTCTTAAACTCCTCCTCCATCTGCTCCACCAACCTTGTGAGGTTGAGCTTGTGCAGGGCCCCCTAACCCCCAGCCACCTGGACCCTAGGTACCTGAAGCTCTTCCCTGCCTGCTTCAGTGGGAGCCTACCAATCCCCTCCTCTTGATCCCCCGGGTGCACCACAAACACCTCGCTCTTGCCCAGGTTCAACTTATACCCCGAGAAACCCCCAAATTCCCCAAGGATCCTCATCACCTCCGGCATCCCCCCCACCGGGTCCGCCACATACAGCAGCAGGTCGTCCGCGTACAGTGACACTCGATGCTCCTCTCCCCCCCCCCGCACCATGCCCCTCCAGTTCCCTGACTCCCTCAATCCCATGACCAGGGGCTCAATTGCCAACGCGAAGAGCAAGGGGGACAGGGGGCACCCCTGTCTCCTCCCCCGATGCAGCCGAAAGTACTCCAACCTCCTCCTATTCGTGGCTACACTTGCCATCGGGGCCTCGTAGAGCAGCCTCACCCACCGAATAAACCCCACCCCAAACCCGAACCTCTCCAACACCTCCCACAAGTACTCCCACTCCACCCTATCGAAGGCCTTCTCCGCGTCCAACGCCACCACTATCTCCGCCTCCCCTTCCACCGCCGGCATCATAATGACATTGAGGAGTCTTCGCACATTTGTGTTCAGCTGTCTTCCCTTCACAAACCCCGTCTGGTCCTCATGTATGACCCCCAGCACACAATCCTCTATTCTAGTGGCCAGGATCTTTGCCAGCAGCTTAGCGTCGGCGTTCAGCAATGAAATCGGCCTATATGATCCACACTGCAGAGGGTCCTTGTCCCGCTTCAGGATCAAGGAAATCAGCGCCCGCGACATAGTTGGTGGCAAAGCCCCCCCCTCCCATGCCTCGTTAAAGGTCCGGACCAACAGGGGGCCCAACAGGTCCAAATACTTTTTATAGAATTCCGCCGGAAACCCGTCCGGCCCCGGTGCCTTCCCCGACTGCATGCTCCCTATCCCTTTGACAACCTCCTCCAACTCGATCGGCGCCCCTAGTCCCTCCACCCGCTCCTCTTCCACCCTCGGGAAACGCAACCTGTCCAGGAAGCGCCCCATTCCACCCTCCTCCACCGGGGGCTCAGACCGGTACAGTTCCCCATAAAAGTCCCTGAAGACCCCATTGACCTCTACCCACCTCCGCACCACCTTCCCAGCTATATCCATCACTCCCCCAATCTCCCTGGCCGCGTCTCGCTTCCGGAGCTGGTGCGCCAGCATCCTGCTCGCCTTCTCCCCGTGTTCATACACCGCCCCCTGTGCTTTCCTCCACTGGGCTTCCGCCTTTCTAGTCGTCAGTAGGTCAAATCTGGCCTGAAGGCTACGCCTCTCCCCCAGCAATCCCTCCTCTGGGGCCTCCGCATACCTCCTATCCACCTGCACCATCTCCCCTATCAGTCTTTCCCTTTCCCTCTGCTCCCCCCTCTCCCTATGGGTTCGGATGGAGATCAATTCCCTCCTCATCACCGCCTTCAATGCCTCCCAGACCGTCCCCACCCGAACCTCCCCGTTATCATTGGCCTCGAGGTATCTCTCAATACACCCCCGGACCCTCCCGGCCACCTCCTCCTCTGCCAGCAGCCCCACCTCCATGCGCCAGAGCGGACGTTGGTCCCTCTCTTCCCCCAGCCCGAGGTCCATCCAGTGCGGGGCATGATCCGAAATGGCAATTGCAGAGTATTCCACTTCCTCCACCCTCGACACCAGCCCCCTGCTCAGGACAAAAAGGTCAATCCTCGAGTAGGCCTTATGTACATGGGAGAAAAACAAGTATTCCCTGGCCCTTGGCCTCGCAAGCCTCCAAGGGTCCACCCCCCCCCATCTGGTCCATAAATCCCCTCAGCACCTTAGCCGCCGCCGACCTCCTGCCCGTCCGGGACTTGGATCGATCCAGTGGGGGATCCAGCACAGTGTTAAAGTCTCCCCCCATGATCAGGCCCCCCACCTCCAGGTCCGGAATGCGGCCCAGCATACGCCGCATGAACCCCGCGTCGTCCCAATTTGGGGCTTAAACATTCACCAACACTACCCGCTCCCCCTGCAGCTTGCCACTCACCATCACGTACCTCCCGCCACTGTCAGCCACCACCTTCAACGCCCCAAACGACACCTTCCTCCCCACCAGGATCGCCACCCCCTTCCTCTTCTCGTCCAGCCCTGAGTGGAATACCTGGCCCACCCACCCCTTTCTCAGCCGGACCTGGTCCACCACTCTCAGGTGTGTCTCCTGGAGCATGGCCACATCCGCCTTCAGCCCCTTCAGGTGCGCAACTACTCGGGCCCTCTTGACCGGCCCATTCAGCCCCCTCACATTCCAGGTTATCAGCCGGATCCGAGGGCTCCCTGCCCCCTTCCCCTGCCGGTTAGCCATACCCCCTCCCTTGCCCACCCCCGGCCAGCGTCCCACGCTCTGCCAGTTTCCCACGGCGGCACAAGGCCCTTTTTCAAGCGGGTGAATAATGTTATTTTGGGCTTTTTGTGTGGGCGGGTAAAACCCCGCGAGTGAAGAAAGTGTTGCTGGAGCGCAGTCGGGGGGAAGGTCGGTTGGCAGTGCCGAACTTTTGCAATTACTACTGGGCGGCTAATATAGCCATGATTAGGAAGTGGGCAGTGGGGGAGGGGTCGGTGTGGGAGCGGATGGAGGCGGCGTCATGTGGAGACACAAGTTTGGGAGCACTGATATCGGCACCTCTTCTGCTCTCGCCAGCTCGATACTCCACAAGTCCGGTGGTGGTGGCGGCTCTGAGAATCTGGGGGCAGTGGAGGAGATATAAGAGAGTGGAGGGAGCATCAGTTTGGACCCCGATTTATAATAATCATCGGTTTGTACCGGGTAGGCTGGATGGTGGGTTCCGGAGATGGCAAAAGAAATGAAATGAATGAAATGAAACAAAATAAAATGAAAATTGCTTATTGTCACAAGTAGGCTTCAAATGAAGTTACTGTGAAAAGCCCCTAGTCGCCACATTCCGGCGCCTGTTCGGGGAGGCTGTTATGGGAATCGAACCGTGCTGCTGGCCTGCCTTAGTCTGCTTTCAAAGCCAGCGATTTAGCCCTGTGCTAAACAGCCCCAAAAGGCAGGAATTAGAAGGATGGGGGATCTATTTATAGACGGGAGCTTCCCCAGCTTGAATTGCCAGCAGGGAATGGGTTTAGGTATTTGCAGGTGCAAGACTTCCTGAGAAAGCAGGTTCTGGCCTTCACGCTGCTGCCGCCACGGGGGATACAGGACAGAGTAGTTTCCAGAACCTGGATGGGAGAGGGGAAGTTATCAGATATTTACCAGGAACTTTTGGATTCGGAACTCTGGTGGAGGAGCTCAAGGGCAAGTGAGAAGATGACCTAGGAGGAGAAATAGAGGCGGATCTGTGGGTGAATGCCCTACGCAGGGTTAATACATCCTCATCATGTGCCAGGCTTAGCCTGATACAATTCAAGGTAGTCCACCGGACACACATGACGGTGGCCCGGATGAGCAAGTTTTTTGGGGTAGAGGACAGGTGTGTGAGGTGCTCGAGATGCCCAGCAAATCATGTCCACATGTTTTGGCTGATGTGTTATGTACTCTGGGATAACACATGCTGCAACTGGATGCAGCTTTAACCAAAAGATACTCCAGACCTTGAAGTTAGTTCAATCTGATTTATTGAACCAGTAGCACAGTTATCTATGAGTTCGACTCTCTGCTAATCTAAGTGTGGTTACTCTGTCTGATTGAACAAGACTAGCTCTTAGCCACGTGCTGGAGGTGTGATACTGTAAATGCACCCTGACCCACTCTGTAGATGTTCATCAGTGGAAAGAGGCAGAGTGTGAGTGCCTTGTGCCTTTTATAGTGAGATGCCACCCCTGAGGAGGCACTCAAAGTCCCCGAGTGTAGAGACCTGAGTTAGTGACATGGCTGGGTTTCTCAGTCTGGAGAAAATAAAGTTCGCCTTTAGAGGGTCAATGGTTGGGTTCACCCGGAGGTGGCAGCCGTTTGTCGACTTGCTCGGGGAAAATTAAAATGTCAGCAGAAGCAGAATTCCAAAGTGGTGGTGGGGTGGGGGGGGAGACACGCGGACTGTTGTTTTATGGTTGGGGTGTGTGAAGATTATTGTACCATGTTTGTGTCGCTGTTACTGTTATTATTATAAAAGCTTGCAAATACCCTAATAAAAATATATATTTTTTTAAACTTGTTTTACGAGAATCATCATGCATCGATAAAGGGAACATGCTGGGGATTGTACAATGTGGAATTTGGGAAGATGTTTGAAACAGTATATTTTTGAAAAAAGAACAGTGAAAGGAAGCATACCCTATACAACAGGATTATTAGGAATGATAAAAGAAAGAGATTCTGAGCTGCAACATAGGATGTCTATTATAACTGTTCCAGCCAAGCTAAAAAGGATTCGATCAGTTGCCCAATTCACATCCCTCTTGATTTTCCTTTCCAGTGAAGTCAATTTTCCACTTCCTGTTTCCTGTCCAGGTATAACTGACCTGTTGTTTTTTTATAACCCTGCATTTTCATCTTTAAGAGGCTGTAGAAAGGCATAATAAAAGCAGAAAGTGCTGGAAATACTGAGCAGGTCCGCCAACATGTGTGGAGACAGAAACAGAACAAATGTAATGTTTTAAGTCATTTTAACATGGTGTCATATTGGACTCAAAACGTTAATTCTGCTTATCTCTCCACAGATGTTGCCAGACCAGCTGAGATTTTCCAGCACTTCTTGTTTTTATTTTGGGCCTCCGGTGCCATCAGTGTTTTGCTTTATGTTTTACTATAGAAAGGCAAAATTGGATTCTGTCTTTTATGCATGGGGGTTTAAGGGATGTTGAATTTGCACAAAGCAGTGGTTAGACCACATTATTGTTTGCAAATTCAAGATTTAAAAAGTACCTGGATGAGCCCTTGGCACGTGATAACATTCAAGGCTATAGGCCAAGTGCTGGCAAATGGGATTAGGTAGGTAGGTCAGGTGTTTTTCAAGTGTCGGTGCAGACTCGATGGGCCAAAGAGCCTCTTCTGCACCGTATTTACTGTGGTTCTGTGATATTCTATTTTAGAAGCAGACTATTAGAATCATGAAAAGGTTTGCATAATTGAAAGGAATGAAAATCAATATAGTTAAGAAGAAAAGTAGTCCTGTTTGGAACAAAGCAAGGGGATTCAATAGAGGTTTTCAAGATGAATTGAATTAAAAGAGCAGATAGTAAATAACTGTTTCCATTTGCTGCAGAATTATATGGGCATAGATTCAGGATTATCACCTGAAAAATGATGAATAAATTCAGAAGAAATTTGCACACCGAGGTACACTTTACCACAATTGACTTGAGACAGAAGTTAGGAAGTCATTTAAAAGACTGTTGGATAAGTCTTTGAAAATCAAGAAGATAAAAGGATATGGGGAAAGAATTTAGGAAATGAGGTCAGAGAATGAACCTCTAGTTGCAAATTTAGGATAGACGGCGCTGAGGACCTGGGTCACTGTCATAGAACATAGAACATAGAACGATACAGCGCAGTACAGGCCCTTCGGCCCTCGATGTTGCACCGACATGGAAAAAAAAAACTAAAGGCCATCTAACCTACACTATGCCCTTATCATCCATATGCTTATCCAATAAATTTTTAAATGCCCTCAATGTTGGCGAGTTCACTACTGTTGCAGGTAGGGCATTCCACGGCCTCACCACTCTTTGCGTAAAAAACACACCTCTGACCTCTGTCCTATATCTATTACCCCTCAATTTAAGGCTATGTCCCCTCGTGCTAGCCACCCCCATCCGCGGGAGAAGGCTCTCGCTGTCCACCCTATCTAACCCTCTGATCATTTTGTATGCCTCTATTAAGTCACCTCTTAACCTTCTTCTCTCTAACGAAAACAACCTCAAGTCCATCAGCCTTTCCTCATAAGATTTTCCCTCCATACCAGGCAACATCCTGGTAAATCTCCTCTGCACCCGTTCCAAAGCTTCCACGTCCTTCCTATAATGAGGCGACCAGAACTGTACGCAATACTCCAAATGCGGCCGTACCAGAGTTTGGTACAGCTGCATCATGACCTCATGGCTCCGGAACTCAATCCCTCTACCAATAAAGGCCAACATACCATAGGCCTTCTTCACAACCCTATCAACCTGGGTGGCAACTTTCAGGGATCTATGTACATGGACACCGAGATCCCTCTGCTCATCCACACTACCAAGAATTTTACCATTAGCCAAATATTCCGCATTCCTGTTATTCTTTCCAAAGTGAATCACCTCACACTTCTCCACATTAAACTCCATTTGCCACCTCTCAGCCCAGCTCTGCAGCTTATCTATGTCCCTCTGTAACCTGCAACATCCTTCCGCACTGTCTACAACTCCACCGACTTTAGTGTCGTCTGCAAATTTACTCACCCATCCTTCTGCGCCCTCCTCTAGGTCATTTATAAAAATGACAAACAGCAACGGCCCCAGAACAGATCCTTGTGGTACGCCACTCGTAACTGAACTCCATTCTGAACATTTCCCATCAACTACCACTCTCTGTCTTCTTTCAACTAGCCAATTTCTGATCCACATCTCTAAATCACCCTCAATCCCCAGCCTCCGTATTTTCTGCAATAGCCGACCGTGGGGAACCTTATCAAACGCTTTACTGAAATCCATACACACCACATCAACTGCTCTACCCTCGTCTACCTGTTCAGTCACCTTCTCAAAGAACTCGATAAGGTTTGTGAGGCATGACCTACCCTTCACAAAACCATGCTGACTAGCCCTAATCATATTATTCCTATCTAGATGATTATAAATCGTATCTTTTATAATCCTCTCCAAGACTTTACCCACCACAGACGTTAGGCTCAGCGGCCTATAGTTACCGGGGTTATCTCTACTCCCCTTCTTGAACAAAGGGACCACATTTGCTATCCTCCAGTCCTCTGGCACTATTCCTGTAGCCAATGATGACCTAAAAATCAAAGCCAAAGGCTCAGCAATCTCTTCCCTGGCTTCCCAGAGAATCCTAGGATAAATCCCATCCGGCCCCGGGGACTTATCTATTTTCACCTTGTCCAGAATTGCCAACACTTCTTCCCTACGCACCTCAATGCCATCTATTCTAATAGCCTGGGTCTCAGCATTCTCCTCCACAATATTATCTTTTTCTTGAGTGAATACTGACGAAAAGTATTCATTTAGTATCTCGCTTATCTCCTCAGCCTCCACACACAACTTCCCACCACTGTCCTTGACTGGCCCTACTCTTACCCTAGTCATTCTTTTATTCCTGACATACCTATAGAAAGCTTTTGGGTTTTCCTTGATCCTACCTGCCAAAGACTTCTCATGTCCCCTCCTTGCTCGTCTCAGCTCTCTCTTTAGATCCTTCCTCGCTTCCTTGTAACTATCAAGCGTCCCAACTGAAACTTCACGCCTCATCTTCACATAGGCCTCCTTCTTCCTCTTAACAAGAGATTCCACTTCTTTGGTAAACCACGGTTCCCTCGCTCGACCCCTTCCTCCCTGCCTGACTGGTACGTACTTATCAAGAACATGCAATAGCTGTTCCTTGAACAAGCTCCACATATCCAGTGTGCCCAACCCTTGCAGCCTACTTCTCCAACCAACACATCCTAAGTCATGTCTAATGGCATCATAATTGCCCTTCCCCCAGCTATAACTCTTGCCCTGCGGGGTATACTTATCCCTTTCCATCACTAACGTAAAGGTCACCGAATTGTGGTCACTGTCTCCAAAGTGTTCACCTACCTCCAGATCTAACACCTGGCCTGGTTCATTACCCAAAACCAAATCCAAAGTGGCCTCACCTCTTGTTGGCCTGTCAACATATTGTGTCAGAAAACCCTCCTGCACACATTGTACAAAGAACGACCCATCCACTGTACTCGAACTATATCTTTTCCAGTCAATATTAGGAAAGTTAAAGTCTCCCATAACAACTACCCTGTTACTTTCGCTCTGGTCCGCGTGGAGTTTGCACATTTTCCCCATGTCTGCGTGGGATTCGCCCCCACAACCCAAAGATGTGCAGGGTAGGTGGATTGACCACGCTAAATTGCCCCTTAATTGGAAAAAATGAATTGGGTACTCTAAATTTATTTAAAAAAAGAAAACTTAGGATAGATGATGGACCAAATGGCCTTCTTTCATGCTGCAATTCCTAAATTTCAGTAGAGTAATTGCCAACTTTCTGGAAATGCAGAACAAGAAGATTGGATATAAAAATGGTAATCATACCTTTGGGGCTGTTTAGCACAGGGCTAAATCGCTGGCTTTGAAAGCAGGCCAGCAGCACGGTTCGATTCCCGTAACAGCCTCCCCGAACAGGCGCCAGAATATGGCGACTAGGGGCTTTTCACAGTAACTTCATTTGAAGCCTACTCGTGACAATAAGCGATTTTCATTTTCATTTCAATACAACAGGATTTGTGGCTAGAAAGTCTATATAAATTGAAATTTAATTATTCATCTTTGACTGAGGAAGGGCACAATGCTATGATAATGAAATAACATTGACCATTGTATTTGAAAATATGACTGATGCCTGACTTTTGCTTTCCCCATTCATTTTAGATGAAAAACATTGATACTGTGAAGAAAAATAGTTTTCAATTTTGTGGAACAATGTTGGAATCTGAAGTTTAAATAATTGAATAAATTGCTCTTGTAGTTACTGTTCCCCATGGTGTTTTTCCAATTTTTGGAGGACTTTTAGTATCATCTGGTTGCATCTGGCAGTTTTAATCCAGAAAATATACAGACAGGAACTAATTGGACCATGACATTTTTAAAAGTGGCAGAGTTTTAAACCAGACAAACCGCATCTTCATGCGATCTGATACAGCATTACATCATTGACTATTTTCAGCTTATTATGTCAATCAAACCTTAACTAATTAAAGATGCTTGTAAAAAGCAGCGTCATTATAAAGGGCTATAAAACAAAACACAGCCTGATCTAAGCCAGACAGATTCAGAACATGCAATCTTCACATTCTTGAAGCTCCACTAGTACTCTCAGACCGTTCCAGTTGGGTAAATTATAGGACCTGCTTTCACTGCAGCTTTACTTCACCCCAAAAGAATTCATTTAATTTTATGTGGAGTAAAATGGAGATCTAACAATTAGGAGGATTTATGTGTTTTTACAAAATAAAATCTCAGCATCAATGACTGTTTTTTTTATACAACTGAACATGGACATTACGACATAAACGGGCATTTTTAAAAAAAGGTATATTTCAGAAATTACGATTGGACTATGCAACCGTATTAAAGTGCCCTAGGTTGTGCAATCAACTGGCCTGTAACAAATAATCAAATTTTATCTCATACATGCATTACGCAACCTTGGCATTAAAAAGGATTTCCTAAAAAAACATTTCCATAAACACAAAATTTGGCAGAGCTTTTAATTGCAGCAATATTTGAATATACATGTCGCAACAGAGATAAATTTTGCTCTTGCAACAAATGCTTCATAACTACTTACAGGAAAGTCTCAGCACTGTACCCTTTTGACACTTAGTAAGGACGTAAGTTATCTTTAGTTTGAGCTTTTGGGCCCCATCACAGTTTAAAATGCCCGTAATTCATCGACAATTAGAATTCTAATTTGGACTACATTTCTAACAATATCATCAGATCCTTTAACTAACATCCAACCGGACAGGATCCAGCAAGATATTCTGATGGGAGTTCCAGTGATTGCTCTTTCAACAAAGAGCTAGTACATTTCAAAAAATCTAGTACATTAAGATGTTAGATGGAATATGCAGCACAGAAATAGGTCATTCAGTTCAATCAGTCCGTAACATTTACGTTCTAATTGAGCCTCCTCCCATCCTTCCTCAGCTAACTCTATCAGCAAAAGCCATTATTACCTCACATGCTTATCTTTCTTCCCCATAAATGCTACGCATTTCAACTACTCCCTGTTACAGCGAGTCCCACATTCTCACCACACTCTGGGTAAAGATGTTTCTTCTGAATTACCTATTTGATTTCAATGGTGATTTAAAAAAAAATAAATTTAGAGTAACCAATTATTTTTCCCCTAATTAAGTGAGGCCAATCCACCCACCCTGCACATCTTTGGGTTGTGGGGGTGAGACCCACGCAGGCACAGGGAGAATGTGTAATCTCCAGGTGGACAGTGCCCCTGGGCCAGGGATCAAACCCGGGTCCTCGGCGCCACGAGGTAGCAGTACCGTGCTGTCCTCATTGGTGACTATTTTACATTGTTATAAACAAGTGCCTGGTGTTGGAAGAACAGTTGAAAGCAGTCAAGAAAAACAAGGAAGATTTTCTTAACCACAAAGATGCCGTCAACTTACTTACAAATTGTCCATTTAATTATTTTCTTGTCAAATTTTAGCGTTTCCTTTACTTTAAAAAAATATATATTTTTTTAAGGCATTTATATAAACAAAAAACACATAAATAAGAGCATGAGCAAACTTGGACAACATAATAAATAACCAGCACCCACACCCCCTCTCCCTTCCACTCCTCCCATCCTGCTTTCCCCATTTTAACCATCTTTCCCCCACCCCCCTGCCCTTACCCCTCTGCTGACACCTCAATCCTCCTTAAAGAAGTCGATGAACGGCTTCCGCTTCCGGGCAAACCAATGAATCTCAAGATGAAATTAATCTTTTCCAATCCCAGGAATTCTACCAAGTCGCTCACCCACACCCCCGATTTTGACGGCTCCGAGTCCCTCCATCCAAGCAAAATCCATCTCCGGGTTATCAGGGAGGCAAAGACCAAGAGGTTGGCCTCTTTCACCCCCTGGACTCCTTACCCCAAATATCACTACCTCTAGGCTCAGGACTACACCTTTACTCCCAACACCTCAGACAGTACGTCCGCAAACCCCTGCCAGAACCCCTTCAGTTTTGGAAATGCCCAGAACATGTGGACATGGTGCGCAGGCTCCCTGCGTATCGTCCAAACCTGTCCTCTGCTCCCTCAAAGAACCTACTCATCCTTGCCACAGTCTTATGCGCCCTGTCAAGTACTTTGAACTGAATGAGACTCAGCCTTGTACATGGCGAGGATGCATATTCACCCTCAGGGCCTCTTCCCACGTCCTGGCCTCGAACCCCCCCCTCCCATTTCCGTTTAACATCTCCTACCGGGGCTCCCTCCCACTCCATCAGCTCCTAATCAATCTCAGATACCTTGCCCTCCCCTACTCCTTCCCTCAACAGCACCTTATCCTGGAGCCCGAGGGCAGCAATGTGGGAAAAGACAGCACCTGCCTCCTCACAAAGTCCTGGACCTGTAAGTATCTAAACCCATTCCTCCTCCAGGTCCTCTAAGCTCGCAAAGCTGACCCCCACAAACAGGTCCCCAAACCGCTCAATTTCGGCCTGCCGCCACCCCCGAAACCACGTGTCCAGCCCTCCTGGTGCAAACCTGTGGTTGTCACAAATCGGTGCCGACACCCAGGCACCCTCCAATCTCAGATGCTGCCTCCACTGCCCCCATATCCTCAAGGCCATCACCACCATTGGGCTTGCGGTGTACCTGGCCGGCGAGAACGGCGGAGATGGCGTCAACAATGCCCCTGAATCCGTTCCCTGTAAGAGGCAGCCTCCACGCGCCCCCATGCTGATCCCTCCCCCACTACCCACTTCCTAAACATAGAGATGTTAGCCTTCCAGTAATAATTCATTATATTCGGCAACGCCAGCCATCACCCCCCCCCCCCCACTCCCCTCGACTCCGTTCCAAAAGCACCCTCTTGACCTGCGTGTCTTCCCCGCCCACACAAACCCCAAAATCAACATGTTGACCTTCTTAAAAAATGACTTTAGAATAAAGATCGATAGGTTCTGAAATACAAACAATAGCCTTGGCAGCACTGTCATCTTCATTGTCTGCACCCGCCGCGCCAGCGACAATGGCAGTACATCCCACATCTTAAAATCCCCCTTCATCTGCTCCATCAACCAGGCCAAATTCAACTTATGCAGCTGCGCCCAACCCCGCGCCACCTGGATGCCCAATTACCTGAAACTCGCCCCAACACCTTCAACGGTAGTATAATTCTGCCGATGCCCCCCAGTGGGTCCAAAATATACAGCAACAAGTTGTCCGCATACAGCGAAACTCTGTGCTCGACACCCCCCCTGCACTCAATCCCTCTCCAACCCCTCGATGTTCTAAGCTCCATGACCAATGGCTCTATCATCAGGGCAAAAAGCAATGGGGAGAGCAGGCCTTGTCCAACGGTGCAACCTAAAATACCTCTAGCTCACCCGATTCGTCCGCATGTTTGCTACTGGTGCCCTATGAAGCAGCCGGACACAATCCATAAACCCCTGCCCGAATCCGAACCTCCCCAATACCTCCCACAGATATTCCCACTACAGCTGGTCAAAAGCCTTCTCTGTATCCATTGCCACGTCTACCTCCATTTCCTGCCCCTCCGGGGGCATCATAATCATGTTAAGTAACCCCATAACATTTGCTGACAACTGCCTCCCCTTCACAAACCCCATCTGATCCTCACCCCCGGAACACAGTCCTCAATTTGCGAGGCCAGCACTTTCGCCTGCAGCATGGAGCCACATTTAGCAACAATATCGGATGGTAGGACCCACACGGCTCTGGATCCTTTTCTTTCTTCAGCATCAGGGAATTAGACATCTGTGATAGTGTAGGGGGAGCTCCTGCCTTTCCCTAGCATCATTATATCTCCTCACCAGCAGAGGCCCCAAGACCCCCCCAAACATTTATACAACTCCAACGGAAACCCAGCCGGGGCCAGGGCCTTCCCTGTCTACATCACTCCCATACTCTCCATCACCTCCATGTCATACGACCCTCCAGGCCCACCCTCGGATTTCTACCATCACAGCTCCTTTTCCTGCTGCACCACAGCAACCACACCCTTATCAGCAACCGCCCCCTACTCCCATCCAGGGACCTGGGTTCAATTCCAACCTTGGGTGACTGTCTATGTGGAGTTTGCACAATCTCCCCGTATTTTTAATATAAATTTAGAGTACCCAATTCTTTTCTTTTCCAATTAAGGGGCAATTTAGCATGGCCAATCCACCTAGCCTGCACATCTTTGGGGATGAGACACACGCAAACTTGGGGAGAATGTACAAACTCCACATGGACAGGGACCCGGGGCTGGGATCGAGCCCGGGTCCTTATGGCCGTGAGACAACAATACTTTTTTTTTGTGAATAAATTTAGAGTACCCAATTGTTTTCCAATTAAGGGGCAATTTAGCGTGGCCAATCCACCTAACCTGCACATATTTTGCATTGTGGGGGCGAAACCCACGCAAACATGGGGAGAATATGCAAACTCCGCACCAACTGACCCAGAGCCGGGATCGAACCTGGGGCCTCAGCGCCATGAGGCAGCAATGCTACCCACTGCGCCACCGTGCTGCCTGTGAGACAGCAATACTAACCGCTGCGTCGCCATGCCATCCCCGATCTCCCTGGTTTTGAGTGGGTTTCCTTTGGATTCTCTGGTTTCTTCCCACAGTCCAAAGGTGTACAGGTTAGATTGATTGGCCATGCTAAAATTGCCCCTTGTGTCCAAAGGTTAGGTGGGGTTCAGGGGAAAGGGTGGGGATACCTAGCCCTAGGTGGGGGCACTTCCGTAGGGTCAGTGCAGACTTGATGGGCTTAAAGGCCTCCTTCTGCACTGTAGGATTCCATGAACAATTTATATTCATCACCTTGTGGAATAAAAACTATAAATTTTAGGGGTATTAATTTTGTATTTAATTTGATTTATTGTCACATGTACTGAGGTACAGTGAAAAGTATTGTACTGCATACAGTCCAGGCAGATCATTCTATACATGAATAACGTAGGACATACAATAAATAAACAATGTAAATACATAGACATAGACATCGGGTGAAGCGTACGGAGTGAGTGTTACTCAGGAGAAAAGATGCATGGAGAGATCAGTTCAGCCCATTAAAGGGTAATTCAGGTGTCTGGTAATGGCGGGGAAGAAGCTGTTTTTGAATCTGTTGGTGCGTGTTCCCAGGCTTTTGTATCTCCTGCCTGATGAAAGAAGTTGGAAGAGGAAGTCGGGTGGGAAGGGTCTTTGATTATGCTGCCCGCTTTCCCAAGGCAGTGGGAGGTGTAGGCAGAGTCAGTGGATGAGAGGTGGGTTTGCGTGTTGGACTGGGCTGTGTTCACGACTCTCTAAAGTTTCTTACGGTCTTAGACTGAGCAATTGCCATACCAGGCTGTGATGCAGCCAGATATGATGCATTCCATGGCGCATCTGTAAAAATTGGTAAGAGTCAATGTGTATATGCCGAATTTCCTTAGTTTCTTGAGAATGTATCGGGTGCTGTTGAGCTTTCTTGGTCGTAGCATCGACATGGATGGCCCAGTACAGATTGTTGGTGATGTGCACCAAGAATTTGAAACTGTCAACTATCTCCACCTCAGCACCATTGATGCAGATAGGGGTGTGCACTATACTTTGGTTCCTGAAGTCAATGACCAACTGAAAAATGAAATGAAATGAAATGAAAATCGCTTATTGTCACAAGTAGGCTTCAAATGAAGTTACTGTGGAAAGCCCCTCGTCGCCACATTCCGGCGCCTGTTCGGGGAGGCTGTTACGGGAATTGAACCGGCCTGCCTTGGTCTGCCTTCAAGGCCAGCGATTTAGCCCTGTGCTAAACCTTAGTTTTGCTGACGTTGAGGGAGAGATTGTTGTTGTTACACCACACCACTAGGTTCACTATCTCCCCCTGTACTCTGACTCATTGTTGTTTGAGATCCGACCCACTACGGCCATGTCATCAGCAAACTTGTAGATGGATGTGGAGCCGACTTTTGCCACACAGTCGTTTGTGTATAGTCAATCTAGTCGGGTGCTAGGTTTGCAGTCCTGTGGGGCCCTGGTATTGAGGACTATCATGGAGGAGGTATTGTTGTTTATCCTTACTGATTGTGGTCTATGGGTCAGGAATTCAAGGATCCAGTTGCAGAGGGAGGAGCCAAGTCCTAGGTTTTGGAGTTTTTATATGACCTTGACTGGGATATGGTGTTCAAGGCAGAGCTGTAGTCAATGAATAGTTTTCTAACGCAGGCGTCTTTGTTGTCGGGATGCTCCAGGGTTGAGTGTAGGGTTAGAGAGATAGCGTCTGCTGTGGACCGGTTGTGGCGGTATGCGAATTGCAGTGGATAAAGGCATTCTGGGAATATGGAGTTGATGTATCTCATGACCAACCTGTCTAAGCACTTCATAGTGATAGATGCCTGGTTCTTCTTTGGCACCCGTATGATGGTGGTCTTCTTGAAGCAGCTGGGAATCTCAGAAAAGAGCAGGGAGCAGTTGAAAACATCCACAAACACACCCGCCAGTTGGTTCATACAGGATCCGATTGCATGACTACGGACTCGGTCAGGGCCCGTTGTTTTACGTGGGTTCGCTTTCAAGGCCGATCTGATTTCAGAAGCTGTGATGGTCGGTGTGGGTGTGTTCGGGATTGCTGGGGCAGTTGACAGCGGTTTGATGGTTTCCTGCTCGAACCGAGCATAGAATGCATTGAGTTCATTGGGAGGGGTACGCTGTTGCCAGAGATTTTACTCAGCTTTGCTTTCTAGCCTATTATGTTGTTTAAGCCTTGCCGCAATCGACACAAGTCCGTGTCTTTAGTATGTGACCCTAGCTTAGTCTGGTATTGTCTCTTGGTGTCCCTGATTTACATTCTGCACAGAATTAAATCAATAGCTTACATTCATTTTATTTATTTATTTAATTAATTAATTAATTTTTTCCAATTAAGGCGTAATTTAGCATGGCCAATCCACCTACCCTGCACATCTTGTGTTGTGGGGGTGAGGCCCACGCAGTGAATGGTAGAACCCTCTAGAGCAGTGCTTCTCAAAGTGTGGTACGCGTACCGGTGCCGGTACGCGAGCCATCGTCTGCCGGTACTTGGAGTGTTTCCAGAAAAGAAAGAGACAGTAATCCTGGATTGGCTTGTTTCGCTCACCGGTCCCTGGCACATTGAAAAAAAAAACTGCCGGTACGCCACATCAGATAGTTTGAGATGCACTCCTCTAGAGTATTGACAGTCAAAGAGATCTAGGTGTACAGGTCCACAGGTCACTGAAAGGTGCAACACAGGTAGAGAAGGTAGTGTCATGGGAATGTCACTTTAAGAAATGTTTGTCTGCTCAAGTGGCTGCAGTGATGTCAGAGTGTGGGTGGAGCTGAGCTCTGGCTCTGCTTTTTAGTTTCGCTTTGAGGAAAAGCTTGGGTGTGTCTGTGTTTTTCAGTTTCGTTTTAATGTTGGAGCTGCAGCCAGCCAAAGAATGTGTAATTTTAATCTCTCTGCCATCTAAAGATTATCTCTCGATCATTTGGTGAATTCAGAGTGATAACTGCTCTCAGTAGAGAATTTAAACCTGATGTGGTTCTGTAAAGAGGGTTCTTTTTGTCTTATGGATGTTGCAAGGAAAGATTAAGAGTTACTTAGAGAGTATTGTATTCTTTGGGAGATTTATTGGTGTTGATAGTTGTTAAGATGTTTGTTGTGGGATTATAAAGTGTTAACTGGTTTCATAAATAAACATTATTTTAATTTAAAAGTACTGTAGATTTCTAGATTTCTGGTGCATCACACCTGCAGAGTAGGCCCATGCGTTTCCCCAAAACCACAATCTATTCAAAGTTGTGGGTCAGGTGAACTCCATGATACACTTCGGGGCTCTCTAAACCCTGGCCCATAACAAATAAGCCAGAGCTCAGCTCCACCCACACTCTGACATAACTGCAGCCACTTGAGCAGACAAACACTTCATAACGTGACATTCCCATGACAGTAGTCAAGAAGGCATATGGCATGCTTGCCTTCATCGGCCGGGACATTTGGGTATAAAAATTGGCAAGTCATGTTGCAGCTGTATAGAACCTTAGTTAGGCCACACTTGGAGTATAGTGTTCAATTCTGGTCGCCACACTACCAGAATGATGTGGAAGCTTTAGAGAGAGTGTAGAAGAGATTTACCAGGATGTTGCCTGGTATGGAGGACATTAGCTATGATGAGAGGTATAAACTCGGTTTGTTGTCACTGGAACGACGGAGGTTGAGGGGCGACCTGATAGAGGTCTACAAAATTATCTGGGGCATAGGCAGAGTGGGTAGTCAGAGACATTTTCCCAGGGTAGAGGGGTCAATTACTAGGGGGCATAGGTTTAAGGCGCGAGGGGCAAAGTTTAGAGGAGATGTATGAGGCAAGTCTTTTTACACAGAGGGTAGTGGGTGTCTGGAATCCGCTGCCAGAGGAGGTGGTGGAAGCAGGGACGATAGTGACGTTTAAGGGGCATCTTGACAAATACATGAATAGGATGAGAATAGAGGGATACAGACCACGGAAGTGGAGAAGATTTTAGTTTAGATGGGCAGCATGATCGGCGCAGGCTTGGAGGGCTGAAGGGCCTTTTCCTGTGCTGTACTTTTCTTTGTTCTTGCATTATATTGGTTACACCTTTCAACATTTTGACCAGAATCATATTTTCATTTCTCTTATGGAAAACAACTTGAATTGTGTGTGCTGTTGCTTATAAGTTGCAGCAAAAGTATTTATTTTGTATCTTTAGAGTAATAAAACGTTGCAAGTTCAATGCCTGGATGAAGGAAGATGGGCCTCATTGTGTCAGGAAAAGAAAACATGCTTGGTGTGGGGGTTTTGGGACACGTGGGGTCGACGTTTTGCTGTAGAAATACCAATACCAATGTATGTGACACCAATTGTTCAGAACTTAGTAATAACTTTCTTCCTGGTCGGTTCGGAGTCAAATTGTTAGATTTTAAGTTGGGTACCAGGTCTTTTGTTAGAGGGATTCATGAATCGTGCTCCATTGAAAGTGACCTTTGTATCTCGAGTAGATACTGACTCCATTGGACGTGTTATGGAAATGGTTTCCAACATATTATTTATTTTTCCTTTTATTTTTCTGATTTATGTGGGCCTCATATCAGTATCACAGCATCCATTGTCTTTTAGACATCAAGATTGGGTGATGCCTGCCAATATATAAAGTTCTTTAAAAAAATTTCAGTATCTTGTATCGTGCGAGCGGCAAAACGCGTGGGAGAGGACCTGAATGTGTTGCAATCCCTCAGTTTAAACGGTGTCCCAAGAAGGAAGAAAGCCAAGCAAACTGAGGAGACTCAATTTAAATAAAGCAAGTCAGAAAAACATCCTAAATTGGTCAGTAAGCCATATGTTTACACACACAGCAGTGTGATTGTTACTGGCAAGTTTGAGAGCATGTTGAAAATTAAATGTGGAAGCTTCCCAGCATCCGTACATCTCCTAAAATTCACACAGACACATTTTGTAAATGTTATAGCATACAAAGAGATGAAGCCGAAAAATTCCAAAGACAATTGCTTAAGGGAAAGCAGGACATTTTGGCTGTCAAAAATTAATTAATTTTTAAAAAATGTTATCCAACAGAAACAGATCACACTTAAATGGAATGGATCATATTAAGGTGCAGTATGCACCTTTGGGCAATAAGTTAATATTTTTCTTCAGACAAGGCAGTACATGCAATACAATACAAATTATGGTACTGCATAGCCTTTGTGCTTTTGGCTCTCAAGTGAATCCCGGACGAAAGGAGCAACATCTGATATTGAGGAGGTGAGACTAGTTTTAATCCGAAGTCTATGAGGTACATCATACCGAAGTCTAAGGAAACACATTGGTTCCTTACACTCAGATGTTAAGCAGAGGACCATGGCGGCACAAATAATTGTCAGGTAAACTTAGCTGTAGTCACTACGTCACCCTAGAAACCTCGCAACATCAATCATACTGCTTGAACACTGACGCAGTTGAAGTGGAATGTCTGATTCACCAGGATCGGCCCACTGCAATCTCTTCAAAAAGCCAAGAATGTCTTTGAAAAGCTTCACTGAAAAAGGAATTAGTTCATCGAGTCCATGCCCCACTAGATGAAAAATTAGGTTAACTCAAGTTGAATGCACAGCATTAAGAAGCAGCTTATTCTAGTTTATAAGAAGAATTTAAATAAACATTTGATTATTTTCCAAATCTCTTTTAAACTTACTTAAGGCACTGCAATGCTCTGAAGTACAGATATGGTATTGAATTGGGCTTTTACATATTATAAATATAAATAAAACAATATTAACCACTAAGAATTATGGGGATTTATAATTGCTATAGCAGAAACAAATACACATGATAAAACGTTTTCACACAGGTCAACATGTATATTAATTCATCGATGGCTCAACAAATATTTTAGGTCCAATATCAATGGGACAGAATTCTACAAGTTGTGGCAATAGCAATATTGTGGCCACTGATTCCCTTCAACATTGATATTGTTGGAGTTAAAAGGATCATTGGGAGGGCACTTTTAATTATTCTTTCATGGGATGAGGATTGCGCTGGCAAGGCTAGCTTTATTGCCCATCCCTTGACTTGTTAGGTAATTTCCGAGGCCAGTCAAGAGTCAACCACATTACTGTGGGTTTGAAGGTGGATTTCCATCCCTAAAGGATATTTGTGAAGCAGATGGCGTTTTACAACAATCCGCAATGATCAGGGACTTGGAAGTGCATGTCCACGGATCCCTGAAGGTAGCCAAAGAGGTGGATAAGGTGATTAAGAAGATATACAGGATAATTTCCTTTACTAGTAAGAAGTCTTACAACACCAGGTTAAAGTCCAACATGTTTGTTTCAAACACTAGCTTTCGGAGCACAGCTCCTTCCTCAGGTGAATGTTGATTAGCACTGCACTGCTGCCTACGACGCTGAGGACCTGGGTTCAATCCCAGCCCCGGGTCACTGTGTGTGTGGAGTATGCACATTTTTCCTGTGTCTGCATGGGTCTCTCCCTCACAACCCAAAGATGTGCCGGTTAGATAGATTGACCACGCTAAATTGTGCCCAATTGGGAAAAATATAATTGGATACTCTAAATTTATTTTAAAAAAGGAATGGAGAATCTGGCCGATTGTATTTTAACAGGACCGCACCAGTTTTCAGTTAATCACTGGTCAGACAGTACAGTAAAAATACTTCTCCTTTCCTGTTTTGAAAGCAATCGGAATTCAATTTTCACACTTTATATTTTGTTTATTATTCTCAAACAAGTTCAATGAAGGTATCAAAGCTTAAAACCAATATGAAATTAATGATTAATGGTTTTGAAATTGTATATGTACAGTTTGCTAACAAGAAGGTGGGGAGGGCTGAGAGCAGCCTGTCATTAGATAGGGAACTCGCCAAATCTTCACATTAATAATGTGGTGAGAAGTCTACAAGTCACGGTAGAATTTCACAAGTTTCTGAGTTCATTGAAATGTTATCCAAAATACTCAAGCTAATGCAGACTAACTGGTGCCATTTTTTTTGCGAATGAGAGATGCTGCCCTGTCATTAAGTGAAAGTAATAGATGGTTAAGTCTGAAAATATATGGTGTGGTTCCTAATGTCATAGGCTCTACAAACAGGGTGGTGGGCCAAGTAGGCAGGAAATCCATTTTATAATTCTTGAGGGTATTAGGTTTTACAAAATTACATTGAGTTGCACAGACGAGGGAAAGGCACAGTGTGTCAAGTATCTTTATTTGTACATTGGAAAAGCAACATAACATGTTAGTATTTTAATTTTCTCATGGAAAAAGCAACATTGGTCCACTAAACACAGTTTAGAAAGGAAACTGTAGCGGCTGGTTATCTGGATGAATGCATTTTCTTCAATTTTATTATCAGTCCCTTACGTACCCCCCTCCCACCAGATATCAAAGAACAGTAGTATTTTACAAGTTTATGAACAGGCTATGCCAATAACCCAATTTTAAGTGAAAAGACTCACTTGTTAAGTAACAGTAAGAAGTCTTATAACACCAGGTTAAGTAAGAAAGGGAGAAAGGACAGTTCCTTGAGGGTGTCTTTTGTACAAACCCGAACTAAATAAAGGTGGTTATACATAAAAGTTCAAGATCAGTCATTTGACTGAGTTTCCACATATAGTGGCAGCCTTCGTATCTTGGTTAAGTTACAATTAGCTGCTTTTTAACTGAAAAATGAAAATGAAATGAAAATCGCTTATTGTCACGAGTAGGCTTCAAATGAAGTTACTGTGAAAAGCCCCTAGTCGCCACATTCCGGCGCCTGTTCGGGGAGGCTGTTACGGGAATCGAATCGTGCTGCTGGCTTGCTTTCAAAGCCAGCGATTAGCCCTGTGAGCTAAACAGCCCCTAATAACTGTCGTCATTAACACTGTCCTCTATCATTCCCTGTACGGATGCTGAAAAACAACGTTTGTGCCTTTTGTTAATATTCAGGGATCTGCACCAGTGTCAGGTCTGTTGTGCCAAACTTCACCTGATGCAGGTCCTGAATTATTTTTGCTTCTCTGAAGAGGATACAGTAGCTACTGTAAATTTGCAGTGTCGCTGCATTTTTCACTCTTATTTAATAAATTTGTTGGGTAGTTGATAGCCTGAGGCCACAATCTAGTGGAATATCAATTCTACCAGCTTATGAAATCAAGGAGGATCATGTATGGCCACAAGATAAAATGATTGCACCAAAATAGTTTCTATTCATTTTCTGAGCTTGGTACAACTGACCCAGACATCAGTTGGATGAAGATACATTCCAGATCAGAGAGAGCAAAGGTTCATGAGATGCTACAGCAAGGAAGCTATCTGAAAATTTAAAAAAACAAAACGTAATACAGACTCCAGCCACACTCCACTACAGGAACAGCACATCAGTAAAGGCCATAATTAGGCTTTTCAATGGTTTTCTGTGGAAATTGTTTTGGTCCACTGGGGATTCAACAAAGGAGAAGTGCAACGCCAAAGTCAGCAGATCTCAAACTAAATCAAAGTAGAGACATGAATTTGTCAGTCAAAATCATCTTCACTGAAATACCTCTTTCAATTAAACTTTCATGTGTTTACAACGATGTGGAAATGTTACAGGAAGCAAATTTTGAAATTGTGAAAAGTGCACACATATGCCACACTTTAATATATTAATTTTCAAAGTAGGATTGAAGGAAGGCTTGATCAAAAGTTTTAAGAAAATCCATTTTAAAAATGTTTGTAACCACAACTGGCACACATTAGTCCTCTTAATCCTATGTTTCCAGTAACTAAAGTATTACATTAAGAATACCACAGAGTATGATAGTATGGTGGTTACCATATGGCAGTAGCAATCAAGAGGTACGGGCTCTGGAGATGAGAGTTCAAATTCAACCATGGCAGTTTGTGAATTCAAACAGAGTATGATAGTATGGTGGTTACCATATGGCACTAGCAATCAAGAGGTACGGGCTCTGGAGATGAGAGTTCAAATTCAACCATGGCAGTTTGTGAATTCAATTGAGTTAATTCAATAAATTTGGAATGACAAGCCATATCAGAAATGGTGATTGTGAAACTATTGGATTGTAAAAACTGGTTCATTCATTTCCTTCATGTCAACCTCATGTCTACACGTCACTCTTAATTGCCGTCTGAAATGGCCTAGCAAGTCAGCAAGGTACCTTGCCAACATCTTCTCAGGAACAATTAAGAATGAACAAGAAACACGGGTCTTTCCAAAGTTGTCAAATGGAAAAGAAAATACATATAATACAAAATTCACTGTGTTAGCTCTTGCAACCTACCCTCTTGAAAAGAAAAGCAAAAAACTTCTTGTTTGGCTAACTTTAGACACTGGCAGGAGAAAAGTAAGATGTGTTGACCTTCTTTAAGGACTGAATGGTATTTGGCATTAAGTTAGTGCTTGCATTTCTGAACTAGCTAAAAAGGAACCTATGACTCGCAGTCAAGGCCACCCCTAAGGTTACCAAAACATTGTAACTTTCATTGTCTTAAGTAATGATCCACTTATAAATGTAACACAGTATCCAACTTGATATTTTTAGACAAATTCAGAGAAGTATTTTCTCCATAAGATGCTCGGTATGAAAGGGTCAATCTCTACTAACTGAAGCTATCTACCCTTCTGTTCTACCCTTCTTGACGTCAATAGTCAGATTTAGTTCCCAGTACTGTGAGATGTTTAGACAGTCCAGAATAAACATTCTCCAGTACAACAATGTGGTGGAACTGTTTGAAGTAAGGTTTAAAATTTCGCTGATTGGGCTTTCCAACATGACATCATTGGCACACCCCTGCCAGATCTAACTCTGAAATCTTTCCTCGAAATAGATTGTTTTAACCCTATAATGTTGTTTGTGTTTTAAGAATTAGTAGACCTTGTTTAAAAATAAGTAGCCATTATTTTTCTGCCCCTCACCAGGTTTTCTTCTCCTCCAGCCCAGTGGCACTGGATCTTCTCGGAGACAAAGCTCTAGACAGCCAAGTTACATCACTTAAATAGCAATTAATTAATTAAGAGCTTTGACAGTGAAGGTCAGCAGATTAGTCAATTGAAGGGAAATCCACGTAAGACTCACCTAGGATCTTCTCAAGTATCAGTCAATGTTACTGTGAAATTGGAGAAGTGACTCCGCAGTGTTCTTCCCTTCCTCCCTTCCTGTGCAGACATGTCCATATCACGCAATTATAGAGGCACGATGTGTTAGAACTCCAGCACAGCGCACAACTCGTAGACTTTCTCATCCGTCCAAATGTAAACCATGGTTCAACTGGTAACAATTTCACCGCTAAGTCAGAACGATGTGGGTTCAAGGCCCACTCCAGGACTTGAGCATAAAAACCAAGGCTGGCTTCCATGCAGTATTGAGGGAGTGCTGCACGGTTTAAGATGCTGTCCTTCAGATGAGGTGTTAAACCTAAATTCCATCAGCATTCTCAGGTGGATGTAAATATCCCATAGCACTAATTCGAAGAAGAGTAGAGGAGTTATCCTGGTGTTCTGGCAAATAATTATCTGTTAATCAATATCACAGAGGAGGTCTTGTGGCAGACTGTATAGCATCCCTTGAAGCTCCATGTTTGAGATCCAACTCAGGACTTGATGGCTAAGGAATCATGGACGGTGCGTTCATAATATGGTCAAACAGGTTAAGTGTCAACCTGCAATCACGCCACTGGCAGATGGTAAAAGTGGGAAAGATTCCTGGTCTTACATGTGATGGAAAGAAAATTTGAGGCTCTACCATCGCTATCCATAGCTCTAGACTACAATATACACGTAAACGTGCATGTTGCCACAGCAACGTGGACTCGCTGAGTGAACAATAACACCACCACCCAGCAATATCACAGAACAGTTTTTCTGGTTATTATCACATTACTGATTGTGGGAGCTTGCTTTATTTCATGGGATGTGGGCATCACTGGAAGGGCCAGCATTTGGTCCATCCCTAATTACCCTTGAGGAAGTGGTGGTGGGTTGGATGCCTTAGTCATCGAGACATCAGGTCATACAGCACAGAAAAGGCCATTCAGCCCACTGAGTCTGTGCTGGTCAAAAAACAACCACATAACTATTCTAATCCCATTTCCCAGCAGTTGGCCCATACCCTTGAAGGCTTTGGGATTGCCAGTGCACATCTAAATACTTCTTAAATGTCATGAGGGAGTCTGTCTCCATCACCCTTCTAGGCAGCGAGTTCCAAACTCCCACCACCCTCTGGGTAATAATATTTTGCCCCTCATCCCCTCTAAACCTCCTGCCCTTGACCTTAAATCTATGTCCCCTGGTCATTGATCTCTCCACCAAAAGGAAGCGTTTCTTCCTGTCGACTCTCTATATGCCCCTCATAATTTAATACATCTCAATCATGTCCTCTCAGTCTCCTCTGTTACAAGGAAAACAATCAAAGTCTATCCAATCTCTTTTCATAATTAAACTCTCCAGCCTAAGCAACATCTTGGTAAATCTCCTCTGCACGCTTTCCAGTGCTCTCACATATGGATTCCAGAACTGCACACAATACTCTAGCTGTGGCTTAACCAACATTTTATACAGTTCCGGTATAACTTCCCTGCTCTTAACCTCTATGCCTCGACTAATAAAGACAAGTATACCATATGCCTTCTTAACCACTGTTTCCACCTTCGCTACTACAAGCACACCAAGGTCCTTCTGATCCTCGGTCCTGCCGTTTAGCATATATTCCCTTGCCTTGTTAGTCCTGTCTAAGTGCATCACCTCACACTTAACTGGATTGAATTCCATTTGTCACCAATCAGCCCATCTGACCAGCCCGTCTATATCCTCCTGTAATTGAAGGCTATCCTCCTCACTATTTACCACCCCACTAATTTTCGTATCATCTGCAAACTTACTGATCAACCCTCCTACATTCATATTTAAGTCATTTATATAAACCACAAACAGCAAAGGCCCCAACACTGATCCCTGCGGGACCCCACTGGATACAGGCTTCCAGTGAGAAAAACATCCTTGACCATCACCCTCTGCTTCCTGCTACTCAGTCAATTTTGGATCCAATTTGCCAAATGTTCTTAGGTCCCATGGGCTCTTACCTTCGCTATCAGTTTCCCATGTGGGACCTTATCAAAAGCCTTGCAGACAAAAGGTTGTGGGAGCTCGGGCTTTTCTCACTAGAGCGAAGAAGGCAGAGGGGTGTCTTGATGGTGGTGTACAAGGTGATGAGAGGCATGGATAGAGTGGATAGCCAGAGACTTTTCCGCAGGGTGGAAATGGCTGTCACGAGGGGACATAATTTTAAGGTGATTGGAGGAAGGTCTAGGGGAGATGTCAGAGGTAGGTTCTTTACACAGAGAGTGGTGGGTGTGTGGAATACACTGCCAGCAGAGGTGGCGGAGTCAGAGTCATTAGGGGCATTTAAGCGACTCTTAGACAGGCACATGGACAGCAGAAAATTGAAGGGGTGTAGGTTAGGTTGATCTTAGATTAGGATAAATGGCCAGCACAACATCGTGGGCTGAAGGGCCTATACTGTGCTATGTTCTATGTTATGACTGCCTACCGCCTCTACGTCAATAAAATACTTTATCCTGGTGCCGGAGGTCATCAGTAAGCAATATTACAGTTTAAATGACAGGATTGGGACCTATAGGATTTCAAGGGCTAAATTTACTGAAATTTAGGGTTTGAAGATAGAACATGTAGGAACCCGCGGTATTTTAATTGCCATTTAATCCGACTGTGTTAATTTTTCTAATTTAAACTCCTTGAATTGTCGAATTTAGAGTTATTTCCAGTTACCTTGATGAACATGCGATTAAAATAAAGTGTATGCAGGCTTAAAAAAACCCAACAAAATTGTACGGGCAAACTGATTCTATATAATTAGTGAATTTATATGCTGGGAATGGAATTGTTTGACAATTTATCAGCATAAATGTCAGGCACAACATAAGACAGATGCAGAGTAAAGTGGGTATAAACGCGTTAGGGTTTCATGCTCCAATGGAGAGGCTCAGAGCCAGCCCAAAACTGGATCTCGAGCCTCATTAACATTTTATGGGTATGCCGCCGGCGCTCATGTGAATTTGTTATTGCCTGCCCTCGCTATCTCCCTGGCCTTTCTAAATGAGATTGCCAATTTAGTGCTAATTAGTGCTGAATTATGGATAGTGTGTGCTGTGAACCCATGCTCACTGTGCGACTTGTTTCAATTAGCACCTTTACGGCCAGAAAAGGAAACTTTCATCTCATCGAGATAGCGCTGAATTCAAGTCCAAGTAATATGTCTTAATCTGTTGCACTACTCAATCTCAAACAGCATGACATTTGTCGGTGCATTCACACTATAAATTTACTAATTGTGAAAATGAGTTTTCACTTCACATCAACTTTAAATTTGAGCAAGGTAAATAGAACATTATTGTCAAACTGATTCAGCAGTGAAATAGGTGGATGGAAATTCTCTCCGCAGGGAACCACATTCCTGTTTTCTCCCATGTCAAGTCGAGCATTAATTCCAGATTTAGACTGTATTTATAATACCCAGCACTATCCCTGCAGTGCTTACGTATATGGAGAATGACATCCTTATGAATTCATGTCTTCCGATGATGGGCGAGTCAAACCATGATAAAGTCAATGCCATGCTATCAAAGTTGCTGCTCACAAAGGACACAACTTTCAAATACAGTGTTATTGTTCTATTTTACTGTGATAAGGTTGATATGTGCAAGGAGCTGTAGGCTATTTAAAAAGCACTGCAGAAAGCAACAGATACGAAAAAATCAAGTCACTCGATGCAATTTATGGTTCCATGAGTGGCAAAAACGTAGGTCAGCTGTGCTCTATACCAACGTGAATTTGTGCTTCTAGTCCCTTTATGGCAATAACCAAAAAGCTTCCACATTCTAAATTAATCTTGTTGCAACTGTGGCCTTGAATGTAGAATTACGATACAACAGTTTAATTAAAGCCAACTTCCGGTGGTGGCTATGAGGGAGTAGGTCGCAAATTTGGTGGCTCCCGTCTTGGTCGGACTTTTGGACCTCTTCCCCCTGACTTTATTGTGCTTTTGAACGTGGAACTGGAAAGTAATAGTACTCAGACAAGGACCCATACAGAATTGTATGGACCTAAGAAGCCAGAGGGACCGTAGATAGCAGAAGAAGTGGTCGAATAAGGGCACAGTGGAGGCTGTGAGAGGGACCAGCATGGCTGGTGTTCAGAGTGAGGAGCCGACAGCCCAGCCCACAATGGAGCAGCTGCTGCAGACTATGCAGGAGGGCTTTTTGGCTCTGAAGCATGACAACTTGGAGCCGCTACAAAAGTCGATTGACCGGATGGGTAAAAAGCTGGATGATCAGGCTGAGAAGCTGTAGCAGTTGGAGAAGTCAGTGGAGGAACAGGTTGGCTTTCAAACGGTGGCAGGTGTGGAGATTCGGAGGTTGAGGGACCAGCAAAAAGTGCTTCTGGAAAGGCTGGAGGACCCGTACAACAGATCTCGTCGGCAGAACGTGAGAATCGTGGGCAGAGGGGCCGGACGCTGCCGCGTTTGCGGAGGGTATGTTTCAGAAGTTGCTGGGGAACGAGGTGTTCCCGCGCCATCCGGCGGTGGGCTGGGCACTCAGAGTGCAGATGAGGCAGCCGCGACGAGGCGGTCCCCCACGAGCGATGGTGGTACGCTTTCACAGGTACCTGGACAAGGAACGGCTGCTGCAATAAGCATGGAGCACACAAAGCTGCACTTGGGACAATACCACCCTGTGTGTTTACCAAGATTTGAGCGCTGAGGTGGCCAGGAAGAGGGGAGGCTCCAGGCAGGTGAAGGAGACCCTGTATAAAAACAAGGTGAAATTCGGGCAGCTTTCTCCGGTGCAACTGTGTGTTACGTATGACGTTCAGCACCACTATTTCGAGGAACCCAAAGAGGCGATGGACTTCGTTAAGAAGCAAGGACTGGCCCTGAGCTGAGGGCATTTGGACTCATGTTAGAACTTTTAACTATATGTGGTCTCTCTCCCGTTTTGAAAATTGCTTGTATGTTTGGGTCTGTTTTTTGTTGTTTCTTTGCGTGCTTTTTGCGTGGTTTACCTGAATGTTTCCTTTTTGGGCTCTAAGATTAGTTGGAGCTTGGCGGGGGGAAAAATAATAAGGAAAACAGTTAAAAGGGTTGGGTTAAGATGGATGCTTCAGGGGAACTTTGTGCAATCTTTTCTGTGTCTGTATGGGAAGGACTGAGAGTGCCTGTTACTTCTTATCTCTTTCATTTTTTGTCTGTTTAACTTAAATTGTGCTATTGTGGGAGCTGTTTATGACTTGTATAGAGTGTTTGCTTAAGTAGGGCTTATCTGGAGAAGTGGTATGGATGGATCAGGGGAGGGGTGACTGGGAACAATGGGTGGGAGACGCGCTGGCGCCAAGGCTGGGTCCCCCAGGCTAGCCGAATGGGGCTAGTTAACGAAAGCCGAGGTGGGGGGTTGTGTATATAGTTAAGATTAGAGCAGGGGTCAGGTGATAGGATGGTGTTGCTGGGGAGGGGGGGGGGGGGGGGGTCGTTATGCTGACGGGGATGGAAACTGGGCATGGCAACAAGGAGGTAGTCATGGGTGGAGCTGGTCAGGAGGCAGGTCAGATGAAGTGCGACACATGGCTGGGGGGCTGGCCAAGGAAAGGGGATGGCTGATCGGCATAGGTGGGGGGTTGGCAAAGTGCCCCCCAACCAGGCTGATCACCTGGAATGTTAGAGGGTTAAACGGGCCAGTGAAGAGGGCGCGTGTGTTTGCACATCTGCGGGTTCTGAAGGTGGACATAGTCATGCTGCAGGAGACACACCCGAAAGTGGCAGACCAGGTTAGGTTAAGGAAGGGCTAGGTCAGTCAGGTCTTTCATTCGGGGCTTGATTCTAAGACAAGGGGGGGGGTTGTGATCCTGATTAATAAAGGGGTACAATTTGAGGCGGAGGGCACAGCCGTGGATGGGGGTGGCAGGTTCGTTATGGTGAGGGGTAAGCTCAAAGGGGTGAGAGTAGTCCTGGTCAGTGTGTATGCCCCTAATTGGGGCAGTGTGGATTTTATTAGGAGGATGCTAGGGAAGATCCCCGACTTGGACTCGCGTAAGCTGATCATGGGCGAGGACTTTAATACAGTCCTGGACCAGAGCCTGGACCGGCCCTGTTCAAGAACGGGCAGGTTGCCAGCGATGGCAAAGGAACTGAGAGGGTTCATGGAGCAAATGGTGGGGAGCAGATCCGTGGAGATTTAGCCGACTGACGCCGAGGGAGTTCTTGTACTGCTCCCACGTCCACAAGGTGTATTCCCGAATTGACTACTTTGTTGTGAGTAGGGACCTGCTGGCCGGAATAGTGGGGGCAGAATATTCGGCAATTGCCATATCGGACCATGCTCCGCACTGGGTAGACCTGCAGTTTTGTAAGGACAGCTTTCAGCGCCCACCATGGAGGCTGGAAGTTGGATTACTCGCGGACGAGGCGGTGCGTGAGAGGCTGAGGAAATGCATGCAGAATTACCTGCCAGTGAACGATACTGGAGAAGTCTCAGCAGCGGTGCTCTGGGAGGAGCTGAAGGCAGTGGTAAGAGGGGAGCTGATTTCAATCCGGGCATACAGGGACAGGACAAACAGAGCAGAGACAGACTGACTGATTAAGGAAATTCTATGGACGGACAGGAGTTACGCGGAATCCCTGAGGCCAGAGTTACTCAGGAAACGACAGTGGCTGCCGGCCGAATTTGGGGTGCTGACTGCAGGCAAGGCTGTAGAGCAGCTTAGAAAGGTAAAAGGTGCGATTTATGAGCATGGGGAGAAGGCCAGTAGAATGCTTGCACAACAACTAAGGAAGAGGGAAGTGGCTAGGGAAATAGGGAGTGTAGTGGATGGGGAGGGCAATCTAGTGGATGACCCGGCAGGGCTGAACAAGGTCTTTAGGGACTTTTATAGGAAGCTGTACACTTTGGAACCCCCCCCCCCGGGGGACCGGGGGGGGAGATGAGGCGATTCCTGGACGGACTGACCTTCCCAAGAGTGGGGACGGGGTTGGTGGACGGACTGGGGGCCCTGGTCAGGATGGAAGAGGTATTGGGGGGCCTGAAGGTCATGCAGTCGGGCAAAGCCCCGGGGCCGGAAGGGTATCCGGTGGAGTTTTACAAAACATTTGCCGGGATAGTGGGGCCGGTGCTGGTCAGGGTCTTTAACGAGGCAAAGAGACAGAGGGAGTTTACCCCCGACGATGTCGCAGGCCACCATCTCGCTTATTCTGAAACGGATTAAGGACCCGGAGGCTTGTGGGTCATACAGGCCGATCTCTTTGATCAACATAGACGCCAAGTTACTGGCCAAGATCTTGGCAACCAGAATTGAGGACTGTGTACCGGATGTAATTGTGGAGGACCAAACCGTATTTGTAAAGGGGAGGCAGCTGGTAGCAAACCCAAGAAGGCTGCTCAAAGTGATTACGATACCCCCGGGGAGTAGGGAGGTAGAGATAGTGGTAGCCATGGATGCTGAAAAGGCTTTTGACCGGGTCGAGTGGGATTATCTGTGGGAGGAACTAGGACGGTTCGGGGCGGGGTTCATCGACTGGGTTAGGCTATTATATCAGGCCCCGGAGGCGAGTGTAAGGATGAACAGGACGACATCAGACTACTTTAGACTGCACCGTGGGACAAGACAGGGCTGCCCCCTCTCCCCTCTGCTGTTTGCGCTGGCCATAAAGCCGCTGGCAATTGCACTGAGAGCTTCTAGGGGCTGGAAAAGGCAGGTCAGGGGGGGGGGAATGGAACAGAGTCTCAGTATACGCAGACAACCTGCTGTTATATATATATCAGACATAATGGTGGGGATGGACGGTATTATGGAAATCCTGATTGTTCTCAGGATATAAATTGAACATGGATAAGAGCGAGATGTTTGTAATTCAGGTGAGGGGGCAGGAGAGTAGGCTGAAGGGATTGCCGTTCAGGCTAGTGGGGGAGAGTTCTAATATTTGGGGATTCAGGTGGCACGGGACTGGGGCAAGTTGCATAAGCTCAACCTGTCCCGACTGTGGAACGAGTGAGGGAGGAGGTCCGGAGCAGGGATGCGCTCCCGCTGTCATTGGCGGGGAGGATGTAGATTGTCAAGATGACGATTCTCCCACGGTTCTTGTTTGTTTTTCAGTGTCTCCCCATCTTTATCCCGCGGTCCTTCTTTAAGAGGCTGAATAAAATTATTCTGGGATTTGTATGGGCAGGGAAGTCCCCGCGAGTGAAGAGAGTGATGCTTGAAAGGAACGGAGAAGAAGAGGGGCTGGTGTTGCCGAACTTCAGCAACGATTACTGGACGGCCAACATAGCAATGATAAGAAAGTGGATGGTGGATACGGGGTCAGTTTGGGAGCGGATGGAGGCTGCTTCGTGCAGGGACACAAGCTTAGCAGCCCTGGTCACGGCACCTCTGCCGCTTCCGCCGGCACGGTATTCCACCAGCCCGATAGTGGGAAGTCGGCTCTTCGGATCTGGGGCCAATGGAGGAGGCATGTAGGGGAGGTAAGAGCATTGGTTTGGACCCCAATCTGCGGCAACCACCGGGGGGGGGGATGGAGGACTGTATCTGGACAGAAACCCTGAGCAGAGTGAACACGACCGCAACATGCGCCAGGCTCAGCCTGATCCAGTTTAAAGTCGTACACCGGGCTCACATGGCGGGGGCCCAGATGAGCAGATTCTTTGGGCTGAAGGACAAGTGTGCTAGATGCGCCGGACTGCCGGCTAACCATATACACATGTTCTGGTCGTGCCCTAAACTCAGGGGGTATTGGCAGGGATTCGCAGATGTCATGTCCCAGGTATTGAAAACTGGTGTGGCAATGAGCCCTGAGGTAGCAATCTTTGGGGTTCCGGAGGACCCGGGAGTCCAGGAAGAGAGAAAGGCCGACGTTCTGGCCTTTGCTTCCCTGGTAGCCCGGCGACGAATATTGTTAGCATGGAGGGACTCAAAGCCCCCGAGGGCTGAGGTATGGCTATCAGACATGGCGAACTTTCTTGGCCTGGAGAATGTCAAGTTCGCCTTGAGAGGTTTGCTATTAGGGTTCGCCCGAAGGTGGCAGCCATTTATTGACTTCTTCGCAGAGGAGTAAGCGTCAGCAGGGGGGGGGGGGGGGGGGGGGGGGGGGGGGGGGGTGGAGTAAGCATCAGCGGGGGGGGGGGGGGTTCCTTTTTTGTACTGTACAATGTCACTTTTTCCAAATGCCTACAATACCTCAATAAAATTGTTTGTTTAGAAAAAACAGTTTCATTGAAGCCTTGGATATGTTTCCATCATTGTCAAACACTTCACTCCAACAGGAGATTTGTTGCCCACCCTCACTGAAGGAGTTAATTTCAATTCTGTTATACTGAATTGCACTTTCTATACATATTCCACAAATAGAATGTCAGATATCATCTCGCAATGCTAAAGTGCAAACTAGCGCAATCATTTATGTCGTCCTGGAAGCACTTAGTTCAAACATACAACTGTATATCTCCCCCACTAGCCAGGGATGTTGTTTTTTTTTAATAAGGGAATGGGTCAGCAGGCACAGAAGCAATAAATCCAGATAAACTGAAAACAGTTAATTCTCTCCTCATTCACATATATTTAAAAGTTATAAAACAGTTTTTCCCATTAATGGATTGCATATTCCGGACAGGATTCAAAAAAATCTATATGCTTAAAAAATGATGTCACTTTTAAATACTATAATCTGAAAAACAATTGCACATGTGAATACCCGCCAGGCAAATCAAGGGCTGCACATATCATAAAACCCAATGTATAAGTTGCTCCTCAATTTTACAATCACTTAAGTAAAATACTGTAACCTCAAAATTACTGTTGCCAACATTAGTCAGAAAATATTTAATGTCACGTAACTTCCTTTGTCCATTATTTCAATGCAAGCATCCATTCATTTTAAATAGTTAATATCCTAGTTAAAATAGCCAACAAAGGAATTTAGTTTGAAAGTGTTCAGCATTTGTGTACTAATATAGACTCATAACTCATGTCACTGTAGAAATTATGCCTGGATATGAAGAGAAATATCACTGTGCAGGAAAGTGCCACAATGCGGCAATCAAACAAAACAAATATGGCTGCTTAAAATACACAGCAGAATAGCACCTAAAAATGTCCTTCTTTAAGATGCCTACTAGCCAGTGCTCTTTTTTTCTCCAACAAAATGTAAAATGCCAGTAACAGCACCAAAAAACAGACCTGTTAAATCTACTTTGTAGTGAGCAAAAAGGAACTGATGAGTATTGTTATGGGCCAGGGTTTAGAGAACCCCAAAGTGTATCATGGAGTTCACCTGACTTGACCCAAAACCTTTAATAGATTGTGGTATGGGAGCACACGGCCCACTCTACAGGCGTGGTACAGCAGAAATGGAAAAGTATTTATTAAAGCAAAACAATGTTTATTCTATGAACTCAAGTTAACCTTTTTAAAACATACATCTTAACAACCATTAATTCAAATACAACCCCCAAAGACTACAACATTAAGGAATCCTTTAAGCTTTCCTTTTAACATCCATACGACTTAAAAACAAAACCTTTAACAGAAGCACATCAGGTTAAAGCCACTGTTGAAAACATTTATAATTCTGAATTCACCAAATGATCAAGAGATAGTCTTTTGATGGCAGAGAGAACAGCAGTAACCTGCTTGGCCTGGCTTCAGCTCCAACACTGAAAACAAAACTAAAACACACCCTGCAGCAAACAGCCTAAAACAAAAGTAAAACGCTGACTGACAGCCCAGCTCCACCCACACTCTGTCATCAATGCAGTAGTAAACACCCATTTCTTAAAGATACTCTCACAGGACAGTATTCACCAATTAGTTGGCAGAGGTTGGAAAAGCAAGTACTACGCTGTGAAGCACTTTGAGACATGACTCGTCTGTATATAACATTACTACATGCACAAATGGAGAAATTATCGATTGACAATTACTTATCCATCAGGCTCTCTTCTGTACATTATCTCCCGGTCCAGTATGCCTCAATTTTAAAATTCTCCTTCTTGTTTTCAAATCCTTCCATGGCCTTCCACCTCGCTATCTCTGCGTGACCTCTTTTAGGGAACGGCCACTGTATTAAGTGCCACTCAGGCACCTAACTGGACAGTGGCGGGCCTACCACGAGATCAAGGATACATTGGATTGAAATAATAATAATAATAAGCACTTATAGTCACAAATTAAGTCACAAATAGGCTTCAATGAAGTTACTGTGAAAAGCTCCCAGTCGCCACATTCCGGCGCCTGTTTGAGGAGGCCGGTATGGGAATTGAAACTGGCTGTTGGCCTTGTTCTGCATTACAAGCCAGCTGTGTAGCCCACTGTGCTAAACCAGCCCCTATTGAGTGGCAGCGTCACCATGGAGTGGTGACTGTCGCTGGTAAGTCACCCATTTTGTAATTTCAATTAGGTCACCACTTATTCTTCGAAAATCTAGGGAATATAGGCCTAGTCTTCTAAATTTCTCCTCATAAAACAATCTCGCCATCCCAAGGATTTATCAGGTGAATTTCTGTTGAAGGCCCTCTGTTACAAGTGTATTCTTCCTAAGAAAAGGGGACCAATGCTTCAATATTGTTGTTGGATGCCAGGTCACAGGTGAGTGATGGTGATAGTGGCTCGGCAGCAAGCACAGGGTTGGGTGGGTTCTCAGCAGGATCACCTCCTGATACCAGGGCCTGGATTCTCCGAGCCGAAATCGCGCTCGGCGTGGGGGCGGAGAATGGTGCGTCAGACCCACGAACGGGTCTGAAGCCGGGAGGCGAACCTCCGGCGACCAGAGAATTGGCGCCGGTCAACGCGTCGCCGGTCGGGGGCCATTGAAAGAAGCCCCCGCGGCGATTCTCTGCGGTCAACCTGCTGAGTTCCCGCCAGCGTGGTTCATGTATGGTTCCACCCGGCAGGAGTTCGATGTCGCGGCTGCGGTGGCTGTTCTAGTGGGGGGCAGGGGGAATCAGTCTCCCGGTGGGGGGGGGGGGGGCCTCCACGATGGCCAGGCCCGCGATCGGTGGGGCCACCGGAAGCGGCTGCCACACGCATTCACAGACCCGTGGCCAGAAGTGCACGGCTTCGTATCAACAGCCTGTGGGCCATAGAATCGCTGGGCCAAGAAGCCCGTTGACGCCGGCGTGAAACACTCCGGTGTTTATGCCGGCGTTAACACTTAGCTGCCGTTAATTCTCTCCTCATTCACATATATTCACACCCGGCCCAGGTGCCTCGATCAAGCACAGAGTGCCTTTGAAGAAAGAGCCATTCATGGTCATATTAGGAAGTCAAGGGGAATGGTGGGGGTGGTGAGGGAGGGGGGGATATTTTCTGTAGTTTAGTGCATCGGCCGCCTACTAGGTAGGTGTAGTTGATGTTGATTTCAGTTTGATTGTTACAGTAAAAGTCTTAAAGTGTGGAAGCTTGTCATATGATCATTTGAATGGATCACTGATAATTCAAATTTTTTAAAATCATGGTCAGTTTCTAAGCAGGATCATAACACGTCAGTTAAAAACTTTCAGTCAATCCCTTCATTTATCCATCATTCTTCACTGTTGAAGAACTGTAAAATTAATCTAATGGGTATGTATACAATTGAGAGCAGATTAATGGTAGCACCTTGTTTTGTTCAACAATATATCTGTACATATTACTTTAAAAGACATTAGCAAACCGGGTGGGTTTTTAATGACTATTTCATGTTCACCATCACTGAGACGAGCTTTATATGACAGATTTTATCAATTGAATTTAAATTCCACCAGCTGTTTCGGTGGGATTTGAACCCATGTCTCCTTGGCATTAGCCTGGGCCTCTGGATTATCAATTCAGTGACATATCCCCAGACCACCACAGGGGCAACAAACAAAAGTGAGAACCCTCAAGACATGCAGGCATAGTTCAAGTCTCACGTGAGTAAACTCTCTCCCATCAGAGTCAGCATGGTTTTATGAAGGGCACATCATGTTTGACTAATTTGCTTGAGTTCTTTGAAGATGTAACAAGCAAAGTGGATAATGGGGATCCTGTAGATATCGTACAGCTGGACTTCCGGAAGGCGTTTGATAAGGTGCCGAACAGAAGGCTAATTCACAAGGTGAGATCAAATGGGATCAGATGGTAACTTAATAACTTGGATAGAAGACTGGCTGACGGACAGGAGACAGAGTCGGGATAAACTGGTCTTTTTCTGGATGGCAAGATGTAACTATTGGGGTGCCACACGATTTGGTCCTTGGGCCCCAGCTATTTACAATCTATAGCACCAACTTGGATACAGGGATAGAAGATTCTATACCCAAATTCGCAGATGACACTAAAATAGGTGGGACAGTAAGTTGCAATGAGGAAATAAGAACTTTACAAATGGATATAGATAGGTTAGGAGAGTGGGTCAAAATGGGGAAGATGGAGGTTAACGTGGATAAGTGTGAGGTCATGCATTTTGGTCGAAAAAATGGAAAGGCAACTTATTATCTCAATGGGGAGAGACTTCGGGGTGCTCCGATGCAGAGGGACCTGGGTGTCCTCGTGTATGAGTCACAGAAAATGAGCGTGCAGGTGCAACAGAAAATAAGGAAAGCAAATAGAATATTGGAAATTACAGCAAAAGGAATTGAGTATAAAGGTAAGGAAGTGGTGTTGCAACTATACAAGGCAGTAGTAAGACCGGACCTGGAGTATTGTGCAGTTTCTGTCCCCTTATTTGAGGAAAGATATAGTGGCAGTTCAGAGGAGGTTCACTAGGTTGATTCCAGAGATGAGGGGTTTGTAGTACGAGGTGTAGCCACCTAAGATGGACACTGGGCTACAAAATGGAGAACTGCTAAGGCTGCAGGGAAACACCAGTCTTAGCAAGGACAAGCATTTTGCAGAAGACTAATTAGCATTCTGCACGTACAGAAACCAGTTTGTGGCCAGGTGCAGAGTCTCAGCCAAAGGTGTAAATGGCAACAAGATCTACATAGTAATGAGGTGATCCAGATCCAGACCCCACACAATAGAAACATTTAAGTATGAACGGATACTTTTGAGTAGACGCCCAGACAGAACGGCACCACTGTATCCAACACAAAGAACCATAGGGACAGCCCACCCAGTCGGGGGCCATTGAAAGAAGCCCCCGCGGCGATTCTCTGCGGTCAACCTGCTGAGTTCCCGCCAGCGTGGTTCATGTATGGTTCCACCCGGCAGGAGTTCGATGTCGCGGCTACGGTGGCCGAGAAACGACCCTCAGATTGGGGGGTTTGGAAGATATCGATTGGGAAAGGCCCAATCGATACATGGCAGGTAAAAGACCCGCCCCAAAGGGGCACGGACTTCTAGGGACTATAAAAGTAGACACCGCACATGGTTCGGTCTGCTTTGCTCCGGCTCAGGTCTGTTGCTTCCAGACTCCGGCCCAGACTTGTTCCATCGCATCCTGACTCCAGTTTCAGCACCGGCCGTTGAGCATCAGCCATCGAACTGTAAGTGCCAATACAATGATCGCTACGTGATCCAGACTTTGCTAGACCCTGACAACTTTAAGTACCTGAGAGTTGCAGACCAAGAACGGGACGAAGGCCTTGCTCCCTGACCTTGACTGTTCCTGTCTAGATAAGTATTTTAGTTGTTTAGTATTAGAAGTAAGTTAGTCTCTTTAGCGTATGCATGTGTATTTATTATATTTGTCATAATAAATATCAATCGTTTGGACTTACTAATCGGTGTACAGATTTATTACTTTGAACCTGACCTTGATATACTTGTGAGGTGTCTAAATACGGCACCTGGCGACTCCTGAGCATAACTACATACACAGAGCCATAGTAGTGTTAAGCACACGGACTTTAAACGGAGGTGTGTTAATACACTCCAGTAAAACGAGCAACAGAGGAGAGATTGAACAGTTTAGGCCTGTACTCTCTAGAGTTTAAAAGAATGAGGGGAGACCTAATTGATGCATACAGGATGCTAAAAGGTATGGATAAAGTAGACGTGGAGTTGATGCTTCCTCTTGTGGGGCACTCTAAAACGAGAGGTCATAATCTTAGAATAAGAGGCAGCAAATTTACTTCTCCCAAAGGGTTGTGAATCTATGAAATTCGCTACCCCAGAGTGCGGTGGATACAGGGATAGTGAGTAAATTTAAAGACGGTCATGGGTATGGAGATCGGCAGGGCAATGGAGTTGAGGCCAGGGTGGGATCAGCCATGATCATATTGAGGATGTTTAAGCTCAGGACTACTCCTGCTCCGAGGGCACTAGGAAAGAGATGCTCTGGCTGAATTTGCAATCCAGCTCTTGGTCTGTAGCATTGTAGGTGACTGATGAGGAACATATCAGCCATGATCGAATGGCAGAGCAGACTCGATAGGCCAAATGGCCTAATTCTGCTCCGCTATCTTATGAACTTATGAAGGTAAAAGACTTTCCTCGCTCAGATCTAAATTAAGACATGATTCCAGTTACTCTGTGAGTATGCTCTTTTATATGACATAACAATAGTAATTCCTTAAAATTCATTGTAAACTCGAAATGCAGCTTCATGCTCAGACTTGTGAGCCAGGTTTCACATCTCTGCAAAATGCTTGGCTGCAGCCTTGACCTCTTCCGACTGTTCCGTCTACAGGGAATTAGGTTAAAAAACTGATGAAGCATTTGTGGAGAAAATGGCTGAGCAAATTAGTTACTGTTGGCAAATCTAGGTTCTATACAGCATGTTCCTATTCATCCCTGGGAGCTGATTTCAAGTCCTGTCTGGATTGTTGGGGGCTTTCCCTCTGTACAAATGAAGTGGTATGTGAAACAGTAATCATAACTCACATGGGAGATAGAAAAACCATACTGCTGCAGCTAGCGGTGCCTGAACTTGAAGCAGAGAAAATGTAGCCTTGTAATTCATCAAAACTAGTCTTCTATCACACATTATCATATCTCACCTGGCCATGAAGCACCAACGGATCAAAATAATCCATTCCTCAGAATGAAGATAAAGCATAGCCATGAGTGTGTTAACATAAAATTCGACAGGGTCTGAAAATGGGTGCAGAAAATCGCTGCCCCCCCCCCGCTTTGCTCCTTCCTGCCAAATTGTGCCATTGTTAAAGAAAGATGAAAGAAAGACTTGCATTTATACAATACCTTTCACAACTATAGGAGCAGAGGCTTAATTTAGGAAATTAAGCATATTTTTGAAGTGTAGTCACTGTTTGAATATAGGAAGTGTGGCAGCCAATTTGTGTATACAGCAATGTGATAATGATCAGGTAATCTGCATTTTAATGTTGATTGAGGGATAAATATTGTGTTAGGAAAACAAAGGTAGTTTTAAGGGATTTATATTTGTATTGATGAATATTAGAAATAAGTTTTAAGTGGGTTTAATTTAATGTTTCTGTGCTGGAAGGGCAAAACCGATAGATAGATTCATGACAGACAAAGGTGTTGTATATGTTGGGGTTGGTTAAGTTCCAACTGTGCTTCTGTTGTGCTTAGAGAGGACTACAGCATGAAGAATAAATAAATAGGCCAGCAGAGGTATGAAGTTTTGCTTAGCAACTGGAGCCTTGTAAGATCTGGAAGCTTTTAAGTTTTAGTTTTAGTTGAATTTGCGGCCTGTTGGAGAAAAGATCTCGGGAAATGAACATCTCTCAATTCTGCCAGGAGAAGGACAGGACAGGATGGAAGCTGCAAAGAGGCAGGCTTCCAAAAGTACAAGTTACAGTCCAGATAACAAGGAAATTTGGACAGAAAGATGTCTAAACTAACTGGAATTAAGAGAGCAAAGACCAAGGTATTGTTCAGAAGAATGCAAGGAAGACTAAACAAAGTGTTCTGAGTTAAGGAGACAGTCGCAGTAACTAGATATAGGGCGCGATTCTCCGCTCCCCACGCCGGGTGGGAGAATCGCGGGAGGGCCGGGCGACTTACTACATGCCCTTCTGGCGCCCCCCGCGATTCTCCCACCCCCGTTTTTCACGGCGACCGCCGAGAGTTACGGAGGGCCGCTCCTAGCCCCCCGGGTGGGGGTGAATAAGGTGAGAGGAGCGGCCTCCGAGGCCGTCGTGAAACTCGGCCGAGTGAATGGTAGTGTGTCTCGGGGGAGTGGTGGTGTCTCGGGGGGGTGGGGGGGGAGTGTTGGTGTTTCGGGGGAGTGATGGTGTCTCGGGGGAGTGTTGGGGCGAGATTCTCCGCAAATCACGGCCTGTCCCACGGCAGCCTTCACGCCCACTTCCCGATTCACCCCCCCGGGCGGGGCTAGGAGCGCGGCCCCGTGTGTCACGGCGGCGCGGCCTTGACGACGGTCGTCAAGGCCGCACATCAAGCGTCACGCCGGCTAACGCGGCCGTGCATGCGCAGGTTGGACAACGCCAACCCGCGCATGCGCAGTTGCCGTCTTTTCCCTCAGCCACCCCGCAAGACGTGGCGGCTTGATCTTGCGGGGCGGCGGAGGGAAAAGAGTGCGTCCGTTCCGGGAATCTGCCGCCCGTTTCACGACTGCAGCGAGCAGGTGTGTTTGCTGCCGTGTTGAAACGGGCGTGAAGACCCGGCCGCTCGGCCGCTCGGCCCATCGGCCTCGGAGAATCGCCGCTCGCCGTAAAATATGGCGTGCCGTGGGTCGGGCGTGGGGGTTGGGGGGAGAGAATAACGGGGGGGCGTGAAAAATGTCGGGAGGCCCTCCCGCTATTCTCCCACCCGGCGTGGGGGCGGAGAATCGCACCCTTGGTGTCTCGGGGGAAGTAGTGGTGTGTCTCGGGGGAGTGTTGGTGTCTCGGGGGGAGTGTTGGTGTCTCGGGGGAGTGTTGGTGTCTCGGGGGGAGTGGTGGTGTCTCGGGGGGAGTGGTGGTGTCTCGGGGGAGTGGTGGTGTCTCGGGGGAGGGTTGATGTCTCGGGGGAGGGTTGATGTCTCAGGGGGAGTGGTGGTGTCTCGGGGGGAGTGGTGGTGTCTCGGGGGAGTGGTGGTGTCTCGGGGGGAGTGTTGGTGTCTCGGGGGGAGTGGTGGTGTCTCGAGGAGAGTGGTGGTGTCTCGGGGAGAGTGGTGGTGTCTCGGGGGGAGTGGTGGTGTCTCGGGGGAGTGGTGGTGTCTCGGGGGAGTGGTGGTGTCTCGGGGGAGTGGTGGTGTCTCGGGGGAGGGTTGATGTCTCGGGGGCGTGGTAGTGCCCCCTGGAGTATGTTCTTGCTGCTCCCTTTCAGGATGGCAGCACTGCAACTCTATCAGCACGCTTCGTCTTGCCTGGCAGCCAGCCCAGATTGCTGCCACCTGTGCAAATTTAAAATTGCCGTAAGAGCCAGTAGAAATCAATTACTAATTAATCTGAAAGTAGTTTCTGAGGTCTTTAAATAGCTTGGGTGGGAGGGTTCATTCGCTGCCGAATACAGATAGGAGCGGACATCCACTGAAATGTCCATTTCAAGATGGCGGCAATGACATCAAACCAGCATTACCTGACATAATTCCAGAGGACAGTCTCTGTATGCTGACACCCTCACCAAAATGGCGTCCGCCACAGCTGCAGCTGCCACCTTGGAGACAATATGGCACCCAAAGCATCAAAGAAACTGGCATCGCAGAGCCTGGCATCGCAGAGCCAGGTTTCACAGCCACAGAAAATAGAATTCTCATCAGATAGCTCACTTACAAGGATAGATGAGTGGCGAACTTCTTATTAAAACAAGATTTAACATCCCATCTTGAGCTTCCCTTCCCTCTTCAAAGTCCTCAAAGTCATCTCCAAAATCCACTTCTATCTTTCTTGGAACTCAGTGTTTGTATCCCTCCAATTAGGTTTTCACTCCTGCCACAGTACAGAAACTACTCTTATCGAAGTCATAAATGACACCCTAAGAGATTGTGACAAAGTCTGAGTCTGAAATTAAGAACTTGATGTCACATCTGATCCTGAGATGAGCATCCAACCTCATATTTTTGCCAACTCTAAGACTGCCATTTATTCCACTTCTGTAGCATTACTTGACGTCGGCCCTGTCTCAGCTCATCTGTTGCTGAAACCCTCATCAATGCCTTTGTTACCTCTAGTCTGCACTATTGTACGATCCCAGCTTATCTTACCACTGGACAGTCAGATCCCAGAGCGGAACCCTGGCTCAAGAGACCACAACCTCCACGTCTTGTTTAGAGATGTGGATGAACAGAGTCGCAAGACAGCCAATTAACCCCCAACAAATGAATGAAATACTTATTAAACGTGGAACGTTCAACTATAATACAATACTATAATACAATGAGGTGGCACAGTGGTTAGCACTGCTGCTTCGCAGTGCCAGGGCCCCGGGTTCGATACCGACTGTTTGTGTGGAGTTTGCATATTCTCCCCGTGCCTGCGTGGGTTTCCTCCGGATGCTCCAGTTTCTTCCCACAATCCAAAGATGTGCAGGGTTAGGTGGATTGGCCATGATACATTGCTCCTTAGTGTCAAGGGATGTGCAGGTTAGGTTATGGGGTTACGGGATAGGGCGGGGTGGTCGGGGGAGTGCAGGTTAGGTTATGGGGTTACGGGATAGGGTGGGGTGGTCGGGAGAGTGCAGGTTAGGTTATGGGGTTACGGGATAGGGCGGGGTGGTAGGGGGAGCGCAGGTTAGGTTATGGGGTTACGGGATAGGGCGGGGTGGTCGGGGGAGCGCAGGTTAGGTTATGGGGTTACGGGATAGGGCGGGGTGGTCGGGGGAGCGCAGGTTAGGTTATGGGGTTACGGGATAGGGTGGGGTGGTCGGGGGGATGCAGGTTAGGTTATGGGGTTACGGGATAGGGCGGGGTGGTCGGGGGAGTGGACATGGATCGAGTGTTCTTTCGAAGATTTGTGCAGACTCGCTGGGCCGAATGGCCTCCTTCTGCACTGCAGGGACACTATATGGTTCAGTGTCATACTTGGTTTTATAACACCCCTGTAAAGCATTTCATTACATTAAAGAAGCTATATAAGTTGTTGTTGTTACACATCTTGACATCAAGTGGCCCTCTTTTTCAAATACATGACTTATTTTATTGCCTTAATGCTTCAGTTGTGTTGTAAACCTATTGCACCAAATCAAGATCATTCTGTCAAACTGCTATTCCTCTCGTGCTCTCGATAAGGATTGATTAGTCAGTAAGTTGGGAATGAGAAGGCGTAAAAGTAAGATACAGTAATCGTGAGAAGAAGTAAAATGAAAGTTGAAAAAATCCTAATCATCAATAATGGTTTAGAGGTGGAATTCTCTGACACAAGACATTATGAAAGCAGAGTGCATAAATTATTTTACAAGTCAAGAATTAGTTGAAAAAGAGAAACATTAAACGATACGAGAAGCAAGTTGGAGAGTGAAACGAGGGTATGAGGCTCAGCTCAATAAAAATGTGAGCATGCCATCGGATTGTCGAATGCTCGGTTTTATTTGTGCTGTGACATTCTCTGATCGCCATAATTTACTCTTGGTTAGTTGCTGATAGGCTATGTTTTTTTGATCACGGCAGCATGGAAACTAAAACGCTTCATGAAGGATTTAATTATATCTGATCATACTTAACCCGATAACCTTCACCTAATTCCTAACAGGATATATGCTTTTCCTGGGAGTCTTTGAGCAAAGGCTTTGGCACTGAGAGCAGCTTAAGTAAAGTGCTCAGTCTGTCAGACATCAAACATCACAAGCAAGCAAATTGTGAAAATTACAACATGCCAGTAGCGAGAAAACCTTTTAAACATCTTGAGCTAAATAAAACTGTTGAGCCTATCTCTTGGCTCTAAGGCTACAGAAATGTCATGTTTGGGAAGAAGTACCAAAAATTTCAAGTGTTTCTTACCGCATTTGTCTCTGTTCCACAATTTACATAGCTTCTGCCAAATTAACATGAAGCTTGCGGAGCAATTATTTAATCATATAATAACCTGTATATAATCCTACTTTCTGGTGCTAATTTAAGGCCGTAAGAAATAGGAACATGAGTAGGCAGTTCGCCCCCCCGCCATTCAATAGGATCATGGGTACTCCAACATTCCTTGCGTCCATTTTCCTGCCCTTTCCCCTGTAACCCTTGATTCCTTTACTGATCAAGAATCATGTATCTCAGCCTTAAATATACACAAGGACTCTGTCCCCACAACTCTGTGACAAGGAGTTCCAAATATTCACAAACCCTCTCAGAGAAGAAATTCTTTCTCATCTCAGTCTTAAATGGGCCTTTATTCTGAGACTGTGCCCTCTGGCCCTGGACTCTTCCATGAGGGAAAACATCCTCTCAGCATTTCACTTGACAAGTCCCTAAAGGAGCCTAGATGTTTCAATGAAATCAGCTCTCATTCTTGTAAATTCCAATAAGCAGCATCGCAAACTCTTTAACATTTGTTCATAAAGCAATCCCTCCATACAGGGGATCATCCTAATGAATCTTCTCTGAACTGCTTGCAATAAAATAATGGGCAAGATTCTCCCGCGTTAAGCCTGGCACATAACCCATCCAAAAACAGATTTTGTGCGGTCGCCGACCCACACATGATGCATCCCGACCCGCGGCGCCCTCCATGATCTCGATCATGCCCTCATTAGGCTTAATCCAGATAATCACAATTAAATATGCGCAGCCCGCTTGAGACCATATTCTCCAGGCTCTGGATAGCCACCGGCTGCACCAGACTGGTGCAAATCAGTACTGGTCTCCAAGAAGGGGGACTGGCGTAATGGTCATGCCGGTGGATTCAGCAGCCATTGAGGTCCCAGAGTGGTCGAGGACAGGGCAGGGCAGTGCTGTGGCAGTGCCAACTTGGCACCCAGGCAATGCCAAACTGGCACTACAATGGTGGTAGGTTGGCACTGCCATGGTGCCTAGGGCAATTCCTGGATGCTAGGTTGGCACTGCCAAGGGGTAGGGCCTGAGGGGGGGCATGCCAATAAAGGGGGTGAAGGGGGTATGAAGGGTGGGAGGCTGAATGAGGTAATGAAGGTGGGTTACGAAGGGGGTGGTGTGAAGTGCGTGGGAGGCCCTCAGCAACCCCTTAGCGGGGCCTGTTCACTTGTTGGGGGGTCGAAGCCTGCCAGGATGGATGGGTTTGGGGCTAGGTTACCCTCATGCCTAGGTGGTATGGGTAACAAAGACCTTTAGTGAAATGGGGGGGAAGTTGCCCCTCCAGAGTCAAGAGTTGGGGCTGTCGCCCTTGTCTGTGCGGGGGTCACAATGTCAATAGGTTTGGGTGTGGGGGGCCCGCAACCTCACTTTGAGATCTGGGCACCCTTTAAAAATGCCGCCCTGATTTCTGAGGAGCCAGTCTTTCTGGCGACTTTAGTTTCCCACTGCAGAAGAAAATCTAAGTGTGGGATTTTCCAGTGACAAACTCCCCCAAGCTCCAAAAAAATGACTAACTGTGGGTGAATACCTGTCTGGATCGCGCACAGACCTAACATGAATCACCCCGCCAAACCCGCCCAGAATGATATTTTATGGGAGGATTGAGCCCAACATCTACCTTACTGTGACCAAAACTGCTCATAGTACCCCAGATGTGGTCTCACCATTACCTTGTACAGCTGCAGCAAGACTTGCCCATTCTTATACCCCAATCTCCTTGAAATAAGGGCCAACATTGCATTAGCCTTCCTGATTATCTGCTGCACCTTTGTGCTGCAGCTTTCTGCAGTTTTTATCCATTTAAATAATACTTTGTTCTCCCTCCCAAAATGAACAACTTCACAATTTCCCACATTATACTCCATTCATCAACAAGGTATTGTTTGTAGAGCAGGACTCCAGTTCCTGACAAACCGGCCAGGGAATGGTCGCACATGCGCAGTAATATCTTTCTTATACTCTTCAGGCTGGGGACCGGCCTGTGTGCCTGCACAGAAGGAAAAAAACATAATGGCATGGAACTGCAGGTCAGGTGACCTGATATGGGAGTGCCATTATCGTCTAAGTGTCCTAGCAGGATACAGGAGGGGGAAAGAGAGACGGTACCGATCCATGGAGGGGGACAGGTAGAGGCTCCAAAGGTTAGCCCCAAATAAAGGATGAAGACAGGGGACAGAAATAGGCCTAGTTAAGTGAAGTTAAAGAAAGGAACAGAATAATAGTCTCCGCAGTAAAGAAAGAGGAGCGAGAAAACTTTAAGTCAAGTGGACATGAGAGGAGCACTGAAGGTTGGCAACGTTGTGCTGTGTGCCACTGGGGGCAATGGTTATCCTTTAGAGCAGTGGTACTCTGCTTGATACAGCTGAAGATCTGGAGCTGTATTTTGAAGGTGAAGCTTCAGTATACTTGGAAATCCAGAGGAAAAGAATTACAGAAGACAAAATTGAAACCCTACAAGGTGTGTCACTACTGAAGACATCTGACTGGCAGTGATGTTCGGGAAGGATTCCAACACGTGGTCTTCAAATCTGGAGACTGGAAACTGTTGTGAGAAAGATGAAGTTTCAGTGAGATTGATAGACCCACAATGTAACAATGGCTGGGTGGGTTGTTGGGAAATCCATGGGTTCGGCTTTGGTTGCACCTATCAGCTATTGTGTAGTGTGGTGTGCCTGACCGCAGTTCACCTGTTAATTCACCTGTACCTCATAATTACTCTGAATATTAGCATAAAGAAAAGATATTGTGATTGTTTCATCATTCTAAACTTGTATAGTAATAGGGTTTTTTTGCTTGTTCAAAATCTTGTGCTCATTCGCTCAGTAAATATTTTGAATCTCAAACTTTTCCACTTTAAAACAAAATGTTTTTGTTGCCGAAGTGGATCTCCAGGGTCTGGCCAAGGATCGTAACAATGTACATGAACCTATCACATTTAGTAGTGGAAAAAAACCCCAGCAAAATATTTAAAATTTCCATAAGCATCAATGCTATGGCCGGTTCGGTTGTGCGACTTGGCTGAACGGGGAATCCAGCCCGTCCTCTCATATGGCCTCACCATGGGACCAGACTTCAGCAGATCGGTGCCTCATCAAAAGCAATGCCGTTCTTCCCATTAATTCTGATGAGTTCTTTAGTGTATACAGGAGGTGGAGGGAAGTGGGGCTGGTCAAGGTGAAGGATTTGTATTTGGAGGTAGGGTTCGCCAGTCTGGAGGAGTTAAGGGAGAGGGTAGAGCTGCCGAGGGGTAGTGAGTTCAGGTATCTACAGGTTAGGGACTTTGCACGAAAGGAATGGAAGGGGTTCCCTAGATTGCCCATATATACCCGGCTGGAGCGACTGCTGCTTCCAGATGTGGAAGGGGAGGGAAGAATTGGGGATAAATATAAGTGCCTGAGGGAGCAGGAGGCGAGCAGGTGGTGAAGATCAAGGAGAAATGGGAAGCGGAGTTAGGAATGGAGATCAATTGGGGAGTATGGGGTGAGGCACTGCGAAGGGTAAACGGGACCTCCTCCTGTACAAGGATGAGCCTGATACAGTTTAAGGTTGTGCACAGGGTGCATATGACTCGGGCGAGAATGAGTGGGTTCTTTCAGGGAGTAGCAGATGAGCGTGAGAGGTGTGGGCGGGGGCCAGTGAGTCATGCACACATGTTTTGGGGTTGATTCTGGGCGGGAATGTTCACGGTCTTAGCCAGGATAGTGGAGGAGGGAGTGGATCTGGACCCTTTGGTGGCGCTATTTTGGGTTTCAGAGAAGCCAGAGCTCATGGAGAGGAGGAAGGACAATGTCTTGACCTTGGCCTGTCGGATTGCACCACAACGAATTTTGCTGGAGTGGCGGTCGGCATTGCCACCAGGGGTAGCAGCATGGTTGGGTGACCTGTATGACTTCCTGTGGTTAGAGAAGATAAAGTCTGAGGTAAGGGCTCAGCAGGGGAGTTTGAGAAAAGGTGGGAGATGTTTGTGACGGTGTTTGAGGAGCTGTTTGTCACAGTGGGGTGTGAAAAAGGAGAAAAATCTGTACAAACTGCATACTTGATTGTTGGGAAGAATGTTTCCCGGGGTGTTTATTTGCTGTTAACTACTTTGATACAAGTTTGACTAAAATGCGTTTAATTCTGAGGAGTTCTTTTGTGGTGGCAAGTGAAACAGGCTGGGGCCGGACCAGGTGGTCCCTGGGGTCCTTTACCCCCTATGAATGGTCAGCTGACCAAAAGGTTTGAGGATCGCTGGTCCAGCTGAACGATGGAATATGCTTGAGGGACTGAACAGCTTAATCATCTTCCTGATGTTCCAAGTCTATATTTTTCTCCTGCCATGCAAGCAAGTGTAAATCTTTACATAGTTAGCTAAATGTTAAATGACATTTTACTGACATTATGCTCAACCTAGATTATGAAAATATTAGCATATCAATGGCCTGACCCTGGGAGTTAATCCTTTAATCCTTCCTTTTCTATCTTGCTTTTTGTTTTATTTGTTTTCTTATAAAACATCTGTCTTTTTTCTCATTTTCCTGATTTAGTGACTATTTTTCTTTAATTAGAAGCTTGTGTAATATCACACCTTTGACTGATTGCCTATGATAATACTGAGAATGGCCAAAGGAGCAAGTTAACCACTGACAGCTAATTTTGCAGCCACTAAGGGGAAAATCTGCACGCACAAAGTACAGAGAGCATTAAAACTCGTCATGTTGCAATTCCCACACCACCCCCCACTCCAAAAAAAAGTGAAACAATCAACTCGGCAGCCTGAAATGGAAAACCTCCTACTGTGAGTTGGATGCTCTGCATTCCCTTGTATATGAAGTAATTCCACAAACAGAACAAGTTCAAACTGTAGCTAATTAATGTGTCACATTGTTTATGGCAATGAGGAGAAATGATCCAGAATGCAAACCCACTGTGATTGCAGAGTAATCAAAATGAGGTCAGCAGGTCCTAAAAACTGTAAAGTATCAGATTTAAGCTCTGTATTATACAACAGAGCATTACTTCAGAGACTGCCTACTTACAGATATAGGGGCCTAATCTTCCATGGACTGGCAATTACTGGTGGATTGCCAGCACGTTCCTTTTTATTTCCTTTCACCGGAACTCCACATTTCTCACCTGGACTTCTCGAAGCAGGCCTCCTAAGAAACGTGGAGAGTTCCTGTTGTCAAGAATATTTCCTCATACCACAAGAGTGTCAGGGAAAGCCACACCAGGCTCCCTTTTTACAGCACTGTCTGCCACGTTGGGGACATTTAAACGTCCCAGCCACTTTGACATGAAACAGAAATACAGATGTGTACGGTGTGGAAGGTTAGGTTCGGTCGAGGGGTGCAGGGTGATGCGGGGCAAGGGTGTGTGAAATCAGGTCGTGGTATTTGGGGGCGTCGAGTAGGTGGTAGCATGGTCACTCAGGAATTAGAACAGTAAGAAGTCTTACAACACCAGGTTAAAGTCCAACATGTTTGTTTCAAACTCTAGCTTTCGGAGCACTGCTCCTTCCTCAGGTGAATGAAGAGGTATGTTCCAGAAACATATATATAGACAAATTCAAAGATGCCAGACAATGCTTAGAATGCGAGCATTCGCAGATAATTAAATCTTTACAGATTCTTTACAGATATTACAGATTCATGCACAAGGTTGAACAAGACCTCCTCACCGCACAGGACCTTCAACCGACGTTATACACCAGATACATCAATTACATTTTTTTCCTTTGGACCCACGGCGAAGAATCACTGAAACAACTACACAATGACATCAATAAGTTCCAACCCACCATCAGACTCACCATGGACTATTCTCCAAAATCAGTTGCATTCTTGGACACACTCGTCTCCATCAAAGACGGTCACCTCAGCACTTCGCTTTACCGCAAGCCCACGGATAACCTCACGATGCTCCACTTCTCCAGCTTCCACCCTAAACACATTAAAGAAGCCATCCCCTATGGACAAACCCTCCATATACACAGGATCTGCTCAGACGAGGAGGAGTGTAACAGACATCTACAGACGCTAAAGGATGTCCTCATACGAACGGGATGTGGCGCTTGACTCATCGATCGACAGTTCCAACGCGCCACAGCAAAAAACCGTACCGACCTCCTCAGAAGGCAAACACGGGACACAACCGACAGAGTACCCTTCGTCGTCCAGCAAGGGCAGGGTGATGGATCTCAGGGGATCCCTGGTCCCCAATACTGGGTCCCTTGATCAAGCACTGAGTCCCTTTAAACGAGGGAGCCTCGCCTGGGAGTCTACAAGTGAGCTTTCAAACCAACTGTAAAAATTCAGAAAATATTTGGAATTCTATCCATCAGATTTGGTATTTTTCCCCATTCTTCAATTTTTCTCAAAGAGTGGTATAATTACATTGATACTGACCATTCCTCCTTTATGGCTCTGAAATGCGAACGTTAGAAAAGCAGTTAACTATGGGAGCACCGCAGACAAGTAGATTCTATTCTCCTTGTGTCCACTTGGGACCCACTGGTAGCAGTATCATATATAATAGGGAAAATCAAACAAACCAAAAGCTGATTTTCTACATCCCAGAACACCAAAACTATTTACAGCACTAGCAATGCCACCAAAGCCGGAATTAACAAATTCAGCATAAATCTGTGATGCACAAACTCATAAAAGAGGCAACACAGAAGCGGGCTATTCGGTTAACAAATCCACGCTAGCATTTACCTTCCATATGAGTAGCTAGCTCTCACCACATTTATCCAGCCATGCTTTCCTATTCATTCCACTGCTTTACCTTGACTTTGCATACTTAGTGGAGGACTTCCACACAGGGTAGTGTTATATAACTTTAGAGACTTGTCAGTGAAGTGAGATGGCGGTATGTTGTTAAGTTGGGTGATTCGGGTACGGCTGACTTTGGCAGTTTCGCAGTCTGTTGGAGATCCTTGCTGGCTTGTCTCAGAGGTGGCAATGACCTGATTGCCTCTGCAGGATTCAATGAAGCAGCTGACCGTTTTTATTAAAACACGTTTGCCTCCAGCAAGACAGAGACAGAGCGAGGAGGATCCTTCTTACTTCTTTGTTCTTCTGATTCTCACTGGCTAATGCCAGTTTGTAATCCATTTTGTCTGTGTATTCCGAGGAGAGGAAATAGTCATGTCTTGCATTCATTTCAGACTTTTAAACATTCTAAGAGATTAATCAATAGGAGACGAGTGTTTTTAGATGTCTGGCGAGATGTATGAAAGAGTCTCCATTTCCCTCACAAAACCAGACGTTTTGCATTTTCCATATCTTTCTTTCAGGTATCTCTGTCAGAAGTGGGCATTGACACCTCTTCAGAAGCGAAATTCCATGGGATGTAACTTTCAAGCTCTCCAGCATCAGATTGGAGGTTACACAAAAGATGCATTGGGGAATCCTCTCTGGCCTTCCCAAGAGAACATGCCTAGAAGTGCAAACTTCCTCTAGGCAATTCTCCTGCACGGTGAACCATCCGTAAATGACACTGAAATTGCAAACTTTGGATGGTTCTGACAGGGTTACACCTATACTTACTCAGAAAAAGTTAGAAGTAAAACCTTCTGAGTAACTATTGTAAAGACCCAGACCGAGTCCATGCCTCCCCCCCCCCCCCCCATGTGACACCCCATCACCTATGATCTCCAGGATACCCTCCGTACCCCCAAGCCTCCGGTGGTTTCCCCCACCAACCCAGACTAACTAACCCTTTACAGTATTCACAACTTCCCTGACACCCCATGGGATTTTTCTTCCCCCCCCCACCACCACCTTCACCCTCGCACCTGTGCCATCTGAACAGATATCCCACACTGCAGGTCCTACCCGATATCCCACCCCACAGGCCAGACCTAACCCCTAGGTCCCAGACAGCCCACCCCACAGGCCAGACCTGACCCTCCACCACGTAGGTCTAACCCAACCCCACAGGCCAGACCAGATACCGTACTTCACAAGCCAGACTTCACCCCTCTACTCTGTCGGTCCGACCTATCTTATACTCCACAGGCCAGACCATATCCCCTCCCCCACCCACAATGTTAAATCCCCACATCCTGATGCCCGACTTCCCCCAACCCCACTTCCCCTTCTCTGACACATCACCCCCTCCTCCCCCCAATAGTATCCAGATCCCAACTCTAAAAAGATTGGACACCACAACATTTCCTGTGCTATTTTCTCTTTGTACGTCAAATGTTTTAAATAGTAAAAAGAATTAATTATCTTAAATTGAAACCGCTCTCTTCACCGGCAGTGGTACAATTAGAGTTTCGTCCCAGCTAGCTATTGCAATTACTATATTCATGTTTTACAGAACTTAATTTTTTTTTAAACCTGTTTTAAACTGTTTCAGTTGGAAATGCGTTCAAGAAGCAACAGCCTGGAGAGCTCATCCAAAAATAAAAGGTTGCATCAAAGAGCAAAATCACGGCATCAAAATTCTGAAAGGGACGAGCCGTACTTAGCGGCAAATAAAATGAACAATGAGAGAGAAAAGGACAATATGGAAGACACGGGGACTGTTTTAAGAAACCATAAAACAAGGACGTCATCCAAAAAACATGAAGATCTTTCTCGGGATGACCTATTGTTCCTGCTGAGTATACTTGAAGGCGAATTAGAGGTTGGTAATCTTTATTGCCGCTCCCATTTCAAAAGGTTTGATCTGACAATAAATGTTTCATTCTCTCTCTCCTCCTCCTCCCTGGCGACTGATTTGATTGAGTTTTACAAGTGGGGTTAATTTCATAGTGAGGTTAAATGAAGGGACAAACACAATAGGTGGAATAGTCCCATGGCCCTGCCAACGGGGAATGGAGGGTCAGGGGGAAGAGTTTGGAGGGAGCTAGCATGGATTTCCCCACAGTATCTTCTGCTGGTAAACACCATAACTAATCAGCAAACCCGCTGGAGGCCGGTGTGAAACTGTTTTGCACCCCGCTAATGGAGTGCAGATGAAAGCCCAACCAGAATCTTCCACACACAACTAATTCCCTGCGACCCCTCCAGGAAAACAACTGGGTGTGAAACACGTCTGGAACAATGTGACGTGCAAACGTCCTGAATGATGCCTGGGGCTGCCTCTGGAGTTCGGCATGGAGGCCACCAACAATCTTGCACCCCAGAACACCACAGCAGTGGGTAGGGAGAGCATCCACAGGTGTTCCCTCCAGTTTCAATGGTCCATCTTCCAGCCTCAGAGTGTTCCTGGAGATCCATCTTCTTTCCCAGGAGGTGCATCTTCTTTCTTCAATACTGGGTCAAAGATGTTGGGGGCCTTTTCAATACGGCGCCCGGATACAAGCCATCAGGCCTGCCCTGCCATGGAATACAGCGCAAAACATCTGTTTGCATAATTAATGAGGTCAGGACCAGTGGATATATATGACATGGTTTCCCAGAGGCCTACTCAGCGGGAAACATCACACGTTCCCAATCCGCCACGGGACTTAGTCCCAGACAGGAGAATTCCGCCCGAAAACAGAGCTGAAGCAGCCACTGAGATCCCCAATGTTTTACATCATTTTTGGCATTATCACTTCGGACGCTCCAGCTTTATAATTATGTCAGCTGGAACTTTGAAAATTAAGTCTCACCTGGTGTTGCCTTAGGCTGTTTAGCTGCTGTCTGTAGGAGGCTTCCCTCCATCCACACTGATGATGTGATGGTCAAGTCTGTAAGACAGAACACATAATTCAGTTGATGGGTGACAATGTTCACAGAAAAGGAGCAACTGTTGCAATATTAGCAGTATAAAAGGCAGTTAAAATTAAAAATCATCAAGCTTTCCATATAAGGTGTGGGATTCTCTGATCCTGAGGTAAGTGTTGAGCCGTTGGAAACGCTGTCGCATTTCTCGACGGCGTCAACACGGCTCCAGGATCAGCAATTCTGCCCCCTACAGGGGGCCAGCAGGGCGCTGGAGCGGTTCACACCACTCCAGCTGCTGATCCGGCGATGGAATGGGCGCCGGGGGATGCACGCATGCGCAGTGGGTCCGGCGCGAACCCGCACATGCGCAGTCCCACCGGCACGATTTCCACGCATGCGCGGTGTCTCCCTTGTCCGCGCTGGCCCTGACCCAACATGGCGCAGGAGTACAGGGGCCGGCGCAAAGTCAAGGAGGCCAGGAGACAGCAAGGCCAGTCCACCGATCGCTGGGTCCCAATTGCAGGCCATGCCACATTCGAGGTCCCCCCCCCCCCCCCCAACACCACCCCACAGGGCCGCCACCCGACCCTTCAACGCCGAGGTCCCGCTGGCTCAGAGCAGGTTAGAACGGCGGCGGCAGGACTCGTTTCTTTTTGTTTTTTTACGGCCGCTCGGCCCATCCGGGCCGGAGAATCGCGGGGGGTACCCCGTAGAGCAGCCCCGATTGGTGCCCGCCGACCACGCCAGCCCCAATGGCGCCGATTCTCCGCTCTGCAGAGAATTGCTTCCTGGCGTCAGGGCCCGACTCCGCGGCCCACCGGCGATTCTCCGACCAGGAGTGGGGGCAGAGAATCCCGCCCAAGGATTCAGGATAATGTTGTGTCTCAATCACAACTGTATTGCCCCTAGGACCGGCCATTAAATTCTAAAATATCAAGCCTTGAGCAGGAGCCCTCCGATGTGCGACCTCCTCCTACATGCCGCCACTGGAAGTCCCTGCATTAGGATATAAGTTGACCTTTATGTTTTAGACAGCTCAAAAATGTGCTGGCAACCATGGGATAGTCAGAGTGTTCAACATTGCGTCAAATCTGCGGTGGCATATTCACTCAGTAAAATGAGAAATAAGAAGTTTCTGAGGGCATTTCTAATGATGAAAAGCCACAACTTCACCTCATCGGTCGCAGTAAAGTTTAATTTTACATTTTACTGGAAGAGGATTTTTCACATCAGCAAACTTATCCAACATTTCTTATGTTGTTATGTTTTTATGTGAGCACGTGAGAAAATCTTCAATGTACAATATTCTCCATAAATCAACAGGGGACAAAGTGCGGCAGTGCTTCATGTTGTGTGGATTTGTTTTAGGCCCGAGATGAAGTAATAACTGTACTAAAAGCGGAAAAAATTGACTTGGCGCTTCTGGAAGCACAGTATGGCTTTGTTATGCCACAGAAGGTGCTACAAGCTCTCCAACGGGACACGATCCAAGCAAAAGCAGACTCACTGCAGGAGGACATCTATGAAAAACCAATGGTTGAGGTATGTGGTATATGCAACGTAAGCCAAAAAGTCTTGCTGGTCTTCTCAAATTAGATGCTAAATTACAAGCAAAAGGCTAGTACTTGCACTGTTAGAAAATTTAATGTGAAACTTTGTAATCTCATCCTCTCATCCCTAACCAAATAAGCAGAGCAATTGAATTCCAACCAAGGACCATAGGTCTTGTACACACTACATGCCAGATTGCTATTTTCATTGGCAAGACCCATCGAATCTTCGCTTACCAAACAGATATAACACAAATCAAAAGGGACGTAAGACATAACAGACACCACCCCATGAAATGGTGTTTCCTGCCAATCATAGAGCATAATTAAAACTATTTTAAACTAGACATCTCGAGCCAAACCACCCTCTGCTTGTGGAACAGGTAGTGAATGACATCACTGGAGAGAAATTGACTCAAACATTCACAAAGACAGAAGGGCTCCATGCCTTAATCATGGAACATAGACATCCTGCCCCTGAATCTGGCACCACAGGTTTTATGTCCATTCAGAAATAGGAGCAGAAGTAGGATATTTGAGCCTGCTCCACCATTCAATGAGATCATGACTGATCCGCTGTGATAATCCTTAACTCCGCTTTCTTGCCTTATCCCATCACCCTTGATTCCCTTACTGATTAGAAATCCGTCCTCAGCCTTGAACACACTTCACAACCTAGCCTCTACAGCCCACTGTGGTAAAGAATTCCACATATTCACTACCCTCGGGAGAAATATCTCCTCATCTCGGTCTTAAATGGGTAACCCTTTGCTCTGAGATTAAGCCCGTTGGTCCTAGATTCCCCCACAAGGGGAAACAACCTCTCAACATCAATCTTATATGTCTCAATAAGATCGCCTCTCATTCTTCTAAAGTCAAGTGAGTACAGGTCCAACTACTCAACTTCTCCCTTTTTGCCAGTGTGGGGGAGTTGTATTTGACATAAGGCTGAGGGGATATAATTATAGGATTAGTGCTGCTTGAGTGCTTTCACAACCTACCATCATCGCAGTGAGGAGTTTGTAAATTCACAGTTTGATTGACAGCTCCAAGTGGACAGCTCCAAATGGTTAAAAAGGGATTAGCTGTCTTTGATGTGAGACTATGGAAAAAGTGTTTCTTTTTGTAAGGCATTAAATACTTGAACTAATTTAAATGTATTGAATGGTATTTTATCGATGAGAGGTTTTTTATATCATTAAGTCTGTGATAGATGCTTAGAACTTTATTTTAATTCATCTCACAATGGCTGAGATCAGTCCATGTTAGATACTGGTTGTGTTTATGTGGAAGGTATCAGGTGATGGGTGGAAGGTATGGGCTGGCATGAGTTGGCACTAAGCTTGCACGGGGGGGGGGGTCGAGAGGCCATTGGGATGAGTCAGAGGTCATGGGTTGGCATGAATCAGTGCTACATTTGTACAGAGCATACAAAGGGCCATGGAGGTGGGTGGGGTGGCATTGGCTGGCATGGCAAGTACGAGAGTCCATGGAGTGCGGCTTGGGGCTTGTGGTGGCATAAGTTCGATGAATGCGGCACAGGGACGTGATGGGATGTGAGAGGTGAAGACTAGAGAGCCTAACACTTTTGATTATAATTGGAACAAAATCCCAGAGGACTGAGGCAAGCCTTTTAAACAACCCGCTTGGCATTTAAAAGCTCACCTCCAGTTGGCACCCACTCTCTACTAACTCCCACCCCCTCAATCCCTACCCCTGCCCACCCCACCTCCACATTGCCAATGTTTTATTTTCTATTTATGAATAGTTGTTGTTGGGCAGCACAGTGCTGCAGTGGTTTGCACTGCTGCCTCATTGCGCCGAGGTCCCAGGTTCGATCCCGGCTCTGGGTCAGTGTGTGTGGAGTTTGTACATTCTCCCCGTGTTTGCGTGGGTTTCGGCCCCACAACCCAAAGATGTGCAGGCTAGGTGGATTTGCAACGCTAAATTGCCCCATAATTGTAAAAAAATGAATTGGGTACACTAAATTTATTTTTAAAAATGAATAGTTATGGTTGTCACAAGAACAAGGGCAGACATAATGAACTCGGGTGGCTGAAAGTGTAGTGTACTCATGTAGCATCGGCCTCCCCCTTTGGCTGAAATACATCACACCACACTTCTTGGGCGGGATTCTCCCAACGGGAGACTAAGGGCGCGATTCTCCGCATCCGTGAAAAATCGCGAAACTGTCATAAAAACGGGCGCGTTTTACGACGGTCGTGAAGGGTCCATTTCCCGACATATTCACTTCCGGGAAATGGGCTAGTAACGCGGCCGCGTCAATCACGTGCGCGATGACGACGGAACACGGCGACGACATGATCACGCCCACGTGACGCCGCCCGACGCCGTAAAAAGGCGCGGGCAAGCACAGAATCTGTCGGCCATGATGTCGGAGTCCAGGAGAGCTGCACCTCGTTTTGTGGAGGCCGATGTCGAGACTCTGCTCGATGCTGTCGAGCAGAGGAGGGGCATCATCCGCCCGCGGAGAGGGCATCGCCAACCTGCCAGCGCGGTACGCCAGGCCTGGCGTGAGGTGGCCGCTGCCGTCAGTGCTGTGGGGCAGACCCCTCGCTCTGCAGAGCAGTGCCGGAAAAAGCTACACAACCTCACCAGGGCTGCCAGGGTAAGTGCCAAGAAGGTGCCCCCTGGTCACAACCATCCCCCCCCCCCACTTTACTTAATCACCCACCTCCCCCCCTGGCACGGGGGGGTGGAGGGGGATTGGGGCAGAGTTATTTGAGGATGATTCACAAAGTTGTCACAGACCCAGCGCTCTGGCCCCGTGGAGAGATGCAATCGTCTTATGACAACTTGACCCCCAAAATGTGCCAGTATCTGAACGGACTGCTGATACCTGCCGTTTTGTAATGATCTACCTATGTACCCTCCCCCAACAGGCCAAGTCCGCTCACAACAACCGTGAGCGGCACAACACTGGAGGGGGTTCGCCCAACCTGCACCCCCTCACCACCTTTGAGCAGAGGGCACTGGACCTTGTTGGGGGGTCTGCCACCCAGGATGTCGCGCTATGCGAGGTTGGTGGATTTGCAGCAAGTGAGACAACCCTCCTTGACAAACACCCACCCCTCCCCCATCCTCTGTCCCTTCACAACACCCTGCCCACTTGGACACCTCCCCCATCCTCTGTCCCTTCACACACCCTGCCCACTTGGACACCTCCCCCATCCTCTGTCCCTTCACACACCCTGCCCACTTGGACACCTCCCCCATCCTCTGTCCCTTCACACACCCTGCCCACTTGGACACCTCCCCCATCCTCTGTCCCTTCACACACCCTGCCCACTTGGACCCCTCCCCCATCCTCTGTCCCTTCACACACCCTGCCCACTGGGATACCTCCCCCATCCTCTGTCCCTTCACACACTCTGCCCACTGGGATACCTCCCCCATCCTCTGTCCCTTCACACGCTGCCCATTGGGACCGTCCAGCGGCCTGCCGAGCAAATCTAAATAACCCGTCTCATTCTCTTCCCTAGGACGTGATGCTGAACGACCAGGGCCGTCTGGCTGCAGACGGACACAGGCATCTGCCGCCACCTCACCCGGGGCCGCACAACAGAGGGTGTCCGATCAGCGGGGAGCCCCATCCTCCCCAACCCAATCTGCGGATCAGGACGCCCAGAGGGTGGCGAGAACACAACCCCCGGAAATGGCCAGGGATAACCCTCCGGACTCTGAGCGGCCCCACACCTTTGAGGAGGGGCTAAATTGCGAAAACATCGGGCTTGCGGCACTGCTATCTCCCACAACATCCATCATCCCAGAGACACTCACCCCGGCGGGCCTATTTAGTGATGAGTCTCCTGGGTCACAGTCTGGTTTGCACATCACAGCTGAGCAGGTACAGCAGGTGGAGGTCGGAGCAACCGAGGGCCCGGACACGCGGAGGCCAGACCAGGCCCAGGATGCAGCTGGCTCCCAGACGTTTTCGGAGTTCCTGGAGTTTCTCAACCCACCCGCACAGCCGATGCCTCAGGAAACCCAGGGAAACAACGACGGGATGAGGGCTTCCTTCCAGACTCTGCAGACGCTGTTAGAGGAGTCGAACCGCGTCCACGAGCAGGGAGTGGTGCCACTCATGGCAGAGACCCAGTCCGACACCGCACGGGTGGCATCCGCGGTGGAGGCAATGGGTCAGGTGATGCAAGGCATTGGGGTTCATATGCAGGCGTCATCCTCGGCCCTGGACTGGGTTGCCCTCTCACAGGCAGCAATGTGCCAGAGGCAAAACGACATTGCCTGCGCCCTGCAGGCCTTGGCTCAGTCTCACCAGGTCATTGGCCAGTCGCAGCAGTCAGTCGCCGAGAGCATCAACCGCCTGACACATGTGCTGGATGGCGTCGTGCACACACAGGTTGAGATCGCACAGTCCCTGGCGGGAATGTCTAACTCCCTGGACTCCGTCTCTGCAAACCTTTGGATCCTGGTGGATACCGTTGCAGGCCTCCAGGACTGGCAGCGCCAGGTGTCGGTGGTGCGACGGGGCACCTCCCCGCTCGCACCTCTGTCCCAAAGTGAGGCCCGGGGGCCACTGGGCTCCCCGAGGGAGGAGGAGGTTTCGGGGCCCATCCCATTAAGTCCATCACGGGACGTTCTGGAATTCTCGGCCTCCCCGCGTCCCATCCCTGGTGCATCGGGTGGGCAGCAGGCAGAGCAGGGTGGCACAATGTCACCCGAGACGCCCGCAGAGCAGCCTGGCCCATCAAGGCCGGGTCACCCCAGGAAACGCTTGGCCAAGGAGAAACGAGTCGAGGGGGGCGATTCGCAGCAATCCTCCTCCACTCCTGCTGTATCATCTGGGGAGTCACTTAGACGTAGTGGTAGGGCCCGTAAGGCAACTAAGATAGACACTGAGTAAGTTAGCACGGGTGAAGGGCACAGTTTAGTTGTAGGGGCTAGGGCACCTGTAAATAATTGTTAACATTAAACGCACTGTTCCACCTTACTTGTAATACCGTGTGATTGTTCCACAGCCACAGGATTTGTGATGGTGACCGAGTGTCGCTGGGGTTGACGAGCGGTGAAACTTCGGTGCCGGGTGTGCAGTCCCTGCCCCTCTCCCCACCCCCTTCCACAGCTAGCCCACGCGGGCACGTGATGGAGTGTCAGTGACGATCTCAGCAGCCACCAAGGTGGATGGTTCAGCTATTGCCATGGGTCAGACTCTCTCTAACGATTCTGAGCTCACAGCTCATCGCAGAGCGGGCTGTCATCATTCCACATGGCACTGATCACACCCGCTGACACAGCCATCAATGTTGTGCCATACCGTCTGGACCCAGTGGTAAGGGTGATGTCGAAGTGGAGCAGTGTACACTGAGAGGGGGTGGGGGGGTTGTGGTGGTGGAAGTTGTGTGTTGACCCTCTGCACGACTAGCGATGCAGGTGGTGGTTTGGTGTTCAGCGGGGACGTCACATGCGATGCGTGAACCGTGCTGCCACCAAGGCGTCGCTGCCCGCCGTCCTCGCCGGGTCTGTCGTACCGCCTCCTGGACATCACCAGCACCTGGGTCGTGTCTGCATTCTGCGCCCGCCACTCCGCCAGCCTCCTCCTCCTCCCTCTCCTCCTCCTCCTCCTCCTCCCCCCCCCCCCCCCCCCCCTCTGTGCTGGCACCACTGCCACTGGCTTCTCCCTCCGCCTCCTGCAGCAGGTCATCTCCCCTCTGCATCGCGATGTTGTGCAGCGCACAGCAGACCACTACAATGCGAGCGACCCTTTCGGCCTGGTACTGCAGGGCCCCTCCGGAGTGGTCCAGGCACCTGAATCTCATCTTCAGGAGGCCAAGGCAGCGCTCCACCACACCCCTGATTGCTGCATGGGTCTCGTTGTATCGTGTTTCCGCATTGGTCTGAGGCCTCCGTATAGGCGTCATCAGCCAAGACCTCAGCGGATAACCCCTGTCGCCTAGCAACCAGCCCCTCAGCCGGGGGGGACGTCCCTCAAACATCGCAGGGATGAACGACTGCGCCAGTATGTAGGAGTCATGCACACGCCCTGGGAACCTTGCAGAGACGTTCATGATCCTCATGTGGGGGTCGCATACCACCTGGATATTCATGGAGTATGTCCCCCTTCTGTTTGTGAACATGTCCCTGTCCCCTGCAGGCGGGCGCATGGGGACGTGAACACAATCGATTGCCCCCTGCACCCTCGGTATCCCGGCCACGCTGGCAAATCCACGAGCTCGTGAGTCTTGACTTGCTTGGTCCTCGGGAAAGGTGATGTAGCGGTCCGCGATGGCATAGAGGGCATCGGTCACATCCCGGATGCACCTGTGCACCGATGATGGGAGATCCCGGAGACGTCCCCGCTCGGAGACTGGAAGGAGCCGGTAGCATAGAAGTTAAGAGCGACCGTCACCTTGATGGCAACCGGGATCGCGTGTCCTCCCCCCGTTCCACGTGGGGCGAGGTGCGACAGGAGTTGGCAGATATGTATCACCGTCTGCCTACTCAGCCGGAGTCTCCTCCTGCAGATGATGTCCGTCATTGTTAGGAAAGAGACCCGGACACGGTACACCCTCGGCTTTGGTCGTCGCCTCTGGCGCTGTGGCTGCACCCTCACTCTCTCTTCTTCCTCTTCCTCCTCCTCCTCCTCCTCACCATGCTGCTCGACGACTGGCAACTCCTCGGCCCTTCCCTCTGCTGCTGCAGCTGGCCCTACATCCACTGCGGGTTGTGGGTGTGGATGCTGCTGCATCGCCAAATGCAGTACAGCGGCCCCAACCACTGCGCAGAACATAGCCGTTCTGTTCACAGACATTGTGCTAACCTACAGAAGGGTGGTGGGGGCAGAGAAACGGGACATGTTAGACGGAGGTTAGTCGACACCTCGGCAGCCGCCTGCCACGGGATACCTGTGTGTCCCGGTGGCCTGGTCGCGCTGCTGACACGCGGGCAGCCTAACCCCTGGTCACTTTCTGCATCCAACGGCCAGTAAACTATGTCCTCCTCACCGGTGCGTCAGTGGCCTGTGGCCGTAAGCCACAGGGCAACCAGCGGCCGTGTCCTCGTGACCGGCACGCCATGGCATGGTGGCAGACATTTTGTTACGGGGTTGGACGGCTCACTCGCTCACTCTCTACCTAACCCCCCACCCACTCCCACTCCCTACCTAACCCCCCCCCACTCCCACTCCCCCCGTCTCCCCCACACCCCCCCTGTCTCCCCCACTCCCCCCAATCTCCCCCACTCCCCCCCCGTCTCCCCCACTCCCCCTCCGTCTCCCCCACTCCCCCCCCTCCGTCTCCCCCACTGTCCCCCCGTCTCCCCCACTGCCCCCCCCCCCGTCTCCCCCACTGCCCCCCCCGTCTCCCCCACTGCCCCCCCCCCCGTCTCCCCCACTGCCCCCACTCTGGACCCCCCCCTCCCGTTCTCAGGGATGCCTTCTCCGTTGTGGCCAGACTCAAGCGGTGCGCTGAGCGGTGCGCTCACCTCCTCCAAGCTGTCGTCAGCCAGCACGACTGGTTGACGAACTTAAAAAGCAGGTGTGTTTCACGCCGTGCAAACAGGGCGCGATGACGTCGGGACTTTGGCCCATCCGGGCCGGTGAATAGCAGGGGGGGGGGGGGCTATTAGTGGCGATTCTGGTCGTGTCGGGGGCGTGAAGGAGGCGTTTGTCGGGAATGCGACTCCGAGATTTTGCGGGGTTCGGAGAATAGCGGGAGGGCGTCGGAACAGCGTCGCCGTAAAAATTTGCGACGCCCGCTATTCTCCGACCCGTCGTGAGTGCGGAGAATCGCGCCCTAAGGGCGGAATTCTCTGCTCCCCACGCCGAGTGGGAGAATCGCGGGAGAGCCGGGCGACTAACGACACGCCCCCCGCGATTCTCCCACCCCCCACTCGCCGTTTTTCACGGATGGGCCGAGCGGCCTGCCGTTCCCGACCGGTTCACGACGACGGCAACCACACCTGGTCGCTGCCGTCGTGAACATGGGCGCCACAGTGCCGTTTGTGGCTTGTGGGGGGGCGGAGAGGGGAGTGAGCACCACGGCCGTGCTCGGGAGAGGACTGGCCCGCGATCGGTGCCCACCGATCGTCGTGCCGGTGTCTCAAAGCGACGCACTCTTTCCCCTCCACCACCCCGCAAGATCAAGCCACCACGTCTTGCGGGGCAGCGGAGGGGAAGACGGCAACCGTGCATGCGCGGGTTTGAGCCGTCAACCATCGTGACGTCAGCCGTGCATGCGCGGGTTGGAGCCGGCCAACCTGTGCATGCGCGGCTGACGTCACTTAGGCGCCGCCGTCGCGTCATTCACGGCGCCCCGCAAGCGTCAAGGCCCGGCAGCCGAGAGTTACGGAGCGCCGCTCCTAGCCCCCTGGATGGGGGTGAATAAGGTAAGAGGAGGGGCCTCCGGGGCCATCGTGAAACTCGGCCGAGTTCACGGCGGCCTTCCCGATTTATCGTGGGAGCGGAGAATTCCGCCCTAAGTGCCAACGCCGGAGTGAAAACCGGAGTGTTTCACTCCGGCGTCGGAGGCCGCTCCTCGCCCCCTATTCTCCCACACCCAGGGGGCTAGGAGCGACGTTGCGTCAATTTCACGCGCCGGGCCTTGGCGCCCACGTCAAAGTGGCACCGCCTAAATGACACGGCATGCGGCGCCTAAATGGTCGACTACAGAGAAAGGCCGACCGCCGGGAACTCTGGGTACTTATAGCCCACCACGGAGGTGGGGTCTACTTATCTCTCGACAATTGGTGATCAGTCACATGACTAGTCCCAGCCAATCAGATAAGAGGCACATGACCAGCCAGAGCCAATGGGAAACCAATGCTCTGCACCAATGGCAGTGCTCCCATTCATACCACCACATTGTGGGAGAGTCCTTTCTCAGCATTACCATTAAATCAACTGGCTGCGAAAGAGGTCAGTTATTTTCTTCACGGATTCCTATATTCCAGAGTGATATTTTAAATTCTCTTTGCAAATGGGGTTTAAATCCCCATTTCCGATTACAGAATTCATTTATTTTAAACAATAGATACATTCTGGCTGGCATTTAAAAATCAAAGTGAATATAAATTGCCTTATTAGCATTTTTGTAAGAACAGAATCTTATCTATAAAATGTTTTTTTTTTAATCCCCTCATGGCAGATGGAAAGCTAAATCTCCAAAGATTGGAGAGGTTTTTGAGGCAGGCTGCAAAATGAGTTCCTAAACCTGCCATAGATTGCAATGACAAATAATAAGCAGGCAGTCAGAGGCTTTGCAATTTTAGTGCTCATCTATCTGGAAGGAATTACAACTCAGCAAAAATCCCCTCTCAACAGCAATAAGTTTCTTGCAGTGTACTGTACAAAATATCGGCCTCAACAATCCATGGGGTGTGATCGCTGATTGAGTCAATAGGAGGGCACAATTTCCATTGGGCAAAAGGCACTCACACAACTAGACACATCCGGAGACTCCCTCATGCCCCATGCAGTCAGCAAATCTGCCATCTGCCGACCTTCACCAAGAGCCCATTGAGCCTTCATTTGAGCCTCAATGTAACCGCAGTCTTCACAGGACCAGTGGCTAGATCCTTTCATCATAGGCACATAAGAAATAGGAGCCATTAGCCCTCCAAGCCTGTTCCGCTATTCAATAGGATCCTGCCTGATCTGATTATGGCTTCAACTCCACTTTCCTGCCTGCCCCCAATAAACCTCGATGCTCTTGTAGAGCAAAAATCTGTCTAAATCCGTCTTGAATATATTCAATGATCCAGCTTCCATTGCTCTCTGGGCTAGTGGATTCCAAAGATTAAGGGTCCTCTAAGGGAATAAATTCCTCCTCATCCCCATCTTAAATGGGAGACGCCTTATTCTAAAACTCTGCCCCCTTGTTCAAGATTGCTCTAGGAGAGGAAACATTCCCTCAGCATTTTCTCTGTCCAGTCTCATATTGCCCTGACATTATTGCCCTTGTAAGGGGCAGTCGCAGATTCCACCCTAAACAAAGGTCACAGGTGGAATTGCAGAATTCCAGTGATACTGGGTCCCTATTGTGGGTTATGTCCAAGTGATTGCAAGACTCCTGTAGAAACAGCAAAAAAATTTAGGCTGCTATTATTTACTTTTCACTAATTACGTTTGTGCACAAATAATCCCCAATTTTAAGATAGATAACGGAACATAATTTTGCTCTATATACAGCTCGACAAACTAGTTGAAAAACAGAAAGAGACACATAGACGGATGTTAGAGCAACTACTCCTGGTGGAAAGATCACACAGACAGACGGTAGACGAATTGGAGGATGAGAAAAAGAAGCATGTTGACTACATGGAAAAGAGTGATGAATTCACCAACCTCCTTGAACAAGAACGTGAACGGTATGGTAGGAAATTTATCCCCACACCCTGCACAATACTGTTATGTAGGGCTGGATTTTTGTTCCAGAGTCATGATACTGGCGTCAGGCTGAATCCCAGTTCGGGAACCTAGAACTGACGGCAGGGTGACCCTGGAAATGTCTTTATTTAAGTGGCCCCCTCCAGGAGGCCTAACCAATCAAAGATGGAAGCAGAGCTTAAAAGGATAGCGGGCCAATAGGAGGCCGTCCAGCACTCACACATCAACAGTCCCACTGTCAGAGATGTGAGCTGCCAATATAGGTAGGGGAAAGACAGGGCACATCAAGATAGAGATGTCCTCTAAAGACTTGTTAAAAACTCACAATGACAAAGAAGCCATAACTGCCAGGCCGTCATTGTGAAGGGGGAGCCCCTCCACAGGATGACCAGCAGCAGCTGCAGCCGTGGCCCACTGCCCATTGTGGCTACGGGAGAAACAAAATGAAGGGAAAGGTTTTTACAGAAGAGATGCCACTCTTCATCATAATGCATTTTCAACAATTCCAGGAAATCTGAGTCATGTTTCACTAAATTTCCAAATAATTCAATTGATGGGACAAAACTAAATGGTTAGGTAAAAATTCTGATCAGAGATGGAGAGATCCTTTTCACACAACATCATTTCATGTCTTGGTTGGGTAACAGACTCTTTACACTGGGATAGAGTACAGGAATATTCATACTTGAACTCATACATATAGAAGTGTTCATACTTGAACTTGACAATCGGCATGTTTGAACAGGTGACCACCAACACCTATACTTCAATTTGGTCGATACAAATATTTTGAAACATGCACTTTCCATGAGATTTTCATGTTGAAATTCAATATTTATAAAATTCGGAGCAAGGCACATGTAATATGGCCTCCAAATTAAAATTCCCCTAATTGAACCTGGCATCGACATCTTTACATCAGGGTCTAACTGTGACTAAACAGTGATTACATGTTGAAAGGCCACTTCACCTCAAGAAACCTTGCACCATGTAATAAACCCTCCGATCCATAGACAGTTTCACAGTTAGGTCTGAACAGGTGAAGATCAATAAATTCATAATTAAAATGCAATCTTATTTTTAAATAATATACCTGCAAGATTAAAATACAGCAATATTCTCCATGTGTGTTGTGTTAATAAGCTGCTCAAACTACAAGTTGAAGTTTGATATTATACAAATTTTAAACTTAGGTGACCCACTGACTGGGTTTGACTGGAAGGTTTATATAAATGATACTTATCTATAATTAGTATTATGAGAATTCCTGGAAAAACAGTTAATGTGCTGAGTGAAAATAATATTCAGCCATTTCTAAACAGAAGAGCAACATTGTCACAAATATTTGGTGAACTGATAGTCTGAATGTTTTTAAAGGCATTGGATGCTGGCTCTTCAAAATAATTCAGTTTAATTGATTTTACATCGTCAGCTTTGCATTCAGAATAAAAAAGTTTGAAGACCTTATGGTCGAGAATGAACTAAAATCTCACACCGTCTTGGAATCATCAAGGTAACTGGAGAACAAGCCAGTTTAGAATCCCATAGAATCGATAAAATCCCTACAGTGCAGAAGGAAGAAATTTGGCCCATCGACCCGCCGAATAAGCACTCTACCTAGGCCTATCGCTGTGACCCTCCGCATTAATCATGGCCAATCCACCTGATCTGCACATCTGGGAGGAAACCGGAGCACCCAGAGCAAACCCATCCAGATACGGGGAGAATGTGTAAACTCTACACAGGCACCCAATGCTGGAATCGAACCTGAGTCCCTGGCGCTGTGAGCCAGCAGTGCGAACCACTGTGCCACCGTGCCACCCTAAGGTCCCTATGACCAGTGCTAGTAGAAACCTCTGCGGATCTAGAGGCCACGCTAATCTTTCAACCAACATCACTAAAACAGATAAATAATTATCTATCTTAAACTTTGTTGGACCTTGCTATGCACAAATTGGCTTGCTCGGCTGCCGACACTGACAACACTTCAAAAATAATTCATTCGCTGTGATGTACTTTAGAGGTCAATAGTTCTTTCTCAGGAACTCTACCTGTCCCAAGAAAGCTCTTATCCTCATCTGTGTATTGGTTATCTTGTAAATGAATAGCATAACCTTCCCGTACAAGCTTGCTTCTTCAAATACCGGATATGAAGATGCCCTACTCATCTGTAAAATGTCAGATTTGGTGTCAACCCTTGACAAGTTGGCTGAAATCAGGGCGAGTATGTGGAGGTTACAGGGTCACGGCGGGGGTATGAGCCTAGGTAGAGTGCTCTTTCGGAGGGTCGTGCAGACTCGATGGGCCGAATCACCTCTTTCAAGGGCGGCACAATGATTAGCGCTGCTCTTCCACAGCATTTGGGACCCGGGTTCAATTCCGGCCTTGGTTGACTGTATTGAATTTGTTCTTTCTCCCTGTGAATTTGTACTTTCTGCCCGTGTCTGCGTGGGTTTCCGTCGGGTGCCCCAGTTTCTTTCCACAGTCCAAAGATGTGCAGGTTAGGTGGATTGGCCATGATCAGTGTGCGGGATGATGGATATAGGGCGGGGAAGTGGATCTATTCAGAGTGCTCTTTCGCAGGGCCGGTGCAGTTTCAATGGGCTGAATGGCATCCTTCTGCACTGTAGGGATTCCATGGAATAATGGCTTTGACATTCAGTCATAGCTCCAGCATGAAGGTAGGGATTTTATCGTTCAAATTTAGTTGTAGCTACCTACAAGATCAATTTGGTACGGCACCATTAAACTGTGGCAAAAGAAGAGAAACTGAAATTCACAAATAGGTTCCTCTTCAGAATGAGGGGTTAAGGCTGCTCGTCGGAGCCAAAATCAACTGTGGATTCTGGCAACCTTATTGCAGAGGGTTTTATATCATCACCAGAGGGAGGTCATAGAGGCATTATGGAACACCACAGCAGGGGTGAGGGGCATCTGCAGGTGGGCCTTCTAGATTCAGTGACCTGGAAAGGATCCGTCTTCCAGCCTCAGAATCTTCCAGAAGATCCATCTTTAATCTTAGGGGTCTATCTTCCGGTCTCCAAGTGCTCCTGGAGATCCATCTTCTTCTTCAGGAGGTCAACCTTCATTTGTCAATGGTGGGTCAGTGATGTTGGATACCTTTTCAATATGGTGTCCGGTAGGACAGTGGACTAAGCGCCATCCACGCCTGCCCTGCCACTGGAATACAGTGTGCAACATCTGGGTGCATAAATAATGAGGTCAGGGCCAGATGATTTGCCGTATTTTCCCGCTGACCTCCGCAGCAGGAAACATTCCGCATTCCTGCACCCGCCAGGGCATTTAGTCTCAACATGGGAGAATTCCACCCAAAATACTTTATATAACTGGTCAGCAACAATGGGCCCAGCTTCAATTCGTGTGGAGCACCATTTGCCATCTTTCGCCAGGCTGAGTACTTAAGGTGGGTGATTTGGCCATGGTGTTGCATTAAGTGAAGCATCACAGAAAAATCCATAAAATGGCTACTTCTATGGTCAGGTGGACTATCAGTTACAGAGATCAGTAAGAAAGAATAAAGGAAAATAAGGCACTTCAGTTTTTTTTATCAGTTC